>NW_024104656.1:0-394583 GCF_003945595.2 Pipra filicauda | reverse complement strand
GACTGTTACTCTGCAGTTACTTTGTGGAGAGCATTTCACTGAGTAGCAGTAGTATTCCTCTTGTAAAAGGTGGACACACATCACTACCTCTCCTAATATGTTTATGACCTGTCGTAATTAACTTCCCTTCCTCCACCCCCACCTTCAAATTCTAGTCCTTGTCTGAGGTTGTGTATTTTGTTACCTCTGAGCATTGAAGCTTCTTGTGCTGTAGGGCTTCTTGTCTTCTTGTGTTTTGCATGTTTTCACTGAGTACCAGGGGCTCTCAGGACTTGCTCTGTCTGACCCTTGTTCTCATCACAGGGCATGATCCTGATCCCCTACCTGCAGGGGCCATGTGTCAGTGCAGTCTTGGCCTATCCTTGAGAAGGTATATAGGGCTGTCCTGGTGTCCCCTCAGCTGCCTTGCTCCTCGCTGGGACTGTGGGACTTACTCTGACCTCAGGGAGCTGCTGGCCCATGCAAGTACCCTGACACTGAGCTTTGTGTGGCCTTTGTTTTCCAGTTTTATTTTGAGTAGTATCTTGTTATTTCTATTGTGTTCATAGTGTGAGGCCATTGTTCACATTTCCTAAGGTCAACTTTGCTCTGGTTTGAATTCTTGTGTTTTCTCAGCTTCCCCAGAAATTTGTTTCCCTGTGCTCAGACTCGAGGCACAAGTATGACATGAAAAGTGCTCCTGTTCTTTGCATTAAAGCGTGCACAAAGCTTTTGGTTTCCCTGACTCTTGCTTTATAACATCTCTGCCAAGCCTTTATCTGGTGTGCAGGTGTCTTCCAGCTCCTGTAATTACATTTCATAATCTCCCATACCTGAAATAGCTAAAAGCTCTTTAAAATGTCAAATGATCAGAGTCAAGAATGGAGCTTGTCAGAGACAAGCTATCTTCTGACTGCCCTCCTGTTTGCTGGCACCCATTTCTTGCTGATATATAGCAAGTCTCAGCTTAAATCCTTGGCAGTAGTCTATCTTTCTTTCCATTTCCCATGAATTTTGTCTCTGGCTGGGGCTTGAATAATTCTGTTCTGTAAAGGTGCATTCTGAGCTTGCTTTACCCACAGAACAATGTATTATTCAGGAATAGCTCATGGCCAAGAAGGCCGACAACTGCCTGGGCCATCTAGGGTGTGAACTCATCATCCCAGCCTGATGAGTGGCTGGTCAGACACCTCCTTCCTTGGGCTGCCTCTTCCCAGAGCACTCAGAGCACATATAGTTCCTCACCATCCCATTGCTTCTGCTTAACAAGGAGAGATGGTTATCATGACAGTCAGAGGATCTGCTAAGAGCAGTAGGCTTTTTTGTCTGTTATTTACACTTGTATAAGGGTTACTTCTGTATTGTTCCCACAATTAATTTCTCTTTCTCTTGCTTGAAAGTGAATAGTCCTCTTACAATTTTTAGTCCCAGGGCCTCAGTTCTCTAAGTAATGTCAATTTTACATGAGTGCAGTTTCTTTGCCCGTTTTACATGTGAGTTACCGAGGTAAGAGGATGATCTGAACCTAGACCTTCTTCCCACAAGGTTCTCTGTGCCTCTGAGGGAGTAATATTTGGGTCACTCTGAGTATGAAGCCCTCCCTTCTTCCTCTGATAAAAGAAACAGGCAGATTGAGCTCTACAAGATCAAACGAGAGAGATAACAACCACTATCAATCATTTTCCTTTTCTCAGAAATAACAATTCATCTAACCTGTCTAGGACTTTCTAAAGACAGAAAGGTTTTGAGAAAGAGACCCAGCTTCTGACCAAATTGCAAGACAAAATATGAATGTTGTCGGTAAATGTCTCAAAACTTGGTTTCTTCCTCAGGACCGATCTACTGGCCATTTCTGTGTGGTGTGGTGGTTTTTAGACATCTTTGCAATATTCTGACAGGGAGTTTTTTCTTTGAGAAATTACTGCCCTTTGCAAAGCAAGACTTTAAGAGGGTCTGTGCCCTGCTAGTTTAAGCCAGCACTGCCCTCTTCTGGAAATGACATTAGGCCTTTTCAGTAGAAATGATGTTTTTCCCAAGTACGAGCTTCATCCAGGGCCTGTCATGGAGTCAGCAACATACTAATTCAACTTGCATATACAATGTAAAGCATGTGAGTAGTTCTTCTGCTTAGGTGCTTAAGGACATCAACATATCACACTGAAACCATTAATATTCTGACATCATAGCTTCAGTGGAAACACTTGTGTATGAAATCACATGTATTTATACCATGCTGAACTGTGTCTATGAATTTTAAATTTTGGGAGCAGCTCCTTATTTGACCCCTCATTAGACTTTGAAAATGTGCAATGCTGAACATCTGTTCAGCTGCCTTACAACCACACAACCTCTAATCTAGTATCTGTTAATGTTTCATAACCTTTACTTCTTTCTGGCAAGGTCACTTTCACAAAAAGGAACAGGCACTCCTAGTTGCTGAAGAAGGCAGCTATGAATCTCAACTGCCTTGTCAGGAAGAAGCCTGGGCAGTCACAACATCTGTGACTGTTTCTTGTGGGCTGGATGCATGTGGTAAGCATCTGTGGTGTCCTGGACTCTCAGCTATGGCCGTGAGGGGCTGGATGTGGCTGGGATGCGCACATGGACCCGAGAGCTAGCAAAAATTGCCATGAGTTGCACTGCTGAAGTCACAGATGATACTTCGTGTAGGTGGTCCTTGTAAAGGCCTTGTATTTTAAGTTACCTATCGAATTGCATGTCATTTTTGAGAGCAGTTTGTCTTACGGGTTGTGATGTGCTCAACTTGTTGCAAAGGCTGCAAAGTAGAGCTAGATTAATGTTATCACACCAAGCCCAGATTTCACTTTAAATATTTTATGTGGTGCATTTGCAGCCTGGAGAAATTTGTACCTACCTGACAGTACTGAGTTTTCTGAGAAGTATGATCTGGGGGATGAAAAAGGAACCCCTAAACCTCATTCAAGTACAACAAAAGGTACAGTGTTGTATCACTCTCTAGTAATGTCAGCCAAGAATTAGTGCTTTTCAAGAGTCAATGGCAATGATTTACAATATCCTTGCACCACCTAATGTACGTAATAATGAGAGCAACTTACACCAAGTCATTCAGTACCTTGTTTATAATTGAGGATGTCCAATGTCTAATTGCATCAGACAACATGGTTGTTTTGTTAGGATAGTCTACCAGGATTACAAAACAAATAAGAACTAAACTTTGTTGAAGGCCAGTACATTTTGAAATAGATGTTTTACATCCTTTCTTTCTGTGAACTTTTTTAAAATTTAGATACTCCAAGAAAGGGAAATAAAAATAAAAGGAAACAAGAAGAGTGGGCTGATTATTTAGATATTATTATGCTACTGGTATAGGGAAACATTGCATACAAGACTTTCTTTTGTAAGTTTTACTTTCTGATTTGTAACACTTGGGTATTCTGAGGAATCATGTAAAAGGCTGAAGGTGGATATTTATCCAAACCAGGGCTCCAAGTTCTGAATATTTCAGTCACTTTCACTAATTGTCGGTATTTTCAGCAAGACCTTGATATACTCTGATCTTTTCCTTTCAAGTTGTCCACACTTTTAAGAGAGAAGAGTCTTTCATAATATGTTTTGGAAATGTTCAGCACTAAGTGATTGTCTTTCTGGTTTTCCTACAGAAAACAAATGTTTATTTGTCTTTTCATTATCTATTGTGTGAAATGACACATAGGAGGCTTCTCACATTCACTGACAGAAATCTCTACTGCCAGTGTAAATTAGAAGTAACTCAGTCAAAAGCTATGAAGCTCAATTGGTGTGAAACTGCTCTGAAGAACTGATTCAAGGGCAATTGGAGTTAATGGGAATGTTCCCATTGACTTTTATGTGCTTTGAAGTATGTCATATGTAATGCAAAATAAGTAATGGAATTGTGGGCTGATGGTGGTGGTGAGGAGAAATGTTCAGAGATTAATTTTGGCATAGGGAAAAAAGTGATCCTTAGTCTTCCTATAGAGTTAAAAGGGAAAAGGTTGTTTCTCTTGACTGTTCTTCCTTGTCACAGCTCTTTGAGTCAATAATTTCCATTCACTTCTGCACCAGTCCTGCCTGTCTGATGCTTTCAAAACTCCACTGAATCAGTAATTTCCCCCAGTTATAATTAGTGTTGATTAGTTGAATTATGTTTTAATGGTTTTGTTGGCAATACTTTAATTGAAACTACTGAAAATCCCATGTAAATAGTACCCAAGTAGGCTTTACATAGGATTAGTCATACTGGATATAACGAGGTACCCGTTTCTTATATTAGGGTTAACAATATTTTAAGCAGAATTTTTAGTATTTAGGGATTTGTAAAAGCTATGAACATACACAAGGATTCAAGAACAATACTCTTGAGCGCATAGAGTCTTCAGACAGAGTCTTGTTGTTGTAGCACCTGCAAGAGCAACAGATTTTGAAAGAAAATATTAGCTTTCAGGATTGGAAATATCTTTTTTAAAATGTTTCCTTAACAGTAGGTGGTCTAGAAAGTATCTACAACAAGTTTCATCAACAAAATGGCTGCTGAACTCTGAGCTAAGGAAGATTTCTTGAAAAAAAGAGTAAGTTGATACTTCACAGAGCCTGAACTTTACACACTAGCTCTGCTCTGTCTTTGCAGATTTTTGTTGTGATTTGTTGTAAGTTCATTTTTCCGAATAGTGTTAATTTCTCCTGCAGTACCATGTTGGAAGATGAAAGTTTTTTGGCTACTCTGTGTAACATTATAGTACAGACAAAAGCTGTGCCGATTTTTAAAATGATGTTTGTCCTTCATTATGTGAAGATTTCATAGTGTTTCATAGAGATTTTATAATATTTCTGTGGTTATGACAAGCAGTCAATTACTATGGAAATTATAGACTGCTTGAACGTTTGAAGTGAGAAATTATAGATAATTTCTGGTATGCTGGTCCAGTTTCTATGGTAATCTGAATAAGTGTGAATTAATTGCCTGTTGTTGCCATGGTTCTTTATGGTAATTCCAGACTTCTAATATTTGAAATGTACCAGGTTACATGTCTTTACTACCTGTTAACATACCTCTTAGGACATTCTAAAGATTATAGTCATCTCATTTCTCCCATTTTTTACTATCTGAGGATGTTAACATGAAGAGCTGGAAGATAATCTTAAGAAAATCCCTCTAGCCACACTGGCTTTACTTTGCAGCCCAAGAAGAAGTCTGTAAGAAAAATTTCCAATGACCACTTTAGATTCTGGTTGGAACCCATGATCTTTCTTGTGCAGCCATGATTGGCAGGCCATTATTTTTTACTTACCTTTCTCTCCTGCTGTTGCTAACAGATGGAACTGCTGCCAGGTTCAAAAATTTCTTGAGCAAAGTAATGACCAAGTCAGCACAAGAGCAACATTCAGATCCTTCTAAACAGGGATTTTTGGGGAAAAAAAAGTAAATTAAAAAAGAGAAGAAAATGCTGAAAAAATGAGAACACTAAAAAATAACACACACACACACAAAAAATCATTCTCCCACTAATATTAACATCATTCTAGTGGATGATGACAAAAAGTCACTGCACCCTGAATGGGGTGGTACAGCAGTGAAAAATTGCAGTTGTCTTTCTTAGGGGGCAATCAATATGTTCAAGATTAAAAGTCACGAGAAGTGTAAGGTATCACCAAGAGGGGAAACTTATTCTCCATTTTGTGTTGGGTAATGTAGTGGACAGGTATTTGCTATTGTGTAAATTACAAGAGCATTCAGACTTCTATCCAACATGTTTTTATCTCCAAGCCCTGTAAGCTTCAAAACAGACACAGGCTCTGCTTATTTGTTATTCAGTCAAAACTATATGAAAAACTTGGCTATCTAAGCATCTATCTTTCCCACCATGATAGGTAGATAATTATGGATGGGTCTGTCACATTAGTCATCATTAGTTACACATAACCCCTAAATTAATTAATGCTATTCAGATTGCAAAGTCCAAGTGTTCAGGAAATGCCAGTTGAGTTTATAAATGACAGAACTAAGGTATTTGCCTGTACAGGCTTAACTCAATCCCCTTGTGCATGGGCTTTGTGATCCAGCCTTTGATTACATGATCACATAGTGTTTTTCCCACATTCGGTGCCAGGGTGGCCAGTACTGTCTTTATAAGCCAGCTAATTGATATTTCGCACTCATACTTTCTTAGTGGGTGGTGCCAGGATTATTTATGATATTCCAGTCAGACACTGTAGATGTGTTAAAGTCCCTGTTATCTACAAAGAGAGTGAGGACACTGATCACCAGACCATTTTCAGAAAAATGACATTTAAGGGAGAAAGAAGAAATTCATGAAAGTTGGCAAATTCCCTATAGTAATCCTGCCACATGTCCATTGTTTTGAGAAATGAAGAGCAAGGGGAAATTTAAAAATGTAAAACAAAGAAAAAAAACATTTTAACATTTTGGAAATACTGGAACGAATTAGTTCAACGTTTCAATACAAGCCTGTGTATCTCTTCTGTTTGAGAGCAGTGTATCTTTAGATGCTGTTTTAAAAGCAAACAAGAATCAGAGAAAAACGCTAAAACAGTTAAATAACACAAATAATTACACGAGGAAGTTGTCTTAGATTGAACAAAATGGCAAGTAAAATGTGTTGATGCTTGTGATTGTCTGGAAAATATCTGTCTTGATTGGATCTCGAACAGTTTTTTGTTATATTCCTTGTTTGAGCGGGTGCATTGAAAACCAATTATTTTTGCAATAAAATATGAGAGTAACTGATAGTAGTAGCTTCTCCATTAATTAAAATGAAATTGTGAAGTGATCTTGTCACTGGGCATAGGTACTTATTGATGGGAAACAGCTAATCTCAGGGTGGAAAAGCATTACAACTTTGCTAACCAAGTGTAAAAAGATCGAAAGATTAAATTCAGTAAGTTTTATCTTGAATTAAAAGATGATTGAATGTCAGTGAGCCTTAGAAACTATTAAAAACTGCCATAAGATGTGGTGAACTCACTATTCTTTATGACTTTTCAGAGTCAATTTATCAGGTTTTGTTTGTTTGTTTTGGTGTGGGGGGGTTGTTGGTTTGTTTGTGTTTTGTTTTGTTTTTTTTTTTTAACATGAATTAAAGTAATTTCTGAGGAGAAAAATATAATTATCAAGTTAGTCTACATATTTGGGAAGAGTGCTGGAGTGGTCAGAAGCAGAGGTTCCATCTGGTTTAGCAGTTTGCAGATCTCTCATATTTCATCTTTTCTTCTTGGGTCTTGAGAACAACATGTTGCCTGCATTATCTTCAACGTAATCCTAATATTTGCAGCTCTCCTGCAGCTTGCTCTCTTTGGGATTGGTTTGAATCATAGTTGATGTTTCAGGATAGCAGCTGTTTGTTTGCGTTGGTCAGGAAGGACTTCTGTTTTTTCAGTGTACAGCCAGTGAACTCTCTCTTACTTTTTCCCTTTCCTCTGGAACCTGGTGGAAGATTTGATGGGCTGACACAGAGAATGCTTTTCCTAAGCTGCTTGGCTTCTGTGTCTTTATGGGTTTCCCTTTCCCCATCCACGACGTGGGGGAGCCCAGCTCTAGTTCCTTCTCCGTCTGAAGAACCATTTCCGACGTCTTGTGGGATGGGGAAGGGGGACTCCAGAAACAGGGTTTTTCAGGCCCCGAGCCTGGAGGGGAGAGGTGCCCTCCCCTCCCCCCACCACCCACGTGGCTCCATGGCAGGCACAGAGACAGCACACCGGGCGTGGAGAGGAGGCAAGAGAGAGTTTATTGTTGGGAAGGGGTTTATAAGGCTTTTAGGAGGGTCAAAGGGGAACCAATCACGAGTTCAGGGTCACACAAAAGAAACCATCAGGTAAAGGGTCAACAGCCAATAGGAAGGGGTTTAACAAAGGACCAATGGGACGCCTCAGGACACCTTTCCAGGACACTCCTGCATGGGAGATAACAGTTGCTGTGGGGGGTGTTGGGAAGAAGAAACACGTGTTTGCAAAGGGACCACAAAGAGCCATTTTAAGACATGTTTAAACAAGTTTCTCATCAGGTATAGTGCTACATCCCAACCTTATTTATTCTCTAAAGATGAATATGTCTTTATTGATATATGGATTTTAAATTTACCCTATTCTCTTAGTGTCTGAGGGTGTCCCTATAAGACAGAATTTAAAAATGGTTTTATTGATGAAACAAGTTTTTCACTGGCACAAACTTTCAATTTACTGCAGAACCAAACAAACTACTTATTGCTGTTAATTTTAGTTTCATTAGAGTCCAAATGGTTGTTTTCTTCTGTTTCTCGGAGGCAGTCTCGGTGTCCAGAGGGGCTGCGGCGGTGGCTGCTGCGGCCGCATGGCGGGACGGGGGGTTGCTGTGTGCAGCAGGAGCACGGTGCAGGCGGGATCGGCGGGGGCCGGGGCCGCCAGCAGCGCCGGGGTCTCGGCGGGGCGGCGGCGGCACCGCGGGTGTCCGGTCCGGTCTGTTGCGGGGCAGGGTCCGCCCCGGGCGGCTCGGCGGGAGCTGCAGCAGCGAGGCAGGAGCGGGGCTGGCTGATGTCGGGGCTTCCCCGGATCCGCGGCGCGGCGGGGCCGGCCCGGGGCCGGGCGGCGCGGGGAGAGGCAGCTGATGTCGGGGCTGCGGCGCGAGCGGCACGGCGGGCGGCGCGGGGCCGCGCAGGGGGATTGCTGCGGAGCTGTTTCGAGCAGCTTTAACCCTTTTTTCGCCATGCTGGCGTGGTAACTATCTTTCAGGTTAGCAAGCAGTCTTATTAGATGACTTGCAGATGGAATTACATATGTTCTTTAAGCTTGCTTTTTCTCTCTTAAAGAGGCATGCACGCTTCTTGTAGTTACAGGTTTACAGGGGGAGAGGTTTAGGGAGTATGCCGAAGTTTCCTTAAAAGGGAATATGCCGGGCCTGCTCCTTACCTGACTGTCCTCAGGAAGGTTGAAGATACTCAGATCAGGATGCTCTCTTGTGGTGATGCAAGCCTGCTAATATCTTTTGCCGCTTAGACCCGGTTCGCCGTTGACACAGATTTCGCCCCAATCTGTGCTTGGGATTGCTTTTATCTTCACAGAAGAGTTCAAACAATCTTGGCCTCACCACGTGGCCCAATTACGGCGAATTGAGGGGGATGGGGGAGACTTCGGGGCGCCGGGGAACACAGATATCGCATCTGTGCTTTAGGAATCCACCTATCTTCATAGAAGAGTTCAGCAAGATTCGTTTCCTCACACGGTGGGCACCAGATATGGGTTTCCCTTTCCCCATCCACGACGTGGGGGAGCCCAGCTCTAGTTCCTTCTCCGTCTGAAGAACCATTTCCGACGTCTTGTGGGACGGGGAAGGGGAACTCCATAAACAGGGTTTTTCAGGCCCCGAGCCTGGAGGGGAGAGGTGCCCTCCCCTCCCCCCACCACCCACGTGGCTCCATGGCAGGCACAGAGACAGCACACCGGGCGTGGAGAGGAGGCAAGAGAGAGTTTATTGTTGGGAAGGGGTTTATAAGGCTTTTAGGAGGGTCAAAGGGGAACCAATCACGAGTTCAGGGTCACACAAAAGAAACCATCAGGTAAAGGGTCAACAGCCAATAGGAAGGGGTTAACAAAGGACCAATGGGACGCCTCAGGACACCTTTCCCAGGACACTCCTGCATGGGAGATAACAGTTGCTGTGGGGGGTATTGGGAAGAAGAAACACGTGTTTGCAAAGGGACCACAAAGAGCCATTTTAAGACATGTTTAAACAAGTTTCTCATCAGGTATAGTGCTACATGTCTTGCTTGCTTACTTGGGGTCATATTGATCACTGTGTTTTGAGCAAGACACAATTTCTCTGTGTCAGGTGGTATGAGAACTTGGGAGTTTTAATCTTTCCCCACATGTGCTTAGTCTGACAGGATCCTCTTGTAGAAATCTCAAACACAAGCAGCACTTTGACTTCACCTGTGCTTTCACAGTAGCACTGTGGACTAAAACACATCCTTCTACCTTGAGTGGTTGGACTAGATGACCTTTAAAGGTCCCTTCCAATCCAACTATTCTGTGATTCTAAAATATTTAGCTTTCATACAGCTTCAATACAGGAGAAAAGGTAGTAGTACTCTCTTGCCTTGAACTCTGTGAAACTGTTGTGAATAACACTAGAGTAAGATGGGGAAAATACCCTTTGCTAGAGGGTTTCAGAGATGTTTGCTAATAGCAGGGCTCAATAAACTTGCTCTTGTGTGAAAGCATGAAGGCTTCAGTGAACACAGACTTTTTCATATCCTCTCTTTCTTCCTTCTTGCTATTCCTCCTCAGATCTGCCTCAAAGGGAGGCAATGAATGCTTGATCCAATATGGCAAATCAAGTAACTGAGCCCTTGGAGTGATTTGTGAGCTGAAGGTGAGAGAGTCTCCAGGCATCCTGTGAGAAAACTTTAGTGTTTGGAGAAGGGCTTTTTGGATTCTCAGATCACAGACATGCAGAACACTGCAGCCTGATTTGTTTCCTTGCGTGACCAATGTTACCAGACCTCCTTCGTGTCACTATATGTCCTTGTCTCTTTATGATGCTTTGTTCAAAAAGGTATCAAGAATTTAATATTATTGTATTTTGAAATTCTTTAATCAAAGAAAGCAAGGGAGGGCAGGGCTCCAAAAGGCTGGTGAAATTCAGAGGAAAAGGCCAGAAGGAGATGGCTCATCTAGTTTCACCTGGTGTTTTACTCCCAGAGACCAGTTGATAGAAGATTAATGCAATCAACATTTTCCATACCATTACTGAAGACCTTCCATGTGGCGAAAGTCCAATTGCTACTCGGTAAACAGATTCCTGGGAGGCATCTTCTCTGCTGGGTGAATTCAGAAGGGCTATAATTCTGGTAAGGAAAGATCACAAAAGGGAAGTGTGCTAAAGGCCACAGCCACCCCTGGGATTCCCTCCTGCTGTGTGCTCCTGACATCCATGTATCACCTGGGAGTGTCTATGAGGCCACCAAGTACCAACCACATTTGCCAGATGTGGTGAAACTATGTAAAAAGTAATTATTACACCCGCCTTTCCTCAGCAAAAGAATTGTCCTGGCTTTGGCTGCTCCTTTTGTTATTCTTTGATGAAAACAAATATGCACAGTCCTAACAGGCATTCAGTCCTCCTAACTTTGTGAGAAAAATAAAATGCTTATTTACTGCCACTATAAAAAGAAAACCAACAACAAATCCTATATCTAATCTCTTGTTTAAATTCACTTTCACCTATTCATCAGTATTCTCTTTTCTTCTCTTTTAATGGATTGCTGATATTTTCTCTTGAGGATGCCTCTTCTTCACCATCGTAATTACTTCTGTGTTTGCTGTTAAAGGCGTTGCACTCTTTGCCTTTGTCCCTGTAAAGCTCTTAGCTTTTTCTTAACAATTTTTATTTTTCACACTCATTTTTCATTATCCTTCAGGAAAAATGGCCAAAGGACTGCATGTTTTGTCTGGAATTAGGATAAAGTGCATGAAATACAGAGGCAAAGTCACCTCCTTTTCCTCCTAATGACTCTATTCTTTATGGATCAAGGCATCTCATCAACTGCTTTTATTACAGCATGGGAGCCTGCATAGAATTGTTCATTCACTGTGGTCATGAGATTTTTTCTTTCCCCAGTCCTTCAACTGCGTAAGGCATAGGTTGTTCTGACAGGAGGGCATGACACTGTACTTTATTGTACCACTTACCAAATTTTATAACGGTGACTATTTAATATTTATTACTGAATAACTGATAAAAGTATTTGTAAGAAAAAATTGTTGTTAAGAGGACACTCAGATCACAAATACATATACTCAAAATGTGATTTTCTCTGCAGAGTGGGAAAGTCTGTGACTCAGAAGGTGTGCATGTTTGGGAGCTCTTTAGTCTTGGGGCTGTAAACAACCTATAAATTGATTACCAATTTGCACTGTAAACAATTGCTATATTGTTATATTTTATTGCTCTTTCTTAAAATATATATAGCTTGATGATTTATTTTTATACTTCACATTTAATATTTAGGGAAAGCTGAGTCAAATTAATATAGAGGGACTTGAAAATATTCTTAAGGTGACACAATGCCAAAGCCATGAGAACTGCAAGCCCTTTGATTCCTAATCTCAGGATCCATTGCCTTATCTTCCTTGTCTCTATTTTCTACTTCAGGCATAATTTAGCTAGACATTTCTGCCTGTCCTTTCATCATCTGCCATCAAAGAGAGGATTTTCTGTGATCTGCTGCCTGTGAATTTTGTCATGATTTGGCTGAGCCTCGCTAGTGGATGGTGGCCAGATTGTGTTATTTGAACCTAATGTTAAAATTCTGTAGTAAAGCCCTCTTCTTCAAGCTGAATTCCCTTCTCTTTTCATGATGTGGAGACCCTCAAATGCTCTTTCAGGGACACATCTTTTCTTCTAGTCCCTTTCCTGCATCTCAAAAGCAGTGTTGATACATCCTAAAGCACATACATCCCGGCTTATGATTTAATGCCTTTGGGAGCTTCATGGCAGTTGAAATAAGGAACACAGGATTTGCAAAGGAACTTCCCAAGCACAGATACGTGACTTTAAACAGTGCAGGCTAACTGCAGGTCCATGGAAATCAATACCTATCTGGATGCAGCACTCTCTTCATCTTCCTGAAACAATTTCTTCTGACATTCAATGGATTAAGTCAGTGCCCTTCAGTTCTTTGTCTGAGAGTTCACTGTCTTTAATGTTTGCTTAACAGTTAGCGAAATCTTTCCTCTTTCTTAGCATTTTCTGGATATTTTTTATGCCTTGAATCACTGTGGGATTATTATTGCAAAAAGTCATTAAAAGTCAACAATTTTGTTACAACAGCTGTCTGTCTGCTAGGATAATACAGCCTCAGATAGATGACCCCAAGAGAACCCCATTCAGCTTTCTGGACAGGGTTTATTCTTGTTTTTAAGATGAGAGTCTAAGTGATACTGAAGGTTAAAATGAGAAAATGACTGTATTTACTTGAATAAGAACTGTATCCCAAGAATGTACATACCCATGGACTATTAGCAACTTATGCACTTACCACAGTTATAAGTAGCTATTTTTAAAGAAAATCCTGAAATAAAACATCCTGGTTATTATTTATGTACTTTATTCAATGGATTAAAGCAATAAACATAACCTGATTCATATTCTGCAATCTGTCACAGGTGTTTTTCCTAGACAGATACTATAGCTTAATCAGATATTATGTACTCAACTGAGAAATGACATCTTCCTCCTTTTCCACGGCTTTGTAGTCACAATGGCTTGGTGGAGTCTTCCGACTCTTGTGATCTTGCAGTGTCACTTAGAAAATGTCCCTCTGTAGTGTCTTAGCTCAGACTTGTCAGAGAGTTATATTTTTGACTGTAAAAACAGCTGTTTCTTATTAAAAGACAAATGTGTGAAATAAACCTGCGTTCCCAACAAACTAAACAAAATTGCAGTGTTAAACCACCAGAACCTGCCCAGGCTGGTGAAGAGTTTGTGAGCTGTCCAACTTCAGTCTCTTTGCAGCAGAGCTTGCACTGTTGCTAATGCAAATCACATGTCTGGCAGGAGGGCAGACATGGTCCTGAAAAGCTGCTTCTTGGAGAAAAAACATTCTGGCAGCGTCTTTTTGTTGCTGTGCAATGTTGTATCAAGGTTTGGAGGTGATGGAAAACAGCACAAAAGAAGTTGTATAGGAGTGGAAGATTAGAAAGAGAAAAACAGGTCATAATGAAGGTAAAAATGTAATAATGTTTTAATAACTTTTGTTAGGAGAGAGAAGAAATGCTCTGTAGTGTTTGACTCACCACATGCATAGCCTCACCACATGCAACCACCAAACACTGGTGGTGTTTCAGAATGAGAAATCAGGCAAAAACTTCACATTTCTCTTCTGAGGGTAAGCAAAATCTGAAAGGATTTTTGGATGAAGCGGACAGACTCTAAAAGTGCCTGGAGGGAGGACTTGATTGAAGAAGTGAATGATCCTCTGCAATGCCAGCATTTTCACTGCATCTGGGCGTAGCTTTGCATTGCCCATTTTCAGGATTCCCTCTGTAACTTTGGATATTCATGCTGTAGGTTCATGGCTCAAAAGGGGGAGCTGGGAGACTAAGGATGATTAAGAGAGAAGAGAGCCCGTTAGTGCCCACCATCCACTGAAGCTAACCAAACCAATTCAGGGGGTTCCAGAAGGGTAAATATTCTCAGCAAGGGGTTGGCATGCTGGGACCTGGTGACAAGAGAAATGCAAGGGATCATATTGCATGTGCTAGTGTGGAAATACAAGTGTAATAGACCACTGAGAAACAGCGTAGGGGAAGCAGAAAAATATATTTTTCCTTTTCCTGCTGGGAAAATGCAAAAGAAACTCTGACCAGTTTCACTCCCACCATGGTCTCTTTCCATGTGCTTTACATGGGAGGTGTTGCAGAAGAAAAAGGCTAAATAATTCAGCATCGTTTTATTCTATATTTCAATATTTTATGAGGTGTTGTATACACTATATAAAGCACTGTCTGCAGTAAATAGTCGTTGAATGTGATTATAGGTGTTGTCGCATGGCAGATATGAGAAACGTCATGCCATGTTGTGGTAGTTTAGTCTAGGCCTTTCTTGGTGACCAGTTTGTAACCAAGGAAGTGCCCAGATTTACCCGGTATTCCCTACAATTTTTACGTAAGCCGGGGTATAAGAAGAAAGGAGGAAAGTCCTTTGCTCTCTTTCCTTCTGGTGGCTTTGAGGTGCGGGTTTCCCTGCTGTTGAGTCTGTGGTGTTGGGGAGTGAGGCCTGGTAAGGCCTTGCCGACCTTGGGAGATGGAGATTGCCGGCAGTCATTCCAGTGTGACTTTCTGTTGTCCCAAGGAGAGTAGTAAGGTATTATTTTGTTAATTCTTTTAATTGCTAGATCTTGGGCTATTGATCGTGTATATTTTATTTTGTTTTTTCCCTTCCCCCTTCCCTTTCCCTTTTTCTTTTGAAATTTTATATATATATTTAAATTGTATATAACTGTAATATAAGTGTAAATATATATAGGTGGTGGTGGACATGACACTTCTTGTGGTAAGGTTTGGAGACTTGGCAGGGAGCCAACTTCAAACCATATCACATGTAAACACTGATAGAGAGACATTTAAAATGGGAGAATGTATTGTAGCAAAGTTAGGTATTGGTCCCTAGGAAGGAATGAAAGCACAATCACTAACTGCTGTTCCTCCCATAAAAATAGATTTTTCTGTCTTTCTGTTTTGGATGTTCTTATGTAGTATTATAGATTTTAAAATATCACCCAGGAGTAAAAGAAGAATTAGGGTGTGAGCATTTCATCTTTAAGCCAAAATTCTTGATATAGAGGTAGTGTCTCACCTTTGATTTTCTGAGATTTTTGTTTCTTTGGACTGCCATATTTTTCTTGCCATGGCATTACCTCAAAACCATGTATTAGAAGTATCTGGTGTTGAGATAAGGATGGAACAGTGACAGTAGCATAAAGATTAATGACTAACTGGATTACTGAAAAAACTTGCTGATGCTGAAAAATGCTAAATGAAAGACAGGATGGGAAACTACAGATGGACTTATTGTATATTATATTCAGTCAATAATTTTTTCTATCATTATTTTTGCATTTAATCCCTGGATACTGTGGATCAGAATTTATACTGACTTTTTACTGGTATGAGAAGATTAATAACAGCTTTCTGGCTTTTGTGCTTCTTTGGGAGGAAGCTGGCTGAGCTCTAGAGAAACCAGTGGAGAGTCACTGGCCCAAATTAACTTTCTAAATGAAGTGGTACAAAGTGGACTGCTCTGCAAAAAAGCTGGACCTGCTGGCACTGCATGTGTACCTCAGTGCCTGTGCTGCTACCAATAATTTAATTTTCATATTTATCATTCTGTGATGTCAAGTCATTAGAGCTTTTCCCCTTCCCAATGCTCTTTCAAGGTGATTAATGAAATGAAAGTGTTTCTTTAAGGGTAAAAAGATCCAGCAAAAACAAGCCTGAGAAGCCAGCAATAGCTTCTTCCATCCTTCTCTGGATGGCATTTCTGGGTAGTTAGAAGGGAGACTTTTCAGTTTACCTAATCTTTTCAGATAGTTTTCCTCCTAGGCAACTGTGAAGAGGCAGCTTTTTATATTTAGCTACCTGTTCCTGGGCTTTCAGAGGTGATTTGCCATTTTCCATAAAGGAAAGGAGTGGGTACATCCAGACCTCTGCTGTTTCTCTGTAAGAACAAGGCAACTGAATTGTACTGTTGCAGAACTAATGAGCACAGCACAGCCACCCCAGGAATATAAAGCCACTTTGAAGCATGTGATAATTTTTTAAACTTTCTTGTCTTCCAACAGACTTCTAACTACTGCTAAACTTGTTCAATATTTTGGGTGTTCGGTCCAGTCACTGTTTAATCTCAAAGAGCCCTGTCTGTGGCTTCCTTGCAGAAGGAAAAGAAAATTAAAACAATTGAATTGTTTCATTGTTACCTATTTTTATTTTGCTAATACTGTATATTTTGCATTGAGGTCATTGGAGACTCATTTTCTGTGAGCACAAGAGCATCTCTGGAATAAAATCATCCATAATCTTGATTAATGAGAGGGTAGCTAAGTGGCATGAAATGATTTAAAAAAGATAGTATTAAAGATGCAAAGCCAAGTACACAGAAACAAAGAAATGCTGGAATTCATGTTCAGCTGGAGCTTTAATTTGGTTCTGATCAATGCAATATGCCTTTTGTTTACCATTTGGTCATGGTTTTTCCATAGGCCTCCTGCCTCACCTAGCCCACAGGACACTTGGTGCTCATTCACCAAGTATCTTTCAAAGCATTTTTTCCACTCCTTTATATACTCTCCCATAAACATGGATGATTTCATTTCACCTCAGGCTTTTCTAGGGTGCTTATGCTGAAATAACCTTCTAGCTTTTAAATACTAAAGATATCAAAACACTTTTCAAGGAATGGGATAGTATCATCCACTTTTTACAGATTGCAGGCTGAGACCTGAAGATTAAAGCCAATAGCATCAAAAGGAAATCCAGCAGCAGAGATAGAGATTGGATACTATTCTTCAAGCAGGTTTTCAGCTTCTTTAGCTAGGAAATCTTTCTGTTCCTTCTCCAGTTTCCTGCCTACTTACTGTTTAGTCTTCCTATGTCAGTAATAGATGACCTTAGGTCTTACAGATAAACACTCTTTCCACCAGCAAACCCCGGTTCAGCCCCAGAACAGGTTTATTGTGTAAGATTAACAGAAAAAAGAAAATTGGGAAGATTACATCTAAGCAACTACTGCATGTAGAAACCTTGTGGGATGTGGGAGACTGTAGACATTTCAGGAAACACAGTAGTTAGCATGTTTGAGAGAAGTGTTGTGTACTGCCATCTCATGCACTGGTGGCCATAGACTGAAGCAACTCAATGAAGACAAGATAAAAACTGCAGAAATAAGATGATTAAATGGAATAGTGAGAGCTTTGAATCTGCAGAAAATGCAGGAGAAAGAACTGCAAACCAAATGGCTATTACAAGGCTGCGGTGGGAAGCTCAAGAAGGACTGCTGAGGAGGCTTAGATATGCATCAGCAATGGACACAGAAACAACGCCTACAGTATACATCCTGTACTTGGTCTGGCTGAGCTGGAGTTCATTTCCCCACAGTAGCCCTCACAGTGCTGTGCTTTGCATTGGCAGCTAGAAGGGTGTTGATAACACACCGGTGTTTTGGCTACTGCTGAGGACAGCATCAGCACTGTGACATTCCTTCCTCAATCAAGGGCAAGTTTCTGGGAGGGGACCCAAGTAGGCCAGTTGACCCAAACTGACCAGAGTGATATGATGTCAGATCAGATATAAAAGCTAAGGCAAGGAGCAAGAGGGGGAGCATTCATCGTCTCCGTCTGCCTGCTTAGGAACCATCACGCGTGCTGAAGCCCTGCTGCTCGGGAGTGGCCGACCATAGCTGCTCATGGGAAGCAGAGAATAAACACTGCTATCTTTCTCTCCGCTTTTGCATGCACAATCTTTTCTTTGCTTCTATTTTAATAAACTGCCTTATCCCAACCCACGAGATGTTTTCCATCTTACTCTCTCCCCCGTCCAGCTGGGAAGGGGAGTGATAGAGCAGCTGGGTGGGCACCTGGCATCCAGCCAAGGTCAACCCACCACATGTCTGTAGAAAAGCAAAGGAAATCTTAATGATAAGTCAGTGAAAGCTGATGTGGAAAAGAGAAGCTGTGAAATGAGTACAGAAGGAAAGCAGATGCTCTGCTTTCTGAAACTAGGAATAGAATTATGCAATTGCAGAGGGAGATGAGGAATGCTTCTGCAAGACTTCTGTAGCTCCTTTGTGTAGGCCTGCATGTCTCAAGACCTGTCTAATGTGTTAATACATCTTTAAGAGGCTGGGGGTAGAACAGCATACTGAAACACAATTTACAGGTGTAAGCATGATTTTCCCTCCCTGTGTTTGGTTACCATGCAACAGGGTGAGCTCTTACAGCCTTTCTGATGTGAAGTTTAGTTCATCAGACTTAGCTCCTTTCCCAGACCTTGTTGAAGAAAACTTTTAAAAATATAATGTTTAATATGAAACATATATATATATATATATATAACCGTGGACATGGTTTTTGCTTGCTAAGCTTGAAGAATATTTGGAACACGATAGTAGCTTTTGCAGTTGGTTACTTTGTTTTTGTGGGTCACCTTGTAATGAAATGGCATAGAACAATTTTGTTTATTTCCCTGTTATTGGATTGCAGAATCACAATTCAGCTGATTCTTTACCATTATGAGTACAAAATGTAAGACTAGCCAAAACCACACATAGATACATGTAACGCTCTGAAACACTGCCATCTTTTGGTGTCTGGGAAATGTATTGTATAATTTGTTTTGTATTTCTCATATGTGCCTTGGAGGAGAGAGAGAGGTGTTACGTGCCCCAATGATTTTTATCTTATGCAACGTGTTACATTGGGGAGCCTGGAGAACCATATCTCCCTGTTTTAGTGTGAACTTCAGCACTTGAAAAGTGCTACATTATTTTCCTTCCTGCATTTTTCCAGGATATGCACATACAGCTCTCTCCCTAGGCAAAAGACAGAGTGACCTACACATAGCAAAACTGTTTGGTGCTCTACTGAAAAATGCTTATGCAGTAATGTAGGTCTTATGAGATCTTGTACTGAGAGCCTTTAGGATATGAAGGATAGGAGGCAAATAAGCCTGATGTGAACATCATACTTTACATAGTACCTTTTTAGGAAATATGCATCTAATTCACTCTTTGAAGTCACTCATATCCTCTAATTAATAAGATTTCCATCCTACTTCTGTTTATTGTACATTTAGGAAGAGTTTTGAGGCCTATCTAGTTTTCTGATCCAAATGTTTGTCAGTTCTGCTAGGGTCCTTTGGCTTTCGTGGTGGACATCAGGCCCCCACCAAAGTTACTCTGTGACTCCCCTCCTCAGCTAGATAGGGGAGAGAAAATACAAGGAAAGGCTCATGGGTTGAGATAAGGGTAGGAGGAGATCACTCACCAATTACTGTCACAGGGAAAACAGACTTGACAGGGGAAAAAAAATAATTTATTTTCAAGTAAATCAGAATAGAGTAATAAGAAATAAAACCAAATCTTAAAACACCTTCCCCCCACCCATAGGATCAATTTTATTCAGAGTTTTCACTTTCACATCTTCCCCCAAGCAGCACAAGGGGCCAGGGAATGGGGGCTGCAATCAGTTCATCACACATTGTCTCTGCTGCTCCTTCCTCCTCAGGGGGAGAGTCCTCACATTTTTCCCCTGTTCCAGTATGGGATCCTATCTCCATGGGTCCACAGGAACTGCCAGGAGCCTGCTCCAGTGCAGGCTTCCCATGAGGTCCCAGCCTCTTTTGGGCATCCATCTGCTCCAGTGTGGGGTTCTCCAGGGACTGCAGGTGGATCTCTGCACCACTGTGGACCTCCATAGGCTGCAGGGGAATCTCTGCTCTGGTGTCCGGAGCACCTCCTTTCCCCCTTCCTGACTGACCTTGGTGTCTGCAGTGCTGTTTCTCTTACATATTCTCACTACTCTCTTCTCTAGCTGCAATTGCCTCTGCACCATACTTTTTCCTCCATCTTAAATCTGTTACCCCAGAGGCCCATATTGGATGGCAGTGGGTTTGTCTTGGAACCAGCTGGCATTTACTCTGTTGGACATGGGGGAAGCTTCTGGCAGCTTCTTGCAGAAGCCACCCCTGTAGCCCCACAGCTCCCAAAACCTTGACATGCAATCCGAATACAACTTTAGACTGGGAAATTTAGGAACAAAACTTAGAAATATGGAAAATGAAGGAAGAAACTGCAGATGTTCTCCAGGAACAAGTCCCTGCTATGCTGAGACACGACAGATGACTCACATGCTGTTCTCTCCATGCTGAAGGTGAACACAATGAGGGAAATTGTGAAAGTGGTCTGAATCCTTCTCAACGGTTCTGCTGTGTCTTTGTCTGACTGTCTTCCCTGGTAAGTGTAGTGTTTTGGGAGATGATTAAAGTGATTATAAAGTAGGACTGTAATTAGGTAAAAAAAAAGGATAAGGTATTGTAGTTACACTGACTAGGTTTGACTTTCTTTTTGCCTGTGCAGATTTTTATGACAAGTTAATTCTGTTAATGAAGATATACATCAGTGCAAGGAAAAGCAAAATGAGGCTCTCATATTCAAATGTCACATGCCATGATAGCACCTCCTTAAGAGCAGACTGAAATAGGTGAAAGAAAAATTAGATGCCCAGACTTACTGATAGATGCTTACTGATATGTGACTGTACAAGAATGCAACTTGGTATGATCTTTCTTGGCAGAGAGCCAGAAGAAATTGTCACATTAAATTAGGAGGCTCAATTTTAATTTTCCCTCTTTAACATCCTCCTATCGATTTGGTCCAAGTGCCTTTATTCAATAATTCTACTAAAGGAATACCAAGCAGTGTAGTTCCTTAAATAGCATTTATATATCAATATAATTTTTAATACACAAAATTTCAGTCTATCAGGACCCAACTTATTTACTGAAGTGATTAATTTAAAAAAAAAAGCAAACCTCAACAAAAAAGTACATTTTAGCATGTAGCCTGTCTGAAAATTAGCTGTAGCATGGAAACACTGTTCTCAGGAGCATCCAGATTGCAGTTTTTCAGCAATAGTCCTATCTATCAGTGTCTCTCTTTCAGAGACGATCAACCTCTTTGATTATTTGCTGTAATAGAAGTAAAGGAAATAGATATTATATGGCAGGAAGGGACTGTTACCCTATGCCAATATTCTAGTGTGATGAGATTATCACTTATCCATAGAAGCAACTGGGAATGAAGAGATCATTTGTGATGTTGTTTGGAGGCATCATATATATATAAAAAAGAATGATCAGAATATTTTCTGAGGGGGGGGTGAGATCATATATAAATATTTTGTGATAAAGAACAGGTTTATGTACTATCTCTTTGTGATGATTGATTACAGTACCAGGAAAGCTTTAGTATGTCTATTTTATTGTACTATGTACATTTTGAAAATATAATTCATGATTGTAATATCTTCTTTGGAGAGGGAAACTGAAGTCTTGGTAATTTGTGGGGTAAGTAAGAATGAGAAGTTGGTTCTACCCCCAGTCCGGTCAATTCTATTTTGTGAAATAATGTTGTTTAATGCAAAGCCTTCAACAGAACCAGTTGGCAATGGCATTTTTCTTCACTGCCTTGTCTTTACAGCTATGTTCTGCTCCTACAATTTCTAAATGCAGTGATAGCATTTCAGGGGTCTTTGTTTTTTACATGTGTAGATGAATAACAATAATAATATAGGGGTTTGAAGAATTGATAAGGAATTCAGTCAAGAGCTCACTGTGTGTCACTTTTGCTGGCTGAATTTCTCTTTTGTTGTAGAGAAGAACTGGTGTGAATATGCACAACTCACAACTTGATGTGTACGAATTACTGTCACGCCCTAAATTTGTGAGATCTCATCAACAATTATTATGGTTCAGTATTGATAATATCCAAAAATGTTGGCCATTCATTGGTAGGCTACCTAGTATACAGAACTTTGTGAAAGAGAGGAAATATTTGGATGAAGACTTGGAGCAATAAAGAGGAACTTTAGCTGAGTTCAAAGAAATGTAGTCTCTCATGTAATTCACACACTTTCTCACATTTACATTATTGTACCCAACAAACTTTAGAAGAAAACATCTAGCTCAGCCTGCTAGACACCAGAGGACTGTATATGAAGAACTTAAGTACAAAGTTTAAGATAATTAGCTCTTCTGTTACCTTAGTAGTGCTAATTCATTTAAATGGATTTGATGGAGAACAGTTTGATCAAAAAAGGATCAGAGAGAGGCAGCCATTGACAGCAGCTGATGAGGGGAACAGACGTCAGGAGATTTATTCCTTTCTTCCCCTGTCCTGTTGGGTCTCTGAGAATTACTGTTTGTAATGATAGCAGGCTTCAGAAGAAGCTTGCTGCAGTAGCTAACTTATGATCCTGATTAATTTTCTATAACTCAGTAAACTGTAAATAAATGGATTAAAGAGCCATTTGATCTTCAAGAAGAGGTTTAAAGTGGCTTTGATGACTATGTACCTAGGGGAATACAATGGATTATCATGGATAATTGATTAAAGAAGAGAACACATTAAATCGATGTATGTGTGAACACATAAAATCTGAAATTCGTGCATGTGAGTTCTGTGTGTCTGTGTGAATTTGCGGAAATGCAGACACATGTATGAGAGAGCAGAGTGGATATAGTAATGTATAAAAGTTTATATTGCTATTTATTTACTTTCTCTTCTTTATAGTTAGTAAATAAGAGATGAGACATTATTCAAACTATAATTGCACTTGGAGATCCAGCAGCAAGCTACTAAACTCCAGGTGAAGTTCAGGCAACAGGCAAATTTCTATCAATCAGATATCCCGTATTCATTAGTAAAACTGTCTGAACGTAAAGGACAGAACCATAACTATAACCCTGTGTGAGCTGAAGCATTCACTGATGATTGAGAAGGTAGAGAGGTGGTGTAAACATTAATATACACTGCAAATCATGTCCCATAAACAAGAGCAAAAGAAAGCACGGTTGCTCTTGCTGTATCTCCCAGTATGTCTTAGCTTGGATACCAACATCTCTATATACTATGGTATGTGCTCCAAAAGAGGACTTTGAGGACAGCCTAAAAACCCATAGGGCAAATAATAAGGGGACAAAAAGATCAAGGAGTTGCCCCCTCTAGATTTCTTGATGGAAAAATATAAAGGCTTATCTCAGCTTTTAAAAGATCAAATTTTAAAGTCCCACATGACCAGAAAGTAAAACAAGGTAACATAACCTAGAGACTAGTTTTGTGACCTTATCAGATTAAACAACTGACTCTCCTGCTTTGTAAAGTGGATTTCAGTTCACAGTATATTAAGTCACCAGAGCTTTATAAACCTGCTAAAAATAACAAGTGAAATGGAAACAAGTCAGTCTTGACCTTAGTTCTGTGAAGGCTAGCTTACAGGAACTGAAGTGAATCTATATATATTTTGCTCTCAATTTCTCTCTTTCTCCTAGATAAAAGATGTTCAATTTTACAGTTTCATTTTTCTTTCTCTTTGTTCTAGTAGACCCTTTGTGGAACAGGGAAGATTGAATATAGATCAGGAAGGGGAAGAGGGAAGTGATGTTTGTACCTTATGGCAGTTACTCTCTTGAATCCATGATGGTACTTTTAGTTTTGTCAGTTTTGTAGTTTAAATGATAACTTTACAGATCATACAAATGTTAAGTGATATAAAGAAGTTCATTCCTTCTCTTGCTCCTCTCCTGCCCAGCCATCTTTGCTCTTTAAAATTAATTGGAGAGAGAAGGATTTATTTTGCACCAGGGCTTTGAGAAATCTAGAAGGCAGCTGTTCACTTCCACTAGAGCAACAGAGACAGCACAGACTGTCCTCTGGGAACTGACATTGAGTATAGTACTGCATTATAAATACCATTTCCTAAATACAGACTTGGCTCCCTGTGGCTGATGAATAGACCTGTGCTGTCATTGTACAAGGAGTTAAAGAACAACATTTTCCTCACTTTCAGAGCAGGGGAAGGTGTATCATTGCATTTCTTTTATGTTGACGTTTGTGTGTAGGGTTCTTTAACAATCATTTTTGGACTGACCTTCAAACTTGCTGTGGCATCATCCCCTCCCACTGAGGTGAGCTGTGATTAGGGGTGAAAATCCTAGCTGTAATTAGGGGTGAGTTGGAGCAAGTTCCCGCATGTGGGTCATGGCAGTCACCAGCACAAAAACAGACTGGAGGAGAGTGGATTAAGAGCAGCCCTGAGGAGAAGGATGTGAGGGTGCTGGTTGACGAGAAGCTTGACATGACCTGGCAACATGTGCTTGCATCAAAAGAGGCATGGCCAGCAGATCAAGGGAGGTGATTCTGCCCCTCTACTCTGCCCTCATAAGACCTCACCTGTAGTGCTGCATCCAACTCTGGATGTAAACTGACCTGCGGGAGTGAGTCCAGATAAGGGTTGTGAAGATGTTCAGAGGGCTGGAGCACAGCTCTCTATGGAGACAAGCTGAGGGACTTAGGGTTGTTCAGTGTGGAGAGGAGAAGGCTCCAAGGAGACCTTATAGCAGCCTTCTGGTACCTAAAGATGACCCACAAGAAAGCCAAAGTGGGACTTTTTATGAGGACGTGTGGTGATAGGACAAGGCAGAATGGCTTCAAACTGAAATAGAGTAGGTTTAGATGAGCTATTAAGAAGAAATTCTTTACTCTGAGAGTGATGAGGCACTGGAACAAGTTGCCCAGATAAATTGTTGATGGCCCATTACTGGAAGTGTTCAAGGCCAGGCCTGATGGGGCTTTGAGCAACCTGGTCTAGTGGAAAGGTGTCCCTGCCCATGGCAGGAACATTGAAACTAGGTCCCTTCCAATTTAACTCTATGTTTCTGTAATCCTTTCCAACAGAGTGAGACAACAGACTTGAGTTTGTACCCTTCTGTGCTTCTGGATTTAGGCACTGGTTTGATGCATAGCCCTTGATAAATGGCTTCACAGCATCTTTGCATCACATTGTTGGTTTGTGAACTGGAGCCTAAACATCCTAATAGTACTGTGGGGATATAGTTAGCTACACTAAAGGTCTGTTGGCTTCACAGAGTGCCTCTCTTTTCTTACTTGTCTGAAACAACTTTCCAGTCTCATTTGGAGAGCTGAATGCCTCTCACATAGTAGGAAGGAATGAACTTTGCACAACCAATAGAAACTAAAAGAGACAGTAAGTAACTGGGTAAGCTTCCCTGACTTACTGCTGGAAATGCTCCTAATTAGAGAATACTCATCTCTTTGGGTGCTTTCTTCCTCTTTTGTGTTTCCTTTTCTGCAGTAAGATATAACTAATTATATTTCATACTCTCCTGCACCTGTTCACCACCAGGTATTGTGTAAGGAGGTAAGGACGTGAAGCAGACGGCACTTTACAGCTCCCTATGTCAGCTGTGAAAAGCCTCCTGTGAATTACAGTTGAACAGACATCCTCTCTTTAGAGAAAGCAACCCAAGACAAGACTATGCTGTTAGGAAACAATCAAGCTGAAGGATGCGGTGTGATTTTTTTTTTTTAAATAACTCTTAAGTGAGTCTTTGCTACTCTGAGGGCTTTTTAATTAATCACCAGAACACACGTGGTTGTTTGCATTCAATATGCACAGCAGCATAACCATTTTGTTTCTGAAGATTTGAAACTGCAGTAGCTCATAGTATCTTAGCCCCCGCATGAGCTACCTCACAGTCGAAACTTTGGAACCTCCTGTCTCTGTCAAGGTCACTTCCATGCTGCAACACCAGCCCATGATCCAGAGTTCACCACACACAGTGATACAAATAATAATGCAAGAAACAAGAAAGAATCCCAAATGTGGCCTCTGCGTGAGGAAAAAATGCAGTTGGAGTCGGTAAATACAGGATGGTGGGATTGAGTTAGAATTTCAAAGAATACATTGTTTTGGGGATGGAAGATGATTTTTATATTCTCTTGATACACTCTCTCAATTAATAAGTGAATTCCCAAAGTTCATTCTTTCCATCTTATTTTTCAATAAAAGCAACCATAATGTTTGCCTTTTATTAATTACTTCTGTGCAGGGGATTCCGTCCTGTGAATCTGTCCCTTCATTTTTTATTGGAAAAATGGATATTTAGAGCAGTGCTATTTGCACATACTGTAAGAACCAATCAACCAAATTAAACTTGTGTTTAAAAACCAATTCCCACCACAGAAGAAACTGTAGTATAGATGGAACACTGGAAACTGAGTGGAGTTTTTCTTATGAAGAATTTAAATAGTATTTAGTAATTTGTCAAAATGTTCAGCAGAAGATCTCAGTTTTTCATTGAAAAGTGAGTAGTTATTTTTTTTTTACTATCAAGACAGAGTAGTGCTCAAGGAAAGAATGCACTTTCTGTAATGATAATAATTCAACAACAGCAACAACACTAATAACAATAATAATGATGGTGACACAACAGGTCTGAGCTGATAGAAAGGCTGTTGGAACAGGAAGAGTGGGATGACAGGTAGACCAGGAAGCAAAGCAAAACTGATGGGCAGTTCTGTACACTGAGGTTCCTAGGACCTGTGTCATCCAATAGCATTGCAACAACAGTTAAAAGTTAAAAAATACACCAAAAGAAAAAAAAATCACAGAACTCTTCCTACTCTTTTTTTGTTTGCAGATGTTTCCCCTTCTTGCTGTGTACAACTGGACGTCTTCTGCTTTCTGATTAGTAAAGAAGTTACTTTACAGTATTGGTCCCCACTTTTCCATTTGGCTGCGGTCAGCTGAGCTGACGGGACACAGAACAGAATGCATCAGTACATCCAGTAAGGTCACTTTAACTGTAACTGAACATGAATTTTTCAGGATACTGTACTATCCATGCTCCCTGTCTGAGTGTGCTGTTTAATGCATTGTAGCCATTTCCCTTGGAATTAAAACCAGAAATGACAATTCAAGTTATGTTAAAAAAAATACTGATCTGGTGTTTGCAGTTTTGCTACTTCCCTGGAGTTTAGGCAGGACAGAGCTCTTAGCAGGAGTTGTGTGCCTTGCCCCAGGGCAAAATTAGAACAAGGAAGCCCATGCACTGCCTTTTGTTTTCTTTTTCGAGTGTGTCATGTCTCCTTGGAGCACAAGTATTTCTGGTGTAACGCTGACACTAAATGAAAGTAAACAGGGCTGATGGGCAATTGCAAAGAGTTTAGCTCAGCTAAGCATTCCAGTGTTATTTCTTTTTCATTATTGAGAGCATCTCTGTGCTGGAAATGGTGGAATACACAGAGGATAATGTGAACTAGAGAACACAGTGTAACTGAATCGCTATATTGCTCTTCTACCAGGTGCAGTTTACTGGGGAAGAGTGAGAAGGGGAAACAGTTTTAGTGTCATCGTGCCTGTGAGTCAGGCATGTGTAGACACACTGACTTTCTGGAGCTTCCAGAGCACACGCTTAGGATGAATTTTTACATCAGAAAGCCTGTGCTTTCTTGATCTTGCTAATATCTGGCTGCCAGGTGGCATGAAGAATGAGGCTCACCCGGGCCTCTTCTACGCCTGGTCCTCCTGGTGTCGGAAGTGGTAGGATCAATTTTCTTAAGGAAAAAACTTGTTCTGGATTCTACTTTTTCCAGTCTGTTGTAGCACTGTGAGAAATTAATTCAGGACTGAGGCATGCTACCCTCTCAAACTGAGCAGGATTCAAGCTGATGACTTAAAAGGGAAAAACATACAGGTTATTGGCAGTGTCACATGGCATCAAGTTCTCTGCACCTGTGAGAATGAGTCATCCAAATTTTTCTCCTTGGAAAAGCAGTGAATAAAGTTGTTAATTCTTTCAAAGCAGAGTCAAAAGATCTTTTCACAGGACTGTTTCATCTGGAATAGAAATTGCTATAGGACAAAACCAGGGCAGATATAAATGTTGCAATTAAAGTGATGCAGTCAGAGTGCATGATATGAATCACACATACAAGCACCCAGAGATTGCGCTCTGAGTAAATTGCATTTGCAAGGAGCTTTAAAAGATGGGTAATGGGACTCAGTTTTCAAAGCAGAGTTGTCACAGTGCCCTTTCAGATGCCCTCCATGTCCTGTACTCCAGCTGCTCTTCCAGGAGTTTGTGGATTTGCAGTTCTGTCTCATGTGTGGTAGTCTCATGTGGACATCTTACATACTTAAGGGCATTTAAAGTGGCACTTCACACCCCTATTCAGGTAGCCAAAACCCTCTGAATGCCAATTACAGAAAGTGCTTGGGTGGAATTCTGCGGACTGATCCAGCTTTTGCTCTGTATTAGTAATTCCTATTAACATTTGTTTGTTCTGTATCACCGAAGGAAAAGGAGCCTTTATCACAGGTTATTGCACATCTATGTCTGCCCCACTGTGGGGTAGAGATAGAAACAGAGATAGTAACTTCTAATTAAGGTTTGAAAAGTGAATAAATCTTACACCACATCAGAAGCAAGTGTTTTTAATCTCTGATTGAACCACTCTTCAGAAATTTTGATCAAGTCAAAAGATAACATCATTTATTTTTGCTAAATTAGGTTTCAAAAAGATCCTAAAAGTGAGTGTTCCAGATCATAGTAGTATTTTCATTAAAATTTTATTAAATCTTGTCCAGACAATTAAAAGAAGAGCTGTATTAACTATCTGTGTACAAATCAGTGGCTATTTAAGACAGTGGTTAACATTACCATCAATAATTAATAATTCTTGGACTTGAACTTTAATGCTGACATGTTATGTGACATATACACATGGTCTCATTCTTTCTCTTTATTTTTCTATCTTTTTTTTCCTATCAAGATAATAAATTCAGTTCTTCAACAACTATTCTGATTCTGTTCTTCTCAAGATATTCAGGTTCCTGTCTGTGAATAAGAATTGCTTTTTAAAGCAGTGGTGTGAGCAACAGAGGGCAATGCATTTGTGTTTGGGAAATCCAAAGTTTTCAAATAATTAGATAGAGAGGGAGGTCTTGTCTGATTGTATGTGTTAAAGTGCTGTTATTCTATTCTGTACAGGGCCATACATAATTCTAGCATCTGAGTTCCTTCTGGCATGGCAGTAAGCAGTGTTCTTAGTGTTTTGTGGTCCCTAAATTCCTCTAGACCAAAAGCAGAGTCAGAGATTGCATTTCCTTTGTTTTTCCAGCTACACCAAGGACCAATGAACACACTTTGTATTTGACTCTACCACCTGACCTTGGAAACATTGGAGTTATAAAATCTTCTTTACATTGGCTTTACAACATGATGCTGCTTTTACAGTGTGTAGGCTGTTTTTACTTCAGTGATGCAGAACAAATAAATGTTAACAGGAATTACTAATTCAGAGGAAATGTTTCCTTGGAGCATATAAAATCCCAGGTTTGCAAATGATTTGGACATCCTCTGAGATTTTAATGCAGTTTAGCTTTCCTTGAAACAAAAGAATGATATCTTTGAGTATTTTAAGGACTGCTACTTCCAGCTAAGTGAGTTAATCTGGTAATAACTATGTGCTTAGAGTTTGGTGATGCAAAATTTGCAGGTTTACGTACAGAACTATTTTTTGCTGAGGAAGCAATGTATAATGAGCTCCGAGAGCTAGCAAGTGTCTGCAGCTTTCACTTGTGCAGTTAAAAATGAATTCCTCCCTGTAAATTGTGAGCAGCTCCATGGGAATCTTTTTAATATGTGTAAAGCAGGGTGTGCACAGCAATAGCAAATGCACTGATACCACAGTGCAAACATTTTGAAGCAGGAAAACAATGTTTTTCACAGTGTTTTATTTGTTTTAACTAACTCATGTGCAGCATCAAAAATGATGCCCAAGACTAACTTGAATTCTTGAAAAGTCCCTGTATTGTGTTAAACTGCAGCAGTGGCATAGTAAATCAGTGTGAGTGTGAAGGAAATACGTCCCCATGCATTATGCCTTGCAGTGCTTCGTATGAGGTGGGCCTTTGAGGCTTGGCGTGGGTTACTGACCTTTTGGGAAGAACAAAGTTTGACAATGATTGCTTACACCAAGAAGTGGTCATAGAGATGCTCTTATCGGGACACGTTGCCAGGGCAGGAAGGCACATGATGCTTCCCAAGAATGCTTCACTGCAAATTTAGCTTTGATATCAACCATTGAGATACGTCTCGCAACATTTCTTTTACAGTTAAGCTTTGGGCAAGGGTGACTCTTTAAAATTTTTAGATGCTGAGATTGTACAGAAGCCTGACTTTTCAATGACTGCCATGTTGTCTCTGCACTTGTGGACACCTTGCCTTCTTTATTTTGTTTACTTTATCACTTCTGCTGTTTTCTCACAGAATTTGGTAAGCATGCCCCATACTTGCTGAATAATATTTATGCATGTGTTGTATCTTCTACGATATGCTAGTTTTTCAAAAACATCCTGGCAAACTTTCAGCAGTTTCACTTCAGGTGTTCTTGCAATATGAGCAGCCTTAGATAGATGCTTTTCAATATTCTTAGTTTCTTATTCCACTTACCTGTAGGACATGATTGTCTTCAGGCACGCTGATCTATCTTTGAAGAGAAACAAACAAAAAGAGAAGACAGTGTAACATCCAGGCTTTTTCTTCTTTCTGCCCATTTATTATTCTCTGTTATTAAGCTGAGCTCTCAGTTTCTAAGCATAATATTCCCTCTATACAAAAGCTCTTTTTGTCATTTGGATCACCTTAATTTTTCACAATTCTCTGAACATAAACTATGAAAATTGTCCCTTTCGTTCCACCCTACCTCGTGATTCTCAGTTATTAACTGTGGAAGGGTCACGAGCAAGATGTTGTAGAATACAAGATGTTGCATTTTAAAAGTTTTATGGACACTCATTTGGGATGACCTGCATAAGTCACTGGTCATGTAATGCTTTAGAAAATTAGAAGTAATTAATTTATAAATGAAATTAATGGGAAAAATGATCATGAATTTTCATAAAAGTGTAATATTAGCAGGAATGGAACCCATTCAACTTTGAAATAAGAGGCAGCCTCTTCATCCCTTAGACTCTACAGCTGTGATTATAACTGTTGGAGATTCAAACATATTAAATGGACTGCATGAAGGCTTTCTAACTGGTCCATGAATAGTGTAGGGGGAAAGGAGGGAGATAGTTGCAGAGGACGTCAAAGGAAATCAAAAGTGAGGGTAAAAAAATACTGAGTTTATGCCATGCCTGTTCTCCAGTTTGTGGTGAGTTACAATGTTCATCATTTGCATTACCCGGGGGTTTGGCTTCCCCAGTAAGGAAGGTGGAAGAGTTTTTCTTGCCTCTTGCATCCTTGCTTGGGTGTGTTCCCCAATTAGAAGTGCTTTTTCTGCCTCATAAGATGCAGGCTCTGTGCAACCTGGTGCTTCCTTCTGGTTACAAAACCCTCACACCACTGGGAGCAGATACAGAGCAGCACCTTTTTCAGTTTGGCTTGCTCCAGACTGAACTGCAGCTCTTTCTCTTGGTTATTTTCCTGCAAGCAATGCTAAGGTGTCCTATGAGTGCCTGATTACAGATTTTCAAACATGTTCTCTAAGTAAAAAGCAGTCCTCTGTAGGTTGATGCTACTTGGCACACACAGCTGAAGTGTATGTGCATGTGTTTTTTTTCTGCCTATCTAGATACTAACAATTCTTGTGGTCTTTGGAAAATTAAAGCTCATCTGTGTTCATCCAATTTCTTCAAACTGAGATCTGAAGTTCAGTTCTTTTCTGCTCAAGCTTTTGTTGTATGTCTGGCTGGTGCTTAGTTCTGGTTCACTTAATCTGCATTTATATGCCTTACTTTCCAATTGAACTTTTACCCGTCATGGGCTGAGAGGCAAGTTGTATTGCTGGGCCTCAGTTAATTACCAGTGCCATTATTTTTTTATTTGTGGTGCCTAAGCAAGCAGGAGTACAGCAGGTTAAGTCACATTTGCAAAGAGATCATGACTCAATTAGTGCTTATGAGTATAAATAAAGGAAAGGAATAATTAAGAGTATGGCAGTAACAACATTACATGCCCGCCTTAGAGCTAAGGAACTTGCTCTACATAGAAGCCCACTAAAAGGATGAAGGATTAGAAGGGATGTATATAATGCTTGAAGGTAATAGGGAATTTGTGTGAGACCCTTCTCACAGAGAAATTAGAAGAGCTTGTTAGAACAGGGCAAAAAATCTTGGGTCTGGTTTTGCAAAATCAAATGTCTTTGGTTTGGAGGGTTTACTGTGTGGCTAGTTTCATTTTGTTGTGAAAGCAAAAGTGAAAAGCACCAGGTGATCAAGATCATCCCTGTCCACTCTTATCAGAAAGGCCCAAAAATGTCAAAGTTTTGCTTAAAAGCTCTTCTGTCTCTCCCTAGGAAAACTGGTTTTCCTTTTAGATTCAGCTATACTTCTTCCTCTAGCAGGTTGTATTTACACTAATTCCAGGGGTTTTTTTACTATTTGCCTCAAAAAGTACTGAACTGTATACTCAGTACCTGAATGGATTGCTGCATGGGATTGGAAGGGCTGTCTCTAACTTTGTTCTTCAACTTATAAACCAGTGGTGCTGACAGTGTGGACTCTGATATAAAGCTAACTATGGGAAAGGAGGTACTGCTTCCCTCAGAGTAAAAGAGCTACAGCAGTTGAGGCCAGATGAATAGCTAGGTTTTTGGGTTACATGTCCTTCCCTGAAAACTAATTAATTTGAGGGACAACATGTGCGTGCTATTTGTTAGCTGGGTGAAATATTTCTGAATAAAATGGCAGTTCAAGGATTTTTAAAGGAGTTCTGGAGAAGAAATTGTTGTACACGAGAGCAGAGATGTGCCATGAAATGTTCTCTAGTTTTTAAAATATAAGGCCTGAACATATGCCTGTAAAATTAGAGTGCTGATTTCAGTGAGAGCAGGGGCTGTTGCCCTCACTATGTTGCCAGACCCAGCCAGTACCTGGAACCACAAAAGATGGAGCCACAGACTATATGCTATGAAAAACTCTCCAGGGGTCATCTAAACCCACAAAATAGGTAAGACCATAGTATACAAAAAAAAGAAAAAATAGCCCTAAAAAATTGTTAACCTCCTTTTCCATTGAAAAGACTGTCCTGGCTTGTTCTCTACTTCCAGGCTGAGAGGAAACAACCCTTTGTTTGTGGCCTGCTCCTTCTAACACTGAAGATTTGTCTTCCAGTTTTATCTCACTCACTCATCAGGGTACCCTATGTCTTTGCCATATACAACTGCTTACCTTTCCTACAGGTTGTTTGCTGGGAAGATGCTCAGCATGTAGAGAATCCAGACACTCTTATACATGGGTGTCTTCAGTTCACTTCTCTGTGGTGTTGTTTTACTCTTCCCTCTCAGTTTTTAAAAAACTTCTGTACAGCCCCTGTGATGTGTAATCGAACTGGCAGCAATACACAGTTGGATAGGGAAGCTGAGTTGCAAGACTAGCGCAGTAAAAAACAATACCAGCACCGTCCCAGTCTGCAGCAATGACTAGATGGTGGTTTCTTTTAAGCATGGATACATTATAAGTGACACAGTGACAGAGATTGGTTTTGGTTCCCCCCCCATGTATATGTGTGTGTAGAGATCATCATAGAAGGCAGATGGTGATGAATGTGATTTTTTTCGCTGAGTGACAGATCCTTCCAATGATAAGACCCTAGAAGAAGTTGATTCTGCAGTGGAGAATGGCCAATCTCTTGCTACCACTTGAATATATAAATACCAAGATGTTTATACTTCACAGTGCCATGTAGCATACATAGGGAATGTGCTTCTCGTACTAGGAAAAATACAGCTTGGTATTGTGGTGTTCTGCTCCAGCACTGCTGTGAAGCATTGAGATTTCACTGAGAAAAATGAATTTTTTGTGAGGCCAAATTGCAGCAGTATGTGAACATTTTCTATGGGACAGGGATATCCAATAACCCCATGGGGCCTCTGAAAGCTTGAGCAAGGGACGGATTATCAAATTTTCTTTTTTTATTTTGGAGGTGTGTGTTTAAAATTGCATGTGCTTTCAAATGTTTGCAAATATTTTCTGAATCTGAAAAACTTTTTAGGAAGCATGTTTCTTCACAGAGCCTTCAACCCTTTGGCAGGTGAGCTTAGTGCAACCTTAACCAGCTGAGGTTGTAGTGGCTGCGCTTATTTTAGTGCACATATTTCACGTGGATTTAAACTGGCTTGAGGGTTTGATTACATTTGCTTTTCTTATGGAAACATTGGCATCAACCTCTTTTCTTGATAGATGCATTGAATGCCAGGTGTCCACTGAAGCCACTCTATCCCTCCCCTCCTCAACTAGACAAGGGAAAGAAAATATAACACAAGGCTCATGGATCGAGATAAGGACAGGTAGAGATCACTCACCAGCTACAGACATAGGCAAAACAGACTTGACTTGGGGAAATTAGTTTAATTTATTGCCAATCAAATCAGAGTAGGGTAATGAAAAGTAAACCCAAATCTTAAAACACCTTCACCCTACTGCTCCCTTCTTCCCAGGCTCAATTTCATTCCCAATTTTCTCTACATCCCCCTCCCGAAGCAGTGCAGGGGGAGGGGTAATGATGGTTGTGGTCAGGTAATCACATGTTGTCTCTTCCTCTCCTTTCTCCTCAAAGGGAGGACTCCTTCCCCTGCTCCAGCATGGGATGTCTTCCACAGGAGAGTCCTCCATTAACTTCTTCACCATGAGTCCTTCCCACAGGCTGCAGTTCTTCACAAACTGCTCCAGCAGCCCATCAAAGGGGGAATATTGATGTCCTAAAGTCATGATATGTATGATAGAAAGCCCTGACAGAAAGGTTTGCTAGCAGAAACCCGGATAATGAGACGGGAGATGCTGCATTCCTGCTGCTCCAGAAAAACAGGGGCCTGTTGACTTCCAGGGGCAGACTGCCAGGTTAGCCATGCTCCTTCATGCTTGAGCTGCAGGTTAAGAGCTGGAGGTTAATGGCTTTGAGGGACTGGGTAGGTCAGCTGGCCTTTGTTTCTTGTACTTGGGCTTGTGCTAAGGGCATGTTCAAGACCAGAGTATTAGGGGTTAATAGGGCACTGAGGGATGGTTTAGTATATGGTTAATTAGTTATCATGCAGGCTGATTGATTGCCTATCTATTAAATCTTCTGTTGATGGACTCATCTGTAAAATGGTTATAACACCTATAAATCATTTAAAAAACCTTATAATTAATGTATGAACCTATTCTTTAGAGTGAGGATCTTCATCTTAATACCCTGTATTTTTAAATTACACATACTATGGCAGCACCTCATGAGAGCACGTCTACCATACTGAGCAATTCAATAGAAAGGATCCCATGTGTTTCATAGTGGTTGCTTGTTTTCCTCTCCAAGTTTTGGTCCTTGTCTTTGTGAAAGTTAACACACTGCCTTTAAAGATGCTCTACAAGGTCTGTTGCAAAACCCTGTATGGCTGTTGAGCCAGTGGGAATACAACCATTTGTTCAGTCAGTGGGAAGTACCACATTTTGGGCTGATACACCACCATGAAAACCAAAGCCAAATGCCAGGTGGTCCTTTCCAGTGGAATCTGGTGGGGCTCTCAGTGGCTTACAAAGAATAATGTAAGTTCTTGGCCAACACTGTTTTTGTTTGATCAAGTCGTGCATAGCCTGGTTTTACCTGGTAGTATCTGAGGGTATTTCTGGGGTTGTGCTCACTTGTGCCTATTTGTGGTGTTGAGGAATGATTCCAGGGACTGTGGAAATCTGGGACTGAATCATGACCCCAGACTCTCTTATTTCCAGTAAAACCCTCTCTGCCTGAAGAGCAAGGCCTGTACCAGGTTTGGCGCATCCCATTATTTCCCTGCTTTTGGAGAGGCCCTGTGGAGTACTTGTCAACCCTTTTGCCTCACTTGAGAGCTGTGTGGCTGAATTTGTGGTATAATCTTACTATTTGTATGGCTAGAGTTTTCTTTTTTTTTGTTCCTCTGATTCACCCACAAAAATATATCATCCAACCATAGTGCTGTTGCTGGGAAGGGATTGTCAGGGCATTTTTTTAAATGAAATTTGCAAATGCTTCCCTCCCACTCCTTTACTTACTATATTAGCCTTTTGGAAATCATAAATTGAAATCTGTTTCCTCCCTCGGGTTTTCTTTCTCTGCTTTTTTTTTCCTGTTCTCCATTATACTGCTTGAGTGTTGGATGGCTGATTTTTGAAGGCAGCCTGTAGGTCCATGAAATGAAACAAGTAAAGAAACAAAGAGTAGTACATTGAGATGGGGAGGATGTTGATACATTTTGCAGAAAGCTTCTGCAGATTTCAGATTTTCAGGTAGAAAAGCAGGGACACAATAGGTGATATTAGAATGGACTTCATACCATAAATACCTCTGTGCTGCTCTAGCACAGATGTGGGTTGCCAATAAGCATCCGGTGCCAGACAATGAATTTCTGTAGACCCCGTGTTATTCTATGCAAGTCTCTGTGCTGTGTGATGAAGATGTTTACAGTTGCTGGAGTGTCTCATGTGTGATACATCTTTCAGGAGATTATTGATATAGGTCTGTCCTATGTTGCGGAGTCCTCGCTCAATTGCAGAACAATTAAGAGTCCAAAATGAAATGTGTCTCATTATGGCATATACTATATTGCACCTCAGGACATGTTGGCATGAAGGTTGGACACTGGAACATTGGTCCAACAAACAATGCCAATTTCTCTCTGTGTCCTGTTAGTGCAGTGGGGTATGATGTCATGCTGCCGTCTGGAGGTAACGCTGACTCAGCCTGGGCTCCCTGGCACTGTGTCCCTGAAATCCATCTCCTCACAGAATGCATCAGCACCACGAAGTGGGGAATGAGCCTGTGCCTGTCTTATTTCTCTTTCCATGTGCCCTTCCCTCCTGCCAAAGGATTAACTTTGGGTATGAAAGAACAAGAAAATCAGTCCCTTCTCTTATGATAATAACCTGACTTCAGGAGTCCTGGTCAGTGCTGCTGGCTTTGGGGATTTCATCACAAAATTCAAGCAATTTGTGCATTTCAATTAAAAAACCAGCCTCCTAAAAAAGCAGCCCATCTTTTCAATTATTTAGAGAAGTGAGATTTTTATTACTGGAAGCTCTGGGACATGAGCTCCAAAGTTGCCAGTGTTATTGGCAAATTGTTAAAAATCAAATGCAATTATTTCTTAAAAGAAAAATTTCTTGTAATGAAGCAGAGAAAGTTGAATTATTTGGAGATAGCTGACTTGTGTTTTTTTGAATGCTTATAACTGGTAAAATTGTTGTACCCTGCAAAAGAAGTCACAGGGCCACTGTGGCAGGATTAACTGTTCTCCATGTTTCCTTCTAATTGCAGTATGATTTATACTTCATCTGATACTTGGAGTTAAAGTCATAAAAAATAATTTTTTTTTTGTTGTACAACTTTAAGCTTTGTTATTGAAGACTTATCAGAGAAGGGCGATTGGAAATATTAAAATAAGCAAGCGCAGGTATAAGGGTAGGAGGCCCTTTTTCTCTCAACCTATGGCTTTATATGACTGTGTAACCTCCTCAACTGCATCAGAAATTCCAGCACAAAGTAGCTGCTGCAGCCATTGTTTTCTGTTCATCCTCAGATCTTTGCTCAGGCAAAGACTATTTCTAACATAGTCCTTCACTGTTTGCCACTTTTCCTCTTCAGCCAGAAGTATATGAAGTAGGGTCAATATTTTCCTGTTATTGTTGTCTTGTCCTCTTGTTCTGAATGTTCTCTTTGCAGGGATAAACTAGACTTCCTCATAGCCATGAATATCCTCACAGCCAAATACCTCCATATTCTCTCTGTTGTCTGATTCACAGCCCTTTTAAATAGTATTTGCTGTCCAATGTACCTCAAATATGATCACACAGCAGGTTCCCTCCTGTTTCCTGATGCTCTTGGATCTGCACACTCCTCAGAGCTGGAATGCTACATCCTACCTTCTCACGTGAGCTGTCCTGCCCCTAAATATGCGTCCACTTGCACACCTCAGTCACGCTCCCTTGTGCTTGGCCGACCCATTGTGTGGATCCCACAGGCCTGCATGAAGCAACAGGTACAGGCTGAGTGCACGTGATGACAGTTTGGGATACGTTCAGCCTACATGGGGTCTCAACCTGTGATCAGATGCATCTTGTCCCTCTCTGATGCTGGTGTTTCTAGACAGAACCTACGCATTCCAGAGCAAGCCTTAGGAGTCAATTACCCTTTTCCAGGGCTATTATGAATGCAAAGAAGTTATTATTTAATGGGAAGTCTGTCTTGCCCAAACCCTGCACAGCAGATCCCCTTGTCAGTCATGCTCAAAGCAGCTTAGCAGAGGGAAATCCTGAGCACTGTTAAAACAAACAAATGGGCCCTGAAGGCAGGACCTTCCACAAAAGACTTCAGTCATAAACTCAGCTCATCTAAACACCATAAAAATGTTACCAAGCTCTACAAACGCTGCTGCAATGTGTCAACCCTGATGGCTTGTTGCAGGGAAAGCAAAGCTTTTTCTGTTTTCAGAGTGGTGTTGTTGGAGCTGGTTTAGGGTTGGAGCAGACTTCATCAGCTACATGGAACATCGGGAAATCAAAAGAGCTGAGGGAAGGCACGATGCTGCCATGTACAATGGTGCAGTTGGATTGCAAGAAGTTGCATTAGAGCCTGATTATAGTGTGGCTCCTCATCCCTTGCTACATTTTTAGCAAAAGGAGATGCTCTAGCTTTTATAATATATTGATTAGCAGGAAAAAAATAGCATGTGTGGTGATGCTGTCTGTAGGCTCTCTCTGCAAAACTTTTCAGTCAAAACTAGGTCAGGTTTAAAAGCCTAACGTGTGCACTGAAGCACAAAGGCAGCGATAGAGATGACTTGTTCCCAGTAATGATATTTTAAACAAGAGGAAAGGGCCAGCATTCTGTTTATTTAATGGCTGCAAGCTGATTGGACGTTTCACTACAGCTGTGTTTTGTTTTTAGACGCTATCACAGTATTTACTTGAAGAGACAGGACAACACGTTGCAGGCGGGGCGGATGCAACAGCAAAAGTAGCCAAATTGTGTAATTTTTCTTGTTATAATTCTGATACATTGCAGTACCCATTATGTGCACACACAATGAGAGGTGCTTCCCTGGCCTTAAAGGTAGAGTAGCTAAGGTAGAGAGGAGACCACTATCTCTGTGTTGTCGATGGGGATTTGATACTAATAGAATACAGGTGTAAAGAAAATCTTTATCACACTGTGTACAAAACCAGTACCATGTTCTTGCATCTGGTCTTCAATATGAACATCTTTCAATTAAAAGAGAGGTTGGCCAACTAGTTTTTTCCACATGTCAGATTAAGCAGTGGGGTGGGGTGCAGTAATTGCTGCTGACAGCATGTATATCCACCAGCAGTGGCGTGCCTTGCACATATCCTTTCTGGACTGTACACCCTTGTGAAGCAGTGTGGGCAGCACTACGGGTACCCAACCCAGCAAATTGTGTTCCTCTGAGGTTTTACTCCTCACTAGTGTCTCTTGCACTGATGTCCCAGTGAAACTCTCTTCATCCCTGTTGGAGTTGTGCAGTCATAGTCAGGATCATAAAATCATAGAATGGCTTGGATTGGAAGGGATTTTAGAGATCATCTAGTTCCAACTGCCTTGGCGTGGGCAAGGACACCTTCCACTAGATCAGGTTGCTCAAAGACCTATCCAACCAGGCCTTGAACACTTCCAGCAATGGGACATCCACAACTTCTCTAGGCAACCTGTTCTAGTCCCTCAGTACCCTCACAGTAAAGAATTTCTTCCGAATGTCAAATCTAAACCTACTCTTTTTCAGTTTGAAGCCTCAGCAGTCCCTTAGGCACCCCTGGTCCATGTGGACACCTCCTTTGTGGTTGACAGGTGACGGCCTAGGGAGAGAGAAACACTCCTCTAGGGGTGAATTCTTACTCTCCTGAGAAGGATGTCTAAGTTAATGTGCTTTTTTTTTTTTTCTGAAGAGTCATCTACTCTCTCTATTGTCTATAGAAAGAGTTTAAGCACTTAATTTTTGCATCTGGTCTACATTTTTTTCTGGAAAAATAGGACCTTCTCTATTATTGGTCTCAAATCCTGCTGGGGTGCACCAAGATAGCTGATTTTCTTTAGCAATGCTATTACAATGTAATACTCTCCAAGGGCTACTGATAACAGAGCCACAGTACATATCAGGAATCCTGTGCTGCTTCAGTAATTCATATTTATTGTGTGCTTTGATGTTTTTGGAGAGAAGGTCTGACAAAGAAACAAAATATTGTGACTATAGCTGATAAAGTGAGACAAAGGAATGGATTAGGATCTGGCTTACTACAGCTTTTTGCTCAGATCTATTCTAGGTAGGCTTTAAGGGAGCTTGCATCACTACAACCTCTGAATGCCCTTCAGTAGTGCGTTAAGAGATGTTACTAACATCTGCTACTTGTGAGTCATCCTTTTCCTTTTTTCCCGGAGCTAGAAGGGTATGTGCTTTTTGAAAAGGAATATGCAGGTTTATATCCTATCTAGCATGTGCCTAGGGCTCTAAAATGCTTAGCAGTCTGCTTAAATAAATACTAAAGCTCTTCACATTGTTATGTTACTTTAGGGTGGGTATACTGGGTGGAAAGCTACAGCACAGAAAGACCACGAAAATTTGTCTGACTTGCGTGTAGCATCAGAGTCAAAACCAGGCCCCAAGTCTCTCAGTCTCTTGGTGTTGCTTGTTAGTGACAACCTGGGAAGGCACATTTGGCCATATGCAGCTTATACAGGGTTATGATTGTTCACCTAAATCTTGGTGGTAGACACCTTGTTTTCTGTGAGCCCAGATACAAAAACACAATACTATGATCATTGGGAAGGTTTTCAGTCTTCCTATCTCCTTCACCAGATATTTTATTGGGGTGGCTGCTGCAGTGGTTTATACAACTCTACCCAGGGGATGGAGCTGTTTTCTTTACTGATGTTAGATTCTCTTGCACAAACCTGGAAATGAAATCAGGGCTGACAATATTCTGAGACTAGACCACATCAGAAAATGCTGACAGAAAATGCTTGTTTTATTTGGTCTTGTTTTAAGCAAAGCCAACAGTTTACCACCTCTTCACTATTAATCTATCAAGCAGAACCATGAGGTGGCTGAAATTTTTTAGGGAAGATGAAGGAGGCACAGTATCTTATAAATCGATCAGTTTGGAGCTCTCACAGTGAGTGATGTTTCTAAAATGCTATCATCTGTAATTACTCAAAATTGCACATAATTCGTGTTGTGGTTGTTCACTTCTCTAACAGTAGGAAAACACTTTACAATCAACTCTGGATGATAAGATTTAATAAGAACTTTCAGGCTTTCAGAAATTTTTATCCTACTCATCTGTTTTGAGTTGTAAATGCCACGTTGACTTTTGGTTCCTTTAGCAGTTGGACAGCTGGCTGAAAAGTAAATAAGAGTTTTGAATATATGGAAATCATGAAATGAAACTTTCTTGGATTAGTAGCAGAGATAATTTTCTGTTGTGGGATTGTATTTCTGATTTAATCTGTAGATGTGTTTATATTATCAGTAAAAAAAAATTTTGCACCTCAGCTATAGCTCAAAATTCTATTGCCCACCTGCCATGTATGCCATAGGCATAATTTACTAAGTTGCAAGAGGAAGTCTGCTTAGATCAATATACTGCTGGGACAGGTTACCATTTCTACAGTGATTTCTTTTGAAATCTTTGTAATTTTTAAAACTTCTTTGTGCTTCTATTTATTTGTAAAAAGCCTTATGACTATTCTGTAGTCATAGTCTTTGCAGAATTTGCAAAACCCTTTGTAATCTCAGAGCACAGACAAGAGCACAATCTACAGGCAGAATATGCATGTTTTTCCTTCCCTCTAGTGTACATCTTGCAAGATCGTGGTCAGTAGGCACAAGACTGAGGCTATTGAAAGTACGTACCTCAACTAGCGACTTTTCTTTTTGAGAATGTGTCTCCCAGACGAAAGTAAACAAGAATTTTCTAAACCCAAAAGCTTCTCAGAGGTTGGAATAGGTCATGTGCAGGCTAGGGCTCTGTTTATGTTACCATTAAAAAATCACTTGATTGCTTTGTAACTAATTTTTTTCTACTTTTTTCATCTGTGATACCTATGATCTTAAGAATATTTGGTTGAGGAGCTTCCAAAAGAAATGACCTTGCCAGACAGGTTGTCTCCCTTTGACTGCTCCAAGAATAATCCATGCAAAAGGGAAACAAATAATGCCAAATAACCCATTATGTGTTAGCACAACTGCTTAGAAGAAGAGTAACTTTTTATTCTGAGCTTGGAAACACTTTTTCTGTAAGTTCATGCTGATACATGCTATATCTCAGGAATGCAATAGGAAGGTTATGAAGCTGTAAAAATTCTCCTGTCTGGAGGCAAATAGCGCTACACTTAAAGGAAAGGGGGGATTCTTGTGTTTCCTGCTTTCTTCATCTTAACTGATTTGAATGATGACCAGGTTAAGACAATCTGGGGAAATTAGAAACCCATTGGCTGTGCTGCCATTCAGTGAGACCTTGATAGGCTGGAGAATTGGACAGAGAGAAACCTAATGTGAGGTTCAACAAAGGCAAGTGTAGGGTTCTGCACCTGGGGAGAAATAACCCCAAGTACCAGTACAGGTTGGGGGTTGACCTACTAGAGAGTGGCTCTGTGGAGAAGACCTGGGAGTTTCGGTGGATGACAAGTTGACTGTGAGCTGGTAGTGCGCCCCTGTAGCCAGGAGGGTCAATAGTATCCTGGGGTGCATTGGGAAGAGTGTGACCAACAGGTCAAGGGAGGTAGTCCTCCCTCTCTACTCAGCCCTACTGAGGCCACATCTGGAGTACTGTGTCCAGAAAAAATTATAGGAATCATGGAACTGGTCTATAGGTACTAAGATGTGAGTTTGAAAATTCATATCCCCCAAGAGTCCCATTCCTTAATAGTAAGTTTAATAATGAATGAGGTCTGAAAATGATATTCAGACAGTGTACTGTCTCCTACATCAGCTCTTAAAAAAATCAAGTGAGTTTTTAAAGTCATTGTGAAGTGACTCTCTTCTACTTCCTCCACAATATTACTCTAATATCTCTTGGGAAATACAGTATCAACATTGCACTGCTGCTTCTGGTCAGAGTCAATGGCGCAGGTGGCCTGAAATATCTTGCATGTCGGTGAGGGGAAGGTCTTCAGAAGAATGATAGAAGAAAGCAAAACTGAAAACCTATCCCTAAAGTCTTGTTTTGGCAGTGAGACTCCCCAGCTTCTATTGTTTTCCTTGGATCACAGCTCTGACTCCACCTCGGTTTCACTGCTGTCCCTGCTAATTTTCCTCCGTCTGTTTAAACAGGATGGACTGATACAGATTATTACCGCATTACAGTCCAAATGAGAGGCAAATCACTGACCTTTATGCATGAGAACAAATCCCTTAGGTGATACATCTGTTTTGCAGCAGTGGCTATCTTGGAATACTCTGATGGCATATGCATTGCCCTAAGAGAGACAGGGCACAACTGAGTGAAAGACAGCTCCTCCTCTTCTGAATGTTGCAGATGTCAGCAGGCACAAATTAGGATGTCTTGAACAGACCCACTCCCTGTTTACACATTGGAGAGAATGTGGAGAGAATACATCAAGGGCTATTTCTTGAGGAGGATGCAATGGGCTGCATCACATCCTCACACAGAGGAGGAAGGAGAGCAACAACATTATTAACTTGCGACTGTACGGATTTCCTCACATGCCATCCTCAGTTTTTACTGAACCTACCTTCTCTCTAAGATGGCATAAACCAAAGTGATGCAACCCAACATCACTTTAGTAATAAGACCCTGGCAGCACAAAGGCAAAAGCAACTGAATCTCCTCAACTTTGAATTTGTTCAGGTTAGAACTTTTCTGGAATCTGTAAGGCATCACTCTTTTACATGCCTCCTTTCTCTTAATCATGGCCAGGACAAGTAAGATGTGGTGCATATGCAGAACAGACCTCTATGACCTATCTGTCCCTCCAGTTTGATGGTTCCTGGGAGATGTACTGAGACAGCAGGCAATGAAGCAGGTTCTAGCTTGTGCTATGTGAAAGCTGCATCAAGAAAAACCCAGGGACAGACTAATAAATCATATTTCAAGGTGACCAAAATATAACTTCTGAGTCCCCCAAGGATTTGTGTCACAATTGGCTTTAATGAATGGTCTAAAAGGGAATTTTAGGCAGCAAATGTGATGGTAGCACTAAATGATTAAGAGCAATAAAAGCTGGAGAAGAAATGACAAAACAAGAGGGACCTAATAAGGCTGGATAAATGGGCAGTGCAGCAGCAAATGAAATGCAGTGTTGCAAGAAAATTTACCATAAAAAGAACAATGTTAACTCTTTTTGTGCATTCTTGAGTTCTGCATTTTACTTTGGAGGGATCTGGACTCTTGATAGACAGCTTAACCAGAGCCTAGGTGTGATGACCAATGAAGTATAAGAGATGACAGCTCATGCAATCTACCTAGACAAGACAGAGACAGCTGAAAACATCATGACAGAGAAAACATCAGAGACTATAGTATTCACTATAGTAACTTGTATAACCAAATGTAGAGCAGAGGGCTTGAGAATGTCATGCCTAGGGCCAGACTTTGAGCAGCAGAGATGAATTCCCAGAGGCCAGGCCATTAACTGAGAGAGAAGGAACTCCAGAGAGGCATAGCATCATACAGATGGCCAAGAGAGGGGAAATGAATCACTCTTTGTCTATCTATGTTAGTTAGTGTTTAGAGGGGTTGCTTAGCCCATATGCTCAGTTTTTAAGTGTCTGAAATTAGTAAAATGACTTGCACACACTGTTATTTTTTCCTCTGAACCACAGTCTCAGCCACAGCTGAGACTATGGGATTGTTCCTTTTGTTTTTTCCTGAGAACTGGCAACTATGGAAAAAAATGTCATCAAAGGTACAAAATTAAATGAATAGTGGTAGAAGCTCTATGCGCTCAAACCAACTTTGGAGCACAGGTGGACTGGGGACATTGGTGAGTGCATGTGGGATCTTATCCTGGCCCTCTGACATTTCTGACCAGGGCAGTGGGTGGAGTGCGGGTCCCATGCATGACTGTGACTGTCACTTGGGGGTGTCTGGTGTTGTGGCAAAGCAAAGTCCCTCCACCATGGCAGGCTGAACTCCCTGGCTGTTTGTCATGAGCAGGTTTTATGTAGTGCTGCAAATGTTCATGCACATGGTCAGGCCTGCCCTTAAGGAGCCCCAGGGCAGGAGGCTGAGGACCTCTGTGACCAGCGTGCTTGTTTCACTTACAGCCTGTGGCACCATATATTTCATTTGGGTTTAGAGTCTTCTCCCCTCTTCTACTTTGGGTTTGCTGGGCCCTCATATGTCTGAAAATGGATCTTATCAGTAAAAGCAGAGGGTTCTTCAGTTTTGTTTGTTGGAGTGTGATAGATGCAAGTGCTGGTTGTTTGCATAGACATTTCACAGACTGCAAAAACACTGTCACCTGTTCCATAAAACGGGGAAAAAAAAGTGCCAGTCTGCCAAGTGCCTACTAAACACCAGCTGGTAAGTGTCACAACATCAAGCTGTGCAGCTATTGACTGTGCTCACAAGTTAAGGCAAACCTGAGGACAATCAGACAGCCTAACGGTAACACGCAGCTTAGGAAGGTGGTCTAAGAACCCACTCTTCCTGCAGGCTCCCCTGTGGTGTGAGTGCAAGCTCCCAGCAAAAGGGATGCTGGTCCTTCCACATCAGGTGATACGCAGCCTGGGAAGCTGGTCCCAGCTGCTGCATAGCCTGTCTTGCAGAGACCACTTCTGGGGACTTCTGTGGAGTTGAAACAGACCGTGAAGCAGCTCGTCCTGGGAAATTCTCAGTAAATGCAGAAAGTTGAAGGCAATATGATGCTGGAATGTATTTTTATGCCCCATCCTCTCACTCTGCTTACAATAGGAGAATTAGACCATCATGGTATCAGGATATGAAGAACTATCTGGAGGCATTTTTGTTACTGTAGACTGTGACTAAAGGGAGAGACAGTAATGATCTGAAAATACCAAACCATAGCTCTACGGAGGAACAAAGTCATCTATGTGTATTGTAGGTTTGTATGGGATCAAGGGATAAATGCCTAGTACTTCCCAGGGAAGGCTTTCAGCACTGAGTGTATTGATACAGTGGAAAACTGCCTAGAGAGGTTACAGAGCCTTAACAGTTGGGGGTTTTATGAATAAACAGTCATCTACTGAAAATATATAAAACTGATGTTTAATTCAGACAGGAAAGTAATGGCATAGATGTCCTTCTACCCTGTGCTCTGTGATTTCTTTTGGTGGCAGGAGGCAAGAAAGCTCTTGAAGTCTCTCAACAGTGGTTTTGTGTCCTGTGCACCATTTCCTTAGTCATGGTGGTTGCAGTTCTTTGTCTAGTGTTTTAAAATCAATATGATACGTGAATTTGAGTGCTATAGTATGAGTAAAAGAATCATTACTAAATAATTTTCAGTGCTGCTTCTGCAATGGTGTAAAGCATGTTCAGGTGATAAGCAGAACCCACGGCATATTATGTTTGTGAAGGCTCAGATTTTCATCCTGTCAGATGAGCAAACGAGAAATCACTAAAAGCTTTTCCTTGGTGGGTGCATGGTTCTCCAGGGATGCGTGACTTTGTACTGAGTCTAGGGAAACAAGGAACCGGTCTTAAACTGGTACAGTCTACGATGAGACAAAGTAGAGACTGCAGTGTTTTGTGCACATCTGCAACAGAAATGGAGCACGGTATGCCCATGGTAAAAGTGTGGTTAACTGGGTGGTTATGTCTGCATGTCTCTTTCCTGGGCAATTTGAGGTAGAGAGATTCCTTAACTAGAAAGAAACCTGCAATTTCATTGCAGACTGTTCTGCTTTCAGAAGCCCTTTGCCACTTGCCATGAAATCTGTGTTAGTGTCATTTCCCTATCTCTTCTTGTTTACACACACAAACAAAAACAAAAGATAAGATCCAGGCACAAAACTTTGATTTCAGAGTAAGAATGGTCATAAATGGCTATTTCATCTTACAGTCTTACATGTCTCTTAACGCATGACACTGTGTCAAGGCTGTGTAACTGGCTTCCAAATTTATCAATGCCCCAGCCATAATGTTTCAAAAAAATCAGCCAAGATTTTCTTTTGGCTTCAGCATGATCGGAATAGAAAACTAACTAGTCTGGTGGGCTGTACTTAGGCTGGTTCATTGCTAAGGGCAATGTCCAAGTGAACAATGATAAAAGAAGCAGACAATCTGCTTGATTCTGTAAACTGAAGACTAGTTTCCTTGACACGATGCTGATGAACCATTTTTTCTTGATGCTCAAGGCATGTAAAGCCACAAATAAACACTAACTGTGTACAAAGTACTCAATAAATTGTCATCAGACTTTCCTTTCTGTTTAACTTTTATTAAAAGAGGTGCTAAGGTACTGTACTGTATGCAGTACATCATATTTATTACCAAAATTAACAAATATACAAAATTTTTACATGTAATTTTCTTACATCCATTTATTGGTCTATAATACTGCATTTGTTCAAGTAGGTTATCTACAGTATGTAAACATCCCTTGGATTGACCACACACAGATTAGGAAAGCCCATCTAACCCATGTAGTTACCAAATATAGCTTTTTCTTATTTTAAAATTTATTTGGCTTTCATTGGTAAAATCTAATCTTCACATTTGGCACATGGAAGAGACATCTACAGTGCAAAAGAGGCAGATTTTCTGGTTTTGTTCTGAGCAGTTTAGCAGAGTCATGGTTTTAAAGAGCCAGGAATAAATTTACGCAAACTTGGTAGGAGATGGATTAGTGTTAATGCCAACGACTCACAGATCAGCCATTAAATTAGAGCAGAAATTCAAAGCCTCTTCCCCAGCCCTCTCAGTCACGAGGGAAAAAAGACCCAACCTCAGCCTTGTTTCTAAAGGATTAAAAAAGGACTCTGTTAGCAACAGAGAGAGGAGGTTTAGTTTACAAGGAGCCCTCTGAGACTGCAGTTTCAATTTTCTGCTTTGTGGAATTTTTTTTTCTCTTATTAGCAAGCAATTTTTTTTCCTTTTTAATGGGGAAAATATAACCAATGGGGAACAACTTTTTTTGTGGTGGCAATTTCTCAGTGAGTTGAAGATTACAGTTGGAGTTTACAGATCTTTGAACCCAGATGTATAGAGCTTAGTAAGCTGCCATGTACAAGGGGGAGAGAAAGGATGAGAGAGAGAGTAATGTCATTATATTCCAGGTGTGGAGCTCTCTGATTTTGCAGTAAAACCCAGGAAAAAAATTTCTTTCTTCTGGTTCTCATAGTTTCAAAAATGTGACTTAATTTAACTGAGTAAAGCTGATCCAGAGAGACCTTCATTCGCACCTTTCTTCCCGTTCTCATCCAAGCACCGTATTGCTATTTTTTTAGGAGGCCTTACCCATGTCCATGGAAGCATCTGATGAGAATGGACCGAACTGGACACCATTTCACGTGGAAAGCCTTCTGCCATTCCTTATGTGTTACCACAGAGCCCCGCTGCTGTCTGTGGCACCGTACATCTCAGCCAGCTTTTTGAAGCGCGGCCCCCAGTCCGTCAGATAGTCGTAGCTCTGGTCTGAGTCTGTCGTCACCGACTGTAAGGAGCTGAGTGACTCTGCCACCGAGCCATTCCCTTCAAACATGTATGTCTGGAGGGAGTCGAAGGGAGGCGCCCACAGGTCCATGTCGGCTTCATACAGCTTGGCAAGCACGTAGTTGTGGACGTTGTTGTCCATGACACATGCCTGAGGCACGTATCGGGAGAGGCTCTCTATTTCAGGGAGCATGTCCTGCCGGTTTTTCACCACCAGCTGAGCCTCCCGCGGATTCCACATGGCAGCAATATCAAAGGCCTCTGTGTCCTCCTCCCCGCCACCCTCGTCATCATACCTGACGATGTTCTCATGGATGTTCTCTTCCTCGTCAATGATGTACGGCTGTTTCCGCTGGCGCCGCATGGAGAGGATGAGGAGCACCAACACTGCAGGAGGCAAGCAAGACACGGGGCTGTCAGCAAGGAGGCAGATCTTGCCAGCGCTTCAGACTCTCTGTTGCCCTATTTTCCCCTTGGAAAGCCCAACCACCCCCTGGATTTAAAGAGCTATGATGTTTGCAAGTTGAGGACTGTAGAAATCTCCCACCCCAGAGTCAAAATTAATAGCTTGAGGTCCTGCTAATTTGTTCCTTTTTGCACCTAAATTCTTAACTCTTGGTGACACTTAGGACATGGATAAGTTTGCAAGGCACTGTAGTGATACTTGAGCCACTTTTAAGCTAGCCATGTCAGAGATCAGTAACAGTTTATCTGTAGTGGCACACAGTTCCAGAGATATTTTTTTTCTGCTGTGTGGCTGGGTTTTTTGTAGCTTGCTTTGGAGATGCCTCTTGGGCTGGCCACTGCATGTGACAGAGATGGATGGTGCTAAGGCACCACGGTGATATGTCTGCCTACACAGCAAAATGCAGACCTAGCCCCTTAGTCTGCTCCAAAGAATTTTTTGTTTATCTGCAAGCCTCCTGCAGTGCTGCAGTGCTGGTGCTCCTCATCCTCTCCGTGCTTCTTAACATGGGGAGAAGTGGATATACAGGCACCGGAGCCCTTTGCTATTGAAAATGTGCCATCACTTTGTGACTGTACTTCCAGAGCTAGAACTCAGCAAAGACTTTGAATACTAAAATTTTGAACTGAGGTATCTAGGGTCCTTTGAAGAGCCAGAATTGAGGTACTTTAAAAGAATTTTCTCTGTATCTTACTTCACTGCTCCTCAAACTGGGTCCCCTGAAATTTCAGAGAATGTGTGTTTTGAACTAACATCTTGTGACTTGAGAGAATGAGAGAACTGAAGTTCTTTTGATACCAAGAGCTAACAGGGGATATAGAAGGTCTGGGCAAGGAAAGGATGAATTTTAATTGTGGAGACAGAACTCAGGAAAGATGCTCAGACCCTTTATTGCAGCAGAGCCACCATTTAAATGAAGTGTCTCAAGGAAAAAGAATGGAGGTGGGGACATCTTTTGAAAAAAGACAAGAAATGGAACTGGGCTTACCACTCCTGTTTCCTTTGGGACCATATGATCAGAAACTGCTGAGGATGAGAAAGTAACCTGTTCCCAGCCCCAGCTGCCAGTACTTCCTCCTGTCATACCACTTGCAGGAAAGCATGGGCATGCCAGACACCCTAGCACTTTGGGCATCTGGAAGAAATATTTGCAGGCCATAGTTTTCCCCCATTCCTACAGCCCAAAGTCTGAAGCCATATGCAGCTGGTCCTTGATTTGGCCCTTTAGGTATGTGTGTGTCTACATAAACACACGTACATAGATGTGTGTGTGTGTATCTGTGTCCTACACCTTCGGTAGGTCAGTGACACCCTGGGCAGGGCTGAAAAGTTTGTCCCCCAGCAAGAAGAAGCCAAGGCTTTACCTAACAGGACAAAGATGCAGGCAAGGATGGCGATGAGTGCCCCTCTGCTCAGGCTGACAGGGAGGACATAGGCTTCCGCATTGCAGGACATCACCATGCCCTCGTCATCGCAGCTGCACACGTGCACCGTCAGCGTGCATGTGCTGCTCAGCACAGGGCGGCCGTTGTCACTGATCAGGATGGGCAGGTAAAAGGTGTTTTGCTCGTGTTGCCTGAAGCCAGAGCGCCTTGTCAAAATCCATGCTGTATTGTCTGAGGGCAGAAAATAAACAGAGACAATAGCTGATATGCAGAGCAAATACATTCAGCAGAGAATAAAGATTAAAAAAATCAGCCCCAGACCTACACCCATTTTTTCTTGTCTCTTCAGATTTAGCTAAAAGAGCGTTCAGAAGGCAAGACAGAAATGAACAGTTGAAGGCAACTTGTCCCTGTTTGTTCATGCTCAGCAGCTTTTCTAGGCCTCACACTTGTATGCTGCCACCATTTTGGAGATGCTGGCATATAACCCTTGTGGACATGTCATGGTACCCTTTATGTTTTTTGATACATGGTATGGTTATCTGCTTGAGGCAACAAGGAGACAAAGGAAAAAACCCCCAGCTTGCTATCCTAAAGCAGCAGTGAGTTGAAAATTTGCAACTAAACATTTTTTCAGTCAAATACATGCAATTTCATTAGTACTTCTGACATTGAAAAAAGTCAGAATGCTTTGTGTCATCATTGTCAGAATTATTCTGCCTTGATTTGACTATTCTGCTTCATTTAGTGTAACTGCCTGTTTTTTATCAGAACTTAAATCAAAAGGAATCAAAATGATGCTGCTGAAAAAAATAGTAATAGAGTGACCTAACAGCCAGTTGCTGTTGGTCATTCAACGAGAAATTCCTAACTCTGGGGCTTTTTCCTCCATATTCAACATACTTTATAAAATGTCAAAATTTCCCAGTGGTATTTGAATTCCTGTCTACCTCCTTCCCCAAATTCTTCAGACTGTGGACCAAGTTTCCTAATCGGAAAGCAAGTGGATTCAGGAAGTTGCTCTCAATTCTCAGCTCATGAATACCAAGCCAAAATCTTTGGAGATGAGTGTTGATATTGTCAGTGCTGACTTTCAAGATTTTTGACCTCAGAGACTTCTGGAAAGCCCAAGACTAAATGTCTCCAATGTGATCTGGCTCACCAGGGAGTCTAAAGGAACCTGCATGAAAATTGTCCTTTCTTACAAACATGTCTGCACATCTTGGGCCAGCAAAGATGAATGAGGAACACAGGTACTTTTCCTATTTGGCAGACCTGCAAGCCCTGACCCTGTGCAGTGATGTGTGGCATTTTTGGGAGGTGACCTTCATGCAGTTTCTTTTACTACTTAGTTTTGTTTCCTGTTTCATTGGTTCATAAGAGGTCACAGAGTCTGGCCATCTGCATCTCCAGGTTCTTACCAATGTACATTTTTTATGCTTGAAATGCAGGATGTTGATCAGCTGTTCCCAGATGGATTAGCACAATGGGACGGCTGCTTGGAAATGGCAAGAAACCTGATGACGAGTAGACTGCGAAAAAACCTAAAATATAAACGTGGGAGTGTTCCATTTCCTTATTATTTCTCTGTCCATTCACTGCTAAAATTTAAATCTTGGGTGATTTTTTTTTCAGAGCAGAAACTCAGGTTACATGCAGATAAATTCAGCTATATTATCTACATTTACCTGAACACCAGAAATAATTTGATGGCTTTTAGGAGTGAAATCAGGAGTGCTATATACAGCCAACTAAGGAATATATGCAAACTCAAACTAGACTTGCTAGACTTGTCTGCTAGACTTAAATTATGCTTTAATTGTGCTGAAAATCTTATGGCGTCAGATAGTACTGGCACACTTAAGCATGGAGATGTTGGGTTCCACAGTTTGCGATATTAGATTGAATTTGTGACATATTTTTAAGAGGAATCTCAAGGTCTTTTTTGCTTACACATCAATGACATTTCAAGCTTTTACCCTGAGAGTGTAAAATTCTGAAGTGTGCTTGCATGTCTGTATGAGAATATATAGCGATCTGTAGCGTCTCATTAAATCACGCAATCCCAAGAGCTGGAACTTTGAGGAAAGATCATCAGGTGCAAGAAGAAATCCCAAAGTTGCTTAAAACTGATTACGTGTTACTGTTTACTGATTTCACCTTCGATATGCCATGCAGCTCTGAGTATGTGCAGTGGGTATGGACAGACATCAATAGGTCTCTCTGCCTCAGTAACAAGCGATAGGACAAGAGGAAATGGCCTCAAGTTCACCAGCGGAGGTTTAGGTTGGGTAATAGGAAAAATTTCTTTGCTGAATAGGTGGTCAGGCATTGGAAAAGGCTGCCCATGGAAGTGGTCGAGACATCATCCCTGGAGATATTTAAAAGACGTGTAGACGGGGCACTTAGGGCACTTTAGTGTTAGATTTGGCAGTGTCAGGTTTAACAGTTGGACTCAATGATCTTGGAGGTCTTTTCCAACATAAATGATCCTATGATTCAGGAATGTGTCCCAAAACCCAGCAGAAAGCAGTACCCTGTGCCTCCCAGGGTTTCTGGGCAAAGGGTGTGCTGTGGACAGGAGCCCTTGCCTCCTGCAAACATTTCCCTCTTCTCTCCTGGGGCACACACAAGTGCTTTCTCTCCCTCAGGCTGTTCATGTGCCCTTTAGTATGTGCTCCCCAGCTATTAATACCACATTTCCATCACTGGGCCAGTTTTAGCATGAGAAAAAGCAACTCAAAGGGCAGAAAATGACAAGCTGCCTGCATTTATGCTATGTCAACGGAAATATTTGAATCATCTTAACTGTAGTAATTTGGTTGCTTTTCTCTTTCCTGGGTGAAAGACTCACTCCCTTTAAATTCACTTACAATGGAACTCACAAATTCTATTCAGGTGACATCAAATCTTCATTTTATGTGAAACTGTTCTTTGTGAGGGAAAAAGACTTCATTATTCTGAGCTGGTCATACTTTGCCTGTAAAAGAAGTCACAGGCAGTGAACTTGACTGAAGCTGTGCAAAATCATCTAGTGAGAGATCTCAAGTGTTTTTAATTATTCTTTTTTCAGGCCAAAACCAAGTTTCTATAATCTAACTTTAAAAGATATATATCTATATATACCTTCTGCTGTGATGCGCAACCATTTCACCCAGGTCTTAAATGTTCTTGGTGATAAAATTCTCTTTATGACTCTCAGCATTACATTTTGGCTCTTTTGTTTTGTTTTGCTTTGTACTAGGCAGGCATCCAAATAACCCCTAAAGAATTGTTCTACCTGTTACTCTGCAACTGAAATACATTGGTGCCAAAACTTGTGCGACTCATCAAAAGCCAATGTGATATGACATGCTAGTGCAGTGCGAAGGACATGCTGGAATGTGATGCAGCATGGCAGAAACTGGAATGCACAATTTTATTCCAAATTTGATATCTGCTAAGCCCCAGCCATCAGAAGAAGGCTCGTGAGCACATGAAAGCCCCATAATATTAAAAAAAAGTAAAAGCAGGCATGACAAGAATGAACAATATTTTTCATCACAGCTTCCAACACAGAATCTTTGGCTCACGGGGCTGGATGGTAGGACTTAGCTACGACACTGAACAGAGATGTTGAAGATTGCAGCATGGCAGGTCCCACATTTGTATGATCAGGAGGTGAAAACTGAACTTCCCATGGGCATGCAGGCTGGTGTCTTCATGTGGTTGTGAGAACACGCCATAGAGCACCATCTTCCTGCAGTTTTCTGCCCCACTGGAAGTGATGTACCTCCCTGGAGAGAGCAGGGGAATCAAGCAATGTGTAGGTCCAAACCTCAAGATCAGAGCTAACCATGACTCTTCTCACTGGAAAGGCTTGGTTTCATTCTGTATGTGTCTGCAGGAGAATTGGGATGATTAGCCCAAAAATTCCATTAGTCTTTAAAAACTGATTGTAATGATTATGAAGAGCTAGGAATAATATAAAGAAATATTTCACCAGGAGTGAGAGAAAGAGCACAAGGAAGCAGACATTATGGACACCACTGGCTTCAGGAAAGAGTCACACTTTTGGTATAGTATTTTCAGCTCAGTGTTTTTGCACTCTGCCAAAGTGGGAGGTAGACCACAGTTTTAGGGAAGGAAGAAATAGCTTAACATTCTCCTTGGACAAATTTAATTGCAATGCAGAGGACTGCCAGAGGCTCCTAATGACAGGCCTGGTGGTGGTATGACACCAATGTTGATCCTACACCCACTTAAATGCCTTCAACAGTTCCTGGTTCCAAAAGGTGGAGGGCAGTGGTCAAGGTTCAACAAAAGATCAGTTCAGAGTTTAATCTGGAAATGCAGTAAGCTTATTTGTTGTTCATTCCATTCTTACAGCAAGCCTCTTTTTCTGACTTTTTCCCAACACAGTCTCAGCTGGACTTAGAAGTGGGGGAAGATGGCTTACCAGTGCCCTACAGCAGAAACTGGAGATGGGAGACTCCAGCTCAATTCCCTGCTTCATCCCATATATCCTATATGGCCTTGGGGAGCCACCTGTGCCCAGATCATTGCAGCTACTTAACATGTGTATCTCTCACTGATTTTACTGAACTCAAAGGGAACCAGGCGTGTAAGTAGCTTAATTTCTCCTTGCCCCAGATCCCCGTCTATAAAGGAGAACAATAGGATTTCTCTGTCTGCTGAGGATATGCAGAGAATGAATAGACTGAAAAAGTTCTCAGAGACTAAAATTACGAGGGCCAAAGAAATACTTAAAACAGTTCATCAGAATGCAAACTGTGATCTATGTGCTGCTTAGTAAAAATCAAGGTTTTAATTGTTGCCAAGAAGGCTACATGTCTTGCAGTTTCTCTTACTGCTCTATTGGACAACCAAGTAATCAGCACAATTGCTAATTTTAACAGTGCCTTCCCCCAGCCCGGGAATTGTTTCTGTCTCATTTTATGTGCATAGGCTGTGAGTAGCAAAGTGGGTTCTGTTACTTATCTTGTCACCCTGTGACATACAGTATAGCTACCCCCTTTGTACCTAAGTTATATGATTTATATAGTTCTTAGTGGCCACTAGATGAAAATATAAGCATAAATTACTGATACTAAAATGACTACTGCACTCCAAATTGCTGAGGGAGTAAATTAATCCTTAATCATAGAATCACAGAATCATGGAATCATAGAATATGTTGAGTTGGAAAGGACTCATCAGGATCACTGAGTCCAACTCCTGGCCCTGTGCTGGACACTGCAATAGTTACACCATGTGCCTGAGAGCATTGTCCAAACACTTCTTGAACTCAGACAGGCTTGATGCTGTGACCACTTCCCTGGGGAGCCTGTTCCAGTGCTTAGCCTCCCTCTGGGTGAAAAACTTTTTCCTGGTATCCAACCTAGACCTCTCTTGACTCAGCTTCATGCTGTTTCCTCAAGTCCTGCCACTGGTCATGAGAGTGCACTGCTTCCCCTCATGAGGATGTTGAACACCCCAATGAGATCTCCCCTCAGTCTCCTCTTCTCCAGGCTGAACCAAGTGACCTCAGTTGCTCCTCATACATCTTCCCCTCCAGACCCTTCGCCACCCTCCTTTGGACATTCCATAATAGCTTAATGTCTTTTTTTATATTGTGGTGCCCAAAATGTGGATATTTCAAATAGTCAGTGGTTTGATACTTAACATTTTTATTTCAAATTAATAACCAATAGTACCCAAAGCTTCTTGTGATATATACGTACATATCTATATCTATATATATCTCTATATCTGGAAAACTGGTATTTTATAGAGAGTGGGAGGTACAGCCATGCAGTCATTGCTGTCACTATAAATTATTGCAAGTATGGCCTTAGACAGAAAAAGTGCATCTGACACTGGGAATTTTGTGAGTTTCTTTTTTTAGAAAAATGCCTTGAGGATGAAATGAGCCTAGTTTGCCAAATGCTTTAGCAATAGTTGTGTTATATTTGTTCAGTTATTTTGGCAATATATTCAAAAATAAAAAGGAATGAGACAAGGGGAGAAAGAATGGGATAAAAATGCAAGAAATTTTGTGAGGAGGCTTCAGGGAGGCTATAGAAAAAAATGCTTTTGGGGTGAAAAAGCTCTAGCATACTGTGGAGGAGGGCCAGGATTCTGCTAGTAGTGTGTTTTAAGACACATTTGGTTAATGGAGGCATAGGCTTCTTTCTGAGCCTCTACGTTTTCTTTCATACGCCTAGAGAGGCCTAGATAGGGGCTTATGAAAGTAAATGTGACAAGTAGGCATGTGTTGGAGCAAGGGCAGGCTTGGAGGCTGGCCATGTATGCTGCAGGTGGCCAGTCTTTCTCCCCATTTATTCTGGAATTGCTTGCTGATTTGTTGTGCTTTACACACTAAACTCCTGCTGAAATCCAGCCCCTCAGTACTAACTTACAAAGGTCTGTACCAGGTCACTCAAGGTTGTCCCTCCTTCCTAATGAAGGCTGGTGTGCACCTGACCTCAGTATCGTCGTCTGCCCATGGAGGTCCTCTTCCAACAGGAGTCATGCGAAGGCCTGCTACGGCAGGGCTTTCCTACAGGCTCCAAAATCTTCCCCAAAGAAGCAGATTCCACTGATTAAGATGCTCAAATTCCAGTGCTTTGCCATGAGTCTTCTCAGTGGTGTTTCCGTTTCTACTTAGGTCATCTTACACAGACCTTTAGCTGTACACCAGGTTACCCCCCCTAAGGCTCTGCAAGTCCTCCCTACTTCCCTCTCTCCTTAGGGAAATATGGATGTGCAAGGAGGAAGAAAAAAAGTGCTTGGGGGTAAAGAATGGAACAGTACAAGAACTTTCCCTTTTTCTGTGCCTGGGAGAAAACATGAAGAGTACAAAAAAAGAGCAATGTAATTCCCTTCAGATTCATCTCCTAGTTCCAGTTACTATCCTACCTTTAAGCATCTCCTTCTGAATGAATGAAATTTCCACTCTGATAATCCAAGATGCCTGCAGCCTGACCAAAAGACCTGAATTTGCACAAAACACTGGTACATTTCCTCAAAGAAGGAAAAGTGGCCTATTGCTAGAGAATATTTATAGAGAAGAAAATATCATATAACCTTCAAGTGTATTAAATAACATGTCATTTTATTACTGCCTTTAAGGAGCAGGTGTCACTTGGTATTATTTGAAATGGCAGTCTTATCACACACTGTAAGTCACAGCTTCTCAAGTCCAACTCACGCACTAGAAATTAGAGTAGCTAACCGTCTGTGTCCACTCTGATTACCTTGATTGTCCCTTAGAGTAAAGTTAGGATTGTTGGCTGCCTCTGGAGCCAGGCTGTAGTAGAAGTGCTGACCCTCCTGTGGGTCATCCCTGTCGATGGCACTCACTGTCTGGATCAGCTACAGCATATAATAAAAAAATAGAAACAGGTGATAAACAAAATATTCATAATATGAATGAATAAAGAGATAACATATTTTATATGTATAAATATAAGCAATTGGAGCATTTGAATAAAATTATCTTCCAGAAGTACAGTAGATAAATCACAAAGAAACTCAAAACCTTGCAGGCTTCATCTCTTTTGCTGCGGTCATGCAATCTAGTCATGTACATCCCTTTTAAACAAAGGAGGAGATATTCAATTTGCTTCAAATAACAGACAGTTTTCTCTCATGCATCCCTATCTTCTGTTGCACATTTCTTTTTGTCTTTTGAGGGCCCAGGGTTCTCAGAAGATTCATTGTGCATTAGAGAGCTTGTAAGAGAGCCCATACTTATTTTCATCTTCATTTTGCAGGTAGAAAAGGATGTCAGGTTGATTATTTTACCACTCTTCTAATTTTAAATCAATAAAATTCTCCCCACAATGTCAGTAAAAAAGAAAGAAAAGCCAACCATGCAGACATTCTGCATATGCAATAAGTAAAACCAAACTACAGAAAGTAAGACAATGCTTAATCCAGAAAACAATTTGTCACCTCACCTATAAAGGTTTTGTAAAGTGGGTCTAACAGCTTGAAGCACAATGAGCTCTACCTGAATAAACATTCTGACATCTTTTTAGACAAGGAATAAATCTTCACCTGGATTTTTTTACTTGAAAGTTATTTTGGGATTCAAAGGCAAATGACAGACCCATAAATTCTTATTCACCACCTTAAAACTGATTTTGGAACTTTTTAAAATGTGGCATAGAATTTGGCTTTCTTTGCTGAAGGAAGTTGTCCAAATTATTGTGCATAGCGATAAGCTCAGAAAGTTTATTTAGGACACTCACACTTCAAAACCAGGAAAAAAGTCTAGTCAATGATTTCCATTCCCTATATTATTAAGAACTTCTGTAAATTAGTGAGATGAAAGTATCCTGTATATGATAGTTGTGATGACAGTTGTTTCAGCAGTGCGTAGCTATTTCATTCCGCTTCACACAGCTGGGAGAAGCTTCAGCAAACTGTCACAAATCATGAGTGGTGTGTCTATGTGTTTATACTATACTAGTCAGCTTTGAATTAGGAGGCACCAGTCACCACTGTGGACCCTGGGTGGTGAAGCAAGAGGTCACCTCCCCACAAACGATCAGCAGTAGAGCTTGCACCAGGTCCAATGAGGGTGAGCTCATGTCCATCTGTGACACCAGTGACCTTGTTCGAGGGCTTTGATGGAGTTTTGGAAGGGAGAGGAGTAAAGAGGCTTCGCCACTTGAAGGTGCTGGATTACAGTGTGTGAAATGGGAAGTCTTGTGTTGTTTTGACTCTCTGTCATCTCCAGTTCACAGCAAAACATAATCTGTTTAGCACCCTTTTGAAGCTGATGTTATGTCCAGCTCCCGTTAAGATCACGCGTGCTTAAGGCTCTTATAACACTTAACAGTAAGACTTTCTGTCACGTGTCACTTTCTGTCAGTCTGGGCTGACTTTGTGGCACTTCTCATAACAATTCTCTCTTTGATGCTGCTACAGGACAAACCAGGTGTTTGCCTGCTGGAAGGCCTATCCAGCAGAAGGCTTCATACATGCATCCATGAAATGTATTGCACAGTGAGCCTAGAAACTACTGTAGGAGAAAAAAAGAGGTGTGGGAGAGAAAAAAGAGGTGCTATATATGATGGTAATCCCAGTGCAATATGCTTGCCTTTGGAATGAAGCACAGTCAGCTGCCGCTGAGAGTTCAGATGAAATGGGTGGGTAGCTGAGCCTTTTTTCCAACACTCACCCTTTCTGGCATGCTGTTTCCATGTAGAACAACATCCCCTTCCCAGCCCCTGGTGTTACAAGCATTTCTCACCTGGCCTGCTTTGGCATTTTCACAAACAAAAGCTTCATAAAATCTTGCAAACTCTGGTGCGTTATCATTCACATCCAGGACTTTCACTGTCACAGAGACGCTGCCCACCTGCGAGGGGTTATCTGGAAGGAGGAGGTATGATATAAAGAAAGGCAATATATGGAAAGAGGAAATGGCTGCTTCTCACTCTGCTCAAAAGGTAAAGCAGGTTTTTTCCTACTAGCTTGCATTAAATGACATTTTCCCATTGGGAACTGTGGTAACTTGAGGATTGTGTGACTCAGAGTGAAGTTGCAAATGCTGGTCTCAGTCTACCCTGGCTTCCCATTTAATCCCATCTTTTACAAACAAATTCTGTAAAAGGCTCCAACCTGGTTCAGTCCTATGGAACTATTTCTATAACAACAGTTTTAGACAATGCCCCTTTCACTGGCCTTTGACTGTGCAATACTATTCATTGAGCCTCTGTACTAGTGGCACAAATTAGGAAGGGACTCTTTTTAAGAACAGACTTGTTATTTAGAGCTTGTTAAAAATGGCAATTCTCCAGTTCAGACATGCTTTTGCTCAGAATTTATCTTCCTTGAACTCAAAAACAGTGTCAAGTCTTTGATACTTTGTACAGAGGGGTTTAAAAAGTAATAACACATGAAATTGTACAGAAAAGCTTTCAGTGAAGCTTAAAATTGCAATGAAAATTTTACATTCTGCATGACATCATTTGTGATGTTTCTGTCCCACTGGTTCATTAGCTTTCTTTGCCAGTAAATCAATACATCATTTCAGATATCTTCACAAATTCCAAACTAGGTGGCCACAGAATAATTTGTTTTTCTTACTCTGTTTTTCCGCCACAAATCATCTTCCACTCCCCCTTATTTAATGATAAAATTAAACTCTAACCAGAAAGAAAAAAAAAAAAGAAGAGGTCAGAAAAAGTGCAAAAATCCAGAAAATTCTTTAAAATTAGTATTCTCATCTTCTTTGTAGCTACACCACTTTGTGCATTTATCTCCAAATGTATCTCCCTTTATAGCAAGAAATGATATGATCATACAAACGATAGAGAGTTTTCTTAAATGTTCAGTGTACTGTGTTCCATAACATGTCACATTGTGTCATTGAGATAATACTCAAACTATATTGTTTCTCCCTAATTTGTAATTTAATCCTTCAGCTTCCTATATATCCATACATATATCTTGCTAAAACACCCGTTATTGTGCCAGATGAATATCTGCATTTACACTCTTAGTAATATTGATCTAACCTCTGACATTAGGAGCTTTATTCAGAAATGCACAACTATGATGTTTTTGAAACTATTCGCTAAATTAAAATATTGTGCTGCACACATACAGAGCAAAACTGACAGAAGATTGATGGAGGATGACTCAAAGGAAGACATGCCTTCATATTGTTCTCACCCTCAAGTGCTGCTACAGGGGCAGCTTTTACAGACCCATGTGTACAAGGAATAGTAATGGCCATTGGTGGCTGAAAATAAAAGTGGTGTCAAAATAGATGGAGGTGAGATCCTCTCATCTCACCAACACCTCTCACTACTTAAAAGGGCACAGAAAGGCACCATGTTCCGGAATAGCCTGCAAATATGTGGCAGAGTCACCCCAACTCTTTTGAAATATTCCCTCTGCTTTCCAAGTTGGCTGACTTCATTTTGGGCAAGCTTCTTGAGAGTTTGTTGCTCTCAAACTGCCCCACCACCTCTGGCACAGCCTGGATGTGCAGGGAGCTCTATCAGATGCAATCAGCTATCGGCAGCAAGCTGCTAAAAAGCTGCTGCTCCTCAGTAGATGAACTGAGATCCTGAGCAAAAGCTACGTGAACCAAAGAGATTTCAGGTAATATTCCCTTATATATCCCAGGCTCCTTTATGAATTTCACATCTATGAGTATTTCAAACTCAGCTAAATTTTTCATACTGACTCCATGAAATGCTGAGCATCTCCTTGTTCTCATAGCCTTGAAAAATACCTGGCACAAATGAATCCTGGGCTGAGTTTTAGCACACTGTAAAACCCAAAAAGCATAATGAGTTCAGCATACTCGAAGATCCCAAAGCATTCTGGCCCAAATTATTTATGTAGTAAGCAGATGGCATGTCATTCACTTGCTGCTGAACCACAGCAGATTTCAACTACTGATCTAGCAGTGTAGCATCATTGCTGCCTACCAGTCCCTGCACCACACAATCCTCCCAGGTACGATTGGTAGCTCTAGCAGTTGTGCAGCCTTTGCAGTGTCTGCTTTAGCTGCCTAGCCCTTCTGAATTGATAAGACTCTGCCAGAAACACATCAGGAAGACTTTTAAATAAATCCCTGGAATACTAACGATTTGAAAAAGGACTATGCATTTACTTGCCATCCTCTATGCCTCCCACCACACTGTGAAAACGAGCATAAAAAATAAATAAAAAAAATAAATAAAATGCAGTATTCGTTTGTTGATGTCAGAGGACTAATTCAGTTAATACGGCTTCCCACTCAGTGCATAACAATATGTGAACTGCTGAATTCAGGTCTCTCAGCCTGCTTTGTCTATTGTATCTCTTTAATCTATGTACAATCTGTATTATCCTTACTCAGCTCCATGGCCAGCACAGTGATGTTGTGCCAAGAAATGTCCTCCCGGTCAAGAGGTCTTGCAGTCATCAGTGCTCCTGATGTAATGTCGACATAAAAGAACCGCCCTGGATCACTGCTCCTGTCAATCGAGTATCTGCAAGAGTACATATTAAAAATATCATGCAATCCTTGTGAAAACCATTTGTTACAGCCAAAAAACCTGTCCAGCAAGGGGCATACTGTCATACACAGCAGATCCACACTCTTCCATAACTTAGTTATGTGCTCCTTTGACTTGTGTAGTAAGATGCTGGAAAAACTAGGAGTTCATGTGGCTAATGGCATTTAATGGAGAGTACTATTTGAATGGAGATGGAAGACAACAAGATTTAGAGGAAGAAGCCCTAAAGCAAAGCACAGCTTAGCACAGGAACTTCTGCTTTACAGAGAAAATCTGCCAGTGAGGAGTGTGATTTCTTTTTCTGAGCAAAATAATTATGCCCATTTCTTAAGCACGATTCAGACAGGATGAAAATGACTTCACATCAGCTCGTTCTCTGAGCACCTAGGCTGATGAGAAGGAACTGTTCCCTTCCTTGTACTTCTGTATTCTCTCCTCTTTCAAGGGAATAAACTCCACCTGCATCCTGGAGCATCCAACTGATTGAGCTGTGTTAGCACAAGGGGAATGATGAGTGGCTTTCTCATATCATCCAGTCAGAAAAACAGCTCCATCTGTGAGGTTGATTCATCATATTTACTAAACCTGCCTGCCCGATATCATGTCAGTTGAGTGCTGGGAACAAGCTTCTTGCACTGGTGAATGGGGGATTGTGGTGGTACCTGCAGGCCAGAAAACCTGGGCAGGGAGGCAGTTGATTGACAGATATCACTGCTGTACTCAGTCATAGGGATGGTTTTGCAGGGTGTGTAAAATGCTCAGTACCCTTCATATGCATCAACTTGCTCTTAACAGCAGCTTGTATGAGTTGCCTTCCTAGATAACTGTTAGCATGGTAAGGGATCCTTTGACAAAAGCCACACATGTGCCTAGGTAATTGTCACAGTCTAAAATAGAGCCCAGACTTAGTGTCCTTTTTGTTGATTGTTTCATCAAAGTTGATGGGAATTGAAAGCTTTAATAGTAACAGATGATGAACAGGGATCATTGTTCTGAATTTTCTCCTTTCAGCATGAATGCTTTCACTGAAACAAGCATGCCAGCCTGATCTTTATATAGGTACTTACTATACAGGGACTTACTAAACTGGGATATAAAATACTACTGAGATATGTTGTTGGTAAATTCTTTTACACTCTTTTTCAGAAAAATCAAAGAGGGAGGGATGGCTGGTTTGCATCCCTTTCCTTCCCAGTCCTTCCCATCTCTTCTTAAATAAAGAGATTTCTCAGGTATTTGATTTATTTGGGAAATAAGTACAAGTGTTCCTGTATTTTGCTATAATAATTATTCTTGTATGAGGGCTATAAAAAGAATTTCTCTCTGACAGTTTAAGGCCAACAAGTATCTGAAATTGAATAGGGCCTTGTGATTAGTGGTGTGGAATTAATCATCGGTGTCAAGAGGCACAGGTGGAGTCTTTTTCTGAATTCTCCACCTAGGTTCTCTTGTAATTAGTACCTGCTCCTGCACACTTGTTTCCCCTGTACTATTTAGATAATCTTCCTGAATCATTTAACAACAATCATGGAATATTTCCAGCCACCAGAATTTCACAATGTGAGAGCCAGGTACTGGTTGCTGAGAAAATGAGGATTTGAGAGTTCTCCTGTATTTTAGTGAGCCCTTCTGAAATATGTCTTGACTTCTCAGGCCTTGAAAAAATGACCAGATCACAGTTTTAATTTCAGATGGAATTCATCTTATGCAACAAAGTATGTATCTGGGATTATTGTTTTTCTTATCTTGCCTTGCCCTGTGCAAGGTGAAGGCAGAGCAAGACAAAAACATTGTATACTGGGTCTGACTGAGCTGGAGTTCATTTCCCCACAGTAGCCCTCGCAGTGCTGTGCTTTGCATTGGCAGCTAGAAGGGTGTTGATAACACACTGGTGTTTTTGCTACTGCTGAGCACAACACCAACAGTGTGACATTCCTTCCTCAGTTGAGGGCAAGATCCTGGGAGGGGACCCAAGCAGGCCAGCTGACCCAAACTGACCAGAATGATATTCCATACCATATGGCGTCTGATCAGATATAAAATTTGAGGCAAGGAGCAGGAAGGCAGGCATTCATTGTCTCTGATGGCTGCCTGCTTAGGAACCATCACGCGTGCAGAAGCCCTGCTGCTCGGGAGTGGCCGACCATCGCTGCTCATGGGAAGTAGAGAATAAACACTGCTATCTTTTGCTTTGCTTTTGCACGCACAAGCTTTTGCTTTGCTTCTGCTTTAATAAACTGCCTTATCCCAATCCATGAGTTGTTTTCCATCTTATTCTTTCCCCTGTCCAGCTGGGAAGGGGAGTGATGGAGTGGCTGGGTGGGTACCTGGCAGACAAGGTCAACCCACCACACATTGTCAGACTGATATTGCACAGAGTTGGCATGGATGGAGGAGACCACAGGAGAGGCAAGGAGAACTAATTCTTTATATCTACATTTTAGATAGCATTAGAAATGGTATTCTTTTTTCCCTGTTTCCTTTACCTCAATCATTTATATTTTGTAAGTAAAAGATGTGGGGGAAAAAGGAGGGAAGGAATGAGGAAAGAAAGGGAAATGGAAAGGTAGGAAGATGGGGAGAAAAGGGGAAGAAAGTTGTCAAGGAACAGACTTACAAAGAGTCTGTGCATATTTACAACTTTTTTTTAATGTATCTTAGGTGATGCATTCTGTGCTTTGCAGAGTATTGTTTTGAGTTTCATCGACTCACTGGAAAGCTCTGAAGAAAACTAAGAAAAACCTCATTAAAAATAACAATGAACAATTCTATCCTCTGGTAGTCCTCCGAATTATGCTTACACTATTTTTTGGCAGATTAGCACAAAGTTGTTTGCATTACAGTGTTTGGATAATGTAATCAGCACAATAGGATGTGAGTGGAAAAAAGTTTAGGGTAATGAAATTGTGATGCAGACAGTATAATAGTTTTACTGAGGAATTTGAGACAATGCCATGAGAAGTATGATAACCTTAAAATGTAGGCAGAAAGAATAGGTATATTAAGGTGGCAGGTTTGAAAAAAATAATTAGAACAGCAACATAGAAAACAATATCATTAAGAAAAATAGACTTTGCTTCTTCTCAGATCTCCTAGCTCACAGAATTGCTCATTTAGATTTTGCTTTCTTCAAAAACTTCTAATATTCAATATTTGAACTTCCTCCTGTATTTCCCAGGACTGTTCCTGAACACAGACATCTCAGAAGCTGGACTGATGCAAGGTTAGGCAAACAGCAGGTCAACACCCAAAACTTCTCTCAGATAAGAAAACCAGCCAACCTGCTGGGATAATCAATGTGCAGTCACTAGGAGCTTCTGCAGGTAATGAAAACTAGTATGTGGGCTGGCCTCAGAGAAGAACAATCTGCTCTGATAAATGGGGCTGGCAGCGGCTGGCAGCCACTGTGGAAAAGAGTGCTGTGATCACACAAATCTGCTCCTTTGGTTACTTGCTGAGTTGCAGCAATGAAGCTCCCGTGGCTGTAAATACACCTTTACCTTTCTTAGGGGAATATCTAGCTCTGCAGCTTTCACCAGACACTAGATAATTTAGTAGTTTGTGAATATTTATTAGCATGCATTCAATCTACTCCAAAAGTAGCTGCGTATTTGAGCTGTTGATGAAGGCAAGCTTTGAAACAGAAGGGGAAGAAAGGACAAGTAAGTTGATTACCTTCCCATTGGTATGGTAGCAAGTTCTCAGCGATGCTGTTAGGTTTTGTGCCAGCAAATGCATGAGAGTCTGGGGTTTGCTTTTAATGTATGCTATCAGGACATGCCTGACCAGCTCATTGCTAGGCTAGATGCTGACATTCTCCATACCACAGAAAAGGGTGAGCTCCTTCAATGCTTTGATAGTCCCCTCAGTGGGAGGTCTGGTTTAACTAAATCCGCTGACAAATGCTACTGGCTAAAAGGGGAGAGTCTCTCCTGTGCTGTTTCAGCCCCATCACTGCCTCACCAACCAGACATACCAGGCAGTACTCATAGGGGAACACATAAAGAGAGGACAGACCTGATGGAGTTGTTGGTCACATCTGGGTCCTTGGCAGAAATGATCTGTATGGTGGTTCCAATATCCACATCCTCGGGCACTTCCACAAAGTACATGCTGGGCTCAAACACAGGAGGTTCATCCACATCCTCCACGCTGATATGGACGGTGGTGGTGTCACGGAAGGGACCCAGGTTCAGGAACCGCATTTCCAGGTGGGGGTTGGCACCCTCTACTTTCAAGGTGTAGCTTTTCTTGCTTTCAAAACTTAAAGGCTGAGGAGAAAAATATATCTAGCATTAGGTACACTGAGCCATATGATTTAGGCCATATAGTTTTAATTTTCGGAAGTAAAATATGACTTGTAATATAAACTTATGCTGCTTTTAAAAAATAAATATCTTCTATGATTTTCAATCATGAGGGCAACAAAGATAAATATTTGCAGATGGACACAAAGTGTTGAATGGAAAGCGTAGTAATAGAAATGGCACTGTATACTTCTTTAATTTAATTTGACAGCTGAACTGAAAAAAATGGGAGAAATACTTGCAGGTCACTTAAAAATACATATTATTTCATTCTTCTTGCTAAAATGAAAACAAAAGCAGCAACACCACCACTGCACTGTGATATACATAGCCTGTTTCATGCCACTCCGATGAAAATATAGGCAGAAACAGACAGTATGGGAGTTCCTGAAAACCAAGTAAAGATATGAAGAGTCTGTTCCTCAAAAATGGCTCCAGTGTCAGGAACAACACCTCCACAAATAAGGTGGAGGTCCCAATTAGCATACTCTTTTTTTCCCTGAAGAGACTGCAGTCTTGTCTCCAAAGAGCCTTGTCTGCCAAGTGATAAAGAGCTCCAGTGGGAGCAGGGAACAGCTGCTCTTGCAAGATCCTGTTCCAGTTTTTATCAGAAATTCATCCCTCCTGGAAGTTAGGTTTTTCACCTCCTTTCAGTAGGTATCCTAAACACAGGTTCACAGCCCAGGTATGATGAGTGCTAGGATTTGAATCCCCTCCTGGTCTAGAGAACAACTTAATTTCAAAGCATTATAAGGCATCCCTGTCGTCTTCCTGAAGGAGCTCTTCCACTTCGTATAAAATATGATATACTCAAGAATTATTTGAAACAAGGAGTTCCTTTCCCTTTCCCTTTCCCTTTCCCTTTCCCTTTCCCTTTCCCTTTCCCTTTCCCTTTCCCTTTCCCTTTCCCTTTCCCTTTCCCCTTTCTAATGGATAAAGGGGGCCAGCTTCCTCTTTTAGTAGTTTCATGAATTAGATTTCCTATCTAGACAAAACTACGTATTTGCTGCACATGGATATAGAGTTAATTAATGCTGACACTGAACTGCTCAATAAATACATTTTTCATCTCTGTCCCCTCCTCTTTCCACAGATACCTGAAGAAAATAAGGTGTCTCCAAAACATGATTAGAACTAAATAGGGAATTCCACATTTATTGTGCAATTTACCAGTCTTGGTGAGAATAATTAAAAGAATTTGACAAACAAGAATGACGGTATGGATGGATCAGTCCAAAATATAAAAAATTTTTCACCAGATGAAGTACAGCTTATAGAGGACAAAGTCACACTTCCTGAGTTGCAGTCAGAAGTTAAAAGCAATTGCACTGTGGTTAAATGTTCACAACCCTTTACTTGTATAATCAGGGGAGTTTTGATTACAGAATCACAGAACCACAGAATATGCTGAGTTGGAAGGAATTAGCAAGGATCAAGTCCAATCCTTAGCCCTGCACACACCATGTGCCCAAGAGTATCATCCAAATGCTTCTTGAACTCTGCCAGGCTTGGTGCTACAACCACTTCCCTGGGGAGACTGTTCCAGTGCCCAACCACCCTCTGGGTGAAGAACCTTTTTCTAATATTCTACCTAAACTTGAACACCCCCTGAATTCAGTCATGTCTTCAGTACTTGTCTACTGCCACAACAACTTCCTTCTTGAGTTGTAGAAACATTGCAGGGACATACAAAAGCTCATGCTTTCAAAATTAGTACCAGTACTAATGTTCTGCATAGGAATGCTTACTGCGGTCCGAAGGGGGGATGGGACCGTGGCGCAGCACGGCTCCGGGACACAAGGGAGGGTGCAAGTAGAATCCTTTATTCACGCGTGCACGCGGTCTTTTATCAGCTCAGGAGGGGAAAGGGCCAGAACATAGGGCGGAGCATGAGACAGACAAGTGGGGCGACAAACCAGGATAGGGACACGGGCAAAAGGGGGAGGAGTGCGGGAAGCAGGGAACAGACAAACTCATGGCAAACCTGGGCATGTCCAGGCTGTGCACTGTGTAGTGTGAATACAATGAAACCACATAATAACAGTAAAGTCCATATAATAACTGTAAGGTCCATATAATAAAATCCTGTCAATTGCTGTATGTTTTTCTCCACACCTGGAACTGTTCCCATCACAAATGCCTGCTTAAAGACTGAGGTTCTTGAAATTATAAAACTGAAAATCATTTAACATTTAGTATGTGGGAGTGAGGAATGAAGACTGGAATGGGAGCTGGTTTTTTGTTCTGGGGACATGACAATCCAGTCTTGCTGGAGATGCTGTACAGTGAGTGATACAGTATGAACTGCGCAATCTGTGGTAGCAGGTGCAAACAGATGATCTGAAACTTGCTCCTGCTGCCCTCAGTTCCACCTGGTACATCAGTGACTACTGTAGGCATAGCGCTTGTCAGCGAGGATTTGTTGAGATCCCCAAACATAATACTCATTACTGCAGAGCCATTATGGTCTACCAGTTGCATATTTATGTGCTGTAAAAATAGCAGTAAGATAGATTCACAGGACCAAGTAAAACTTACTGTCCATCTGGCAAGGAATGTGCAATGCAAAGGTGCCTAAACATATACTAAGAAAGAGGACATAATATTTAAAGGATTCCCATGGGAAGAAAACTGCACGAGAAACATTGCACGTACACTAAAAAGGTAAGTTATAAAAAGGGCAGTTAAATCACAGACACACTTAATAGCTATAAAATTTGACTACATTATGAAAACACATAATAACCTAGAATAATCAAGTTTGAACAATGAGAAAAATCAAACAAGTGTGCTAGACCATGACATTTTTGATGCTCCTGTTGGCCTTGGACTCCTTCATTGTCAAAGATGGCTTTCCCTCCTGTTTATCTCCTGTGCCAGTGCCTCAATACCACTGGCCTTCTCATCAGATTTGTCTCCCACAGGTGCATTTAAACCTCTTTCCAATATTTGTCCCATGGGGAAGGCAAGGAGATTACCTTCTCCTGTGAACTGAGCATGCTGCAAAACACACCCAAGAGGAGAGGCAACCCATGGAAACCACTCCTTATCCTTGCCCTCCTTCCCCCAGTGCTGAGACAGGCACTGAGAGTTTCACCATGCAGGAGGGATTTAGCAAGACCCGCTGGCTGTGAGAAACTAATTGATCAGGTAGCATCAGGGGAGGAGGGCAGGGGAGGGCTATCCTGAGTGCCTGGGTACTGGCTGGGTAACGCACCACTCTGCCTTCCATGGGCAATGCGAAAGGGAATGCAGGGAGAAGAGGGAAATAGGGTGAGCATCAGTCTTACAGGTAGGGAGCTTGGAATGAACTGTAGCTCTTCAGGAGGTGCTCAACATTTTGTGGGATTAGTGGGCTAAGAAAAGTAGCTACGAGACCACAAGCAGTGGTCTTATCAATAACTGTAAATTCTGGCTTTCTGACATCCATGATAGAAGTCTTAGTTATTTCATTTGGGAAATTTGTCAAGAAAAATTAAACAGAAACTTTTGTTTTCTTTTAAATAGGAGTTCATTCTGGGTTTAGAAATTCTCTCTCTCTCTCCCCCCATTTTGACATCCTTTTCTGTCCACACCAGTTGAATTAATTTTTTTCTTTCTTGAGTGGATTCAAAGGATGACTTTCCCAATATTTGGCTATTGATAATCACAACATTACATAAAGCTACAGGCATATATTGAATGTTACAAACATTTATGTACAGTAGGTGGATTGAGCAGTATGTACCTGATGTCATCTAGCAAAACTCTATTCATAATAACAAAAGTCAAGCTTATTGACATATTTACTCCAAAGAAATTATTTGTTTTAATCAGTAAATGAGTGAAAGATTACACTAGAGTTTGCATTCAACATTTATTTCATTCCAGAAAACATGCTTAACTTTAGGGACTACTATGCATAAACAAGAGTTGGGGAAAGGTGACCATAAATACAAGCTTAAATGCTTTGCTCTAGGGCATAGAGGCTTGCAAGGTCAAATCTCTCCCATGTATTGTTGCATTTTAGTGCCCAATTTAATCCCAGACTATTTAAATGGAAACTATACTTCCTTATTAGTACACTAGATATGCTTAGGCAGAAATATGGTTACAATTTCATAACCTAGAAACAGAGTTGAACTTCTAACATTTATGTAAGATTGTAGAATAAATATCCTATAGCAGGGAGCCTAAGCAAAAATACTCTATGCCTTCCTGCATAGCCTGCAGTACAGAGTACTAGCAGTTTCACAGCTGCCATTTTAGCGTCGGCTTCTTCTAGCCTAATTAGCATTTATGGATCTTCAAGCAGCAATTAAAAAAAACAACACTGCCTGGGTTTTATTGGTTTATAAATAATTCTAAGGCATGCTTTATTATTGTTTGTGGAACACCAGAGTGAAAAATACATACAGTTCAAATGCAAATATTGATCTAATTTCTTGCATTGTAGGATAATTAAGCTACAGAGAATATTTAAATAGATAAATTGTGAATCAGAACATTCCTTCAGAGGGAAAAGACATGTTTATGCTAATGTGCTGTCCCCACTTTATAAAAGTGGCTCCTAGGAACGCAGTCTGCTTTCATATTTTAGCAATAAATGTTAAAGAAATTATGGTTTATAGCAGGAAAGGGGTTACTGTCATGTAACGGGAACCAAGTTCCTGAAGGTATAAGGGAATATTCCATGCATAAAATGTAAGCAGGACTGTTAGCCATATGAATTACTATAAAAAGGAAACTTTTCTACCTTTCTCACAGTTATGATGCCAACTTGGTAATTAGGATCAGTGTTAATGTCGAAGACATCCAGGCCATCTCCATCCACGAGGCTGTATTTCATCTCTGCATTTATGCCTTCATCCAGGTCTTTAGCAACCACACGGCCCACAGTGGAGCTGACAGGAGCGGACTCCAGCACACTCATCTGATAATGCTCTGGCACAAGCAGCAGAGAGGGAGAGAGGAGAAAAAAACAGGCTGTGAGAGGGAACCAAAACCTGCACAGCAATGCAAAGATTGGATCAGGGCAGCCCACAACACTGCATGGCCTGCAGGGAGTCTCTAGTACCTTACCCAAAGCTGCAACAGCAGTGTGATTGCCTTTCAAGAGCTGAATTTCCCGGGAAAGTTTTATTTATGTGTTTGTTATATCAACAGGTTTGTTAAATGGGTTCTTTTCAAAACTGCAAAACACATGAAAATAGGAACTTCAAGTAGAAAAATAGGGCAATTAACACCAGTGCTGTTGCAGCCATGATATAAAGCAGGATATGAAACCAATTTAATAGGACAGGTATCTTTTATTAGATCAGCTTGTACAGCAGGAATAAACACAAGTTTTGAGCAGCACAAATCCTTTCTGAAGTCCCTACAAACTTCTTTTGAGATTGAACAAAGCTCAGGAGCTTGCCTGTGTCTTCCAAATTTACCAGTTACTCTATTAAAATATATTGCCTCTCCCTACGAATACTGTCTTGAGCGCATTTGCTGCCTTGCTAATTTGCTTAGCAGCAAGCCTGGGGAAAGAATGATTTGCTATTTTAAAAGTGTATTTTGAAAAAAAAGTTGTATCTAAAATACTCTTCTGCCACCAGACTTTATTTTCAAACCTTCCTTGATGTACTCTCTCTGTTGACTCCACCAACTATTGAGCTCTACAAGGCAGATTAACACAAAGAATAGGGTTGGATCTCTTCTCATTTTTCTTAATCAAGAGTTTGATATCAGCTACAATTCATGCCACTTTCAAAACACAGTTGACAATGGTATACTCAACAAGTTGCTCTGACAGAAGAAAAAATGTGGAAGTTGAGACTTCTTGCTGATCTTAGTGGAATGCTTTGATTTATCAGTGCAACATACAGAAACAGATGGCGAAGGAGAATAAAAACAAAAAAATAACCGCAGGAGTTTTCATTTCTCAGCAAGATGAAAAAAATGGCAAAACCAAAAGGCTTGAGATTGATTAACACCACTAAAGGAATCAACTTCAAAAAACCACAAATTATATCCCTAGAAAGATTTAGTTCAATCAAAACTGAAAAGTTTCTTTCAAATTTTTAACAGTAATATAGAATTATGTAAATAAATGTGATAAAATCTTAAAAACAAAGAGCAAAATATTGCAAATCTTGTTTTGAAATTCACTTTTGTAAATACAAAGTAGTGTTTCTGATAAGAGGGGAGTTGCCTATTTTTGCATTCCATTAACTGTGGTTGTTACATATCTTAAGGTTTAATTGTATACCGCCAAGTTTTAGATGAACCTTTCCTGAAGAGCAGCCTGTATGACAACCCACTCCACACTGGCAGCACAGCTACAAGATGCTCCCCTGCTGTGGCCTGGCTGGAGTGTTGAATGAATTATCTTTCAACTTTCAGCACTGCCATATGTCCCTGATTTGACAGACATCCTTCTGGAGATAGGATGACAAGACAATCAGGGCAGCAATTAGTAGCCAAAGGCAATGGCCATTATCAGTCTGAACACAAAAGTCCTCCTTCCTGCCTTTTTCTGTAAACCAATTCCCCACCCTTTAAAAAAAAGTGTTGTTTTTGATAATCTTGGAGGTCAGAAACCTTTTCTGAAAGACAAGGTGGTGAATGATTCACCTTGACATTTTTTCTGAAGGAGAGTTTTGTATTGATCTGAAATTCCACCCATCTCTAATTGTCACTATCCTGAGTTTGAAAATGGCTGTCATGAGAGCAAACAGCAGACATAAAAGTCATCTACCGGTTTTTGCCCGTTCTGGCACAGTGGATACTCACTCTGTGGAAATCTGGGTGGATTATCATTGACATCAGAGAGGGTGATGTTGACTGTGGTTGTTCCAGCTAATCCTCCCAGCTGTCCACCCATATCCTTGGCCTGGATAATCACTTCATAATATTCTTTTGCTTCTCGGTCCATGTTCATTAGAGCTGTTCTAATTAAGCCTGAGATTTGAGGTAGAAAGGGGTTTGGGAAACAAAAGAAAACGGCAGTTAAAGAGTACACAAAGAATGTGGAGGGCTCTTGCTCCTGCATCGCAGTCCCTGTGTCAAGAATGAGACCAGGCTCTGCATTCAGTTCCAGCTTTTCTGGCAGAGTAAAACTCACCCAAGTGGAATCTAGGTTAACAGAAGGTGTGAATTTTAAAGAAGCCCAGTTAAAACGCATCAGTTCTGGGGCAGGCTGTCTGTTCAAAATTTAAATGTTGCCTTCCCAGGAAAAGCTTTTCGGTAATACTGTGCTATGTCAAATTAAGGCCCTGCTCGGGCTCACTATCTCCCCATAAAAGCAGGAAGTGATACGCTCAGTTCAAAGACACATCAAGACGAGTTTTCCAGAGTGTCCCTGGACACGCGGTCCTGGAGGCCACCTGACATGAGCCCGCGGGCTTTGCTTGTGTCTGTCGGGACCCAGGTTGGGGCTAGACCCAGGTTGAGAGCAGAACGTGGGGAGACGGCGCTGTCTCGGGCCGGCTGTGCCCGCTCCGAGGGGGTCACCCTGCTCCTGCCACACCGCAGAGCGTCCCTTTCCTTCGGGGTAACACTACTGCAAGAGGACATGAGGTGGCAGCAACACTTCTCTTATGAAGGCTGCGAGGAGCCGGCCCGGGCAGCGCTGCCAGTGCCGCGGGACTGCCGCGCTCCCGGGCGCTCCTGCCGCTCCCCCTATAGCTGCTCGTCTCAGCGCTGTCCGCCCTCCGGTCCTCCCAGCTCCACCCATTCCTCACGCCTCCAGCACCTCCGGCGTGACTGCCCCACAGTCCCCAAGCAGGGGAGATGCAGTGGCCGCTGGTGCAGCCCGGGGATGAGCAGCCAGGGGACACTCCCCAGGGCACCAAAGGCCCTTGCTTGCTACATTTGGGATGCCCTCCCGGGTGGGGGAAAATATGTGGCAACCACAGGCACCATGCCAGTCACACAGCTCAACACGCAGAACTTGCACATCAGGACACTATTAACTTGAGTGATCTGCATTTAGTCTTTATTTTTAGCAGAAAGACAATGTATGGGTTTAATAAAAAAGCAGTAAAAAGATATTGCGTTGGCAATTATCACTGTGTGCAGAAGGGAAGAAATAGTGACCAGTACTGAACAACTTGCAGTGCGCTATTTTAATCTTGCTGCATGGAGTCCTTCAGAGTCCCATCCTGCAAAGCTCATTGATTCCTGTGAAGTGCTGTAGCTCCTCAAATCCCATGGATATAAATAGGATATGAAAATGCTTAGCATTTTGGGAAGTATTTTCTCCATATATGAACACTTTGCAGGGAATTTCCACTCTTGCCTTGTCATTAATACAGAACAGGCTTGACCTAAAAAAAGGCATCAGGGCCTCAAACTCAGGCTCTGCCATGCCTGTCTTTGGGGCCTTTGGTCCCAAGAGAAGGGCCAGCGCAGGACACCAGGACTCAAGCCAGATCAGGGACCCAGAGGAGCAGCACTGCAGAGCAGGGAACATCTGATGCTGCTGCACACAACCAGTCAGCAAAGAAATGCTAAGAATGATGGTGAACATTAAAACATTCCTTAGGGCTTTGGGAAAGGCTATAGGAAAGTTTCAGACCCTTGGATCTTCCAAAATAAATGTGCTGGCACCATTTCTTTCACTAAACTGAGTGAGGTTTGTGCTCCTAAAACAAGTAGTAAAGAGCAGAAGTGTTGTCCTTTCTTTTCTATAACAGCCAGATGATTTCTTGGGAAGTGGGAGACTCAGGGGCCTTTGCCTATCTGCCCGAAGGGATTTAAATCTACTTTATCTTCTAAGGGAATATGTTTGTGGTCAGGCTGTAAAAGTATTCTGGAAAAAGGTAGGAGGAGGCTCTCAGCTTTCCTTTGAAGCTGTGCTTTCACACAGACATTTGTTCAGCACCTGTGAGGCCAGAATACAAACAGGAGCATACTTCTGGAACCAAGAAGTTGTGTTAGGAGGTAAACATTTGGGGTAAGGACCCCAAATGCTTCTAGAAGGGGAGTATACTGAAATGAATTGTCCACTACTGGGTGTTTTAATTACTATCTATCAATGTAAAGAAGCTGTTGATGGTTTATACTCTAGCTCTGTTTTAGAAGAATGTCAGAGCTGCAATTGTATTTTGTGGGTTACTAAATTCCTCAGGTGATTTTGCACAGGCCAGGCCGATTAGAGCCCTGTGCTTGTGATGGGGAAATGATTTCTGGCTCATAACAGTGATTAGCCTAAATGGGATTCCTGTTGCCCACTGAGGCAGCTAAAGGCTCAGCCACCTCTGATCCTGTCCAGAGATGCAGGTCTAAGTGATTGGAAACTAGTAAGTGGAGAAAGAGACATTTTCTGGCTTAAATACCAATAATGTACATTATTTTGGACTTAAGGGCCTATCTTCTGTCTAAGTTGCACTCTGTGGTTGATAACCTGCTTACAAAAGCAACATTACTGGTATATTTATATTGTAAATATAAATAAAGCGGAGGAAATAACATATCGCATACAAGTTTGTCTTTGGCTAGAGCATCTACTCTGTAAACTGCTAACTTTCAGAAGTAGATTATGCAGTGTTTTTCTATGTTGTTCCCTAGGGCTCAGCAGCAACTATCATCTCCTGAGTTTCTGACCTTAGCACTACAGATGCCCTTTAGAAACTGTCAAAATCTGTCAGATTCCTCTTTTGAATATAAACCTTGGACATATACGGAAAAGAGAGAGAGAAAGCAAGCAAAACAAAGAGATTGTCCTACAGATAAATTTAAGGTTATTAACAAGAACACCCTTAGGTAAAACTACTCTTAAGAACATCATCCTTTAGCTTGCACTTTCCAGTCCTGGTTGGCTCATAGATTTTTTTTCCACTAAGCCTTGTTATCAACTAGATCTGTTGAAGACATTTTGCAATGATAGAAGGTAGCAAGAGTATTTACAGTACCAAACCCACTCAGATCCCCAGCTGCAGAATATGGTCATTCAGAGGAATATATCACTGCAAAAAGCACGTTCTTCTTCAGGAACTCACTACCATAGCCTTACTTTAGCCCTCACACAGTGCTGCTCTATCTTGGCTCTAAGCCATAGAAATTTATTTCTCTGTCCACAGTCATGATGCACTGCCCTTGCTTTCTGCTTGCAACTTTTTCTTTTGGTTTTCACACTGACTCATCCCCTGATGGAATAACATACCTGTCCGAGAGTCCACAGAGAAATATGGCTGTCCTTGGAGAATACTGTATACTACTCTTGCGCTGTTCCCATAGGTTGGGTCATCAGCATCTGTCGCTGTCACCTGGATAACAGAGGTGCCTGACAAAAAAACCATCAAGATAAGACCTTGTGTGAAAAAGAGCTGGCGTGAAAAGTACACAGGTCAAAGTAAATTGAAATGTCTAACAGGAGCTATCCCACACTGAATTTCTTCATTTGATGCTCATAGTCCTTGTACTTATTGCTCATACTTGTACCTCATTAGCACTAAAGAAATTAATTGGCATTAATTCATCATGTGTCTATAAGAAGATATAAAAGAGCAAGTACTCTATGGACCACAGTTACAGAATTGCTGATCTAACAGTACTTTGTTATGGTTTGCAGAGAGATGGTAGTTATATACTGCTTGCTTCTTTTCCCCTTTTCTTGATTTTAAATGTTATTTAAAGGCAGCTCAAATAAGTTTCATATCCATGCTGACATAAATCACGAACTGTTGTCGCAGGCCCCTAGATGCTGTATATTGACTAAGAGATGGAAACTGTATGCAAACAGTGAGCATGAAGGGAGGTATCTCTCAGATAATCTTGCTGTGGGATTGCGGTTTACATTGCATGACCCAGAGATTATACACTGCTGAAGTGCTTTTTGGAACCCACACAGAGGCATGTATTTTTCTTTCTTCAATTGGTTTTCAAGGTCTGCTTCCTCTGAAGCTAGTAATGGCTTGCAGGTGATGTAATTTATCAAGAACAAGGAGAAGGTGAAGCACGACTGAAATATATGTGAGTTTTGACTCCTTAAAATGTCAGACAATGCCTTCATGAATGTATCTAGCCTTCTACATAATGTTTTGTGTTAGAAACAAATCAAGTATTACTAGATAAGGACTAGAAAATAAACCTGAATACAAGCTAGCCATTACCATTAAGAAACATTATTTCTGAGTGTAGCTATTGTATTTGATGCTTCTCTCTACCTTTATGTCAACATAATATTGAAGAATGAGAAGTTGAAGCATATCTGTAACTTCAGGACATGAGATTTATATGTTATTATCTCTGCAGTGATGTCACAGAGCCAAAAAGCAATAACCAAAAGCCAAAAAGCAACTCAAGAAAAAGAAAAAACCCAGAAAAACAGTGTTTTGTGTGATTATTTGATTTCTTATATGGAAATGGTTTCTCCTAATTTGTGTAGGTAGGAAGGCTGCTGTTTGCCTTGTAATAACAGGACTGTCTTCAACATGACCTCATTCTCTAAAAGTGGAGGGCAAATAGTACTAGAATCTCAGGATTCAGTGAACTTTGTTTAGTGCAGGCTTACATGGATTAGAAGGAGGTAAGGATTGTTTTCATATCCCCATGTTTTCAAGGGCTCCTGGACAGTATTTGAGCTCTCAGTATGAACTAGAACAGCTTGCTAAAATGATGTTATTTTCTGGACGGTAATGGCTGTCTACTGGTCATTTCTATTGCTGCCATCTGATGGCAGGGGAGAAGGGGTATTATTTTACTGTGAGTTATCTGAGCATAGCACGTTTGATCTTTTTTCAGCTCTTGGGCTTCCTTTGGCATGTTTTCTTTGGGAGGGCCCCAGCTGGTGATGTTGTAAAGCCTGCTCTCCCTCTTCTACAGCAGCCAGGCAACCCAGGGTAAGTTCTTCTGTCCTACAGCTCCTGCACAAACAAAAGCTGAGTTCTAGGAGTCAGGGAATTTGTGTTTTGGTGACCATCTCCAATTTGCTTATAAGGGAAAGAGACTCCACAAAGTCTGCCTTACCCACAGGTGACATTTCTGGAACAGAGGCTACATAAGGTCCATCCAGGAACTTGGGTTCATTGTCATTGATGTCTTGTATTTTGATGATAAACTCTGACTCCGGTTCCATTGGCCTTCCTGTTCGCCTGTCCAGAGCCTGTGCTCTGAGGGTGTACTGTGACCTTTCTTCCCGGTCCAGTCGCTGAATGGCATGAATATCCCCTGTTGTATCATCAATTGTAAACACAATGCCAGCTCCCTCTCCTGAGAGGATGTATTTGATCGAACCATCTCCCCTGTCCATGTCAGAGTGGAGCTGCAGAAAGGAACAGGATTCAATTAGACCATGAGCTGGGTAAGCAGCTGCTGAGAAACACTAAGCACATGATCATCCTGAGCATGTTGGTCTCACTGTTGGGACTCACAAGCTGGTTTTAATGAACATGCTTTGCTGAAAGAGGCAAATACTCAGTAAAGTTTGTATCACAGAGTCGCAATTAAAACCCCTCTCCTGTCTTCCTATTTCTGCACCCACACCTGTGCCAGAAGAAAAGTCAGAGGCACCCAAACAGGAATAGTCTCTGTGTCTGTTTGGAATCTCATTCAACACAATAATTGTCTTTTGCCTGGTTGCAATGGTCACTGAGTAGGCTTGGGATAAAGCGAGGTCAGCAAAGCCACAGACTGGGCTTGCTCACATGGCTTAAGAGGAGTCAGATATTATAGGGTAGCATAATATAGGGGCAAATAAGGCAAATCTGTTTGGGATCAAGTGGAAAGCAAGATGAGAGAGCTACTCAGTAATTGTTATGATTCAGAAATATTTTGATTTTATTTTCATGTAAATTTTAGCAGTAAAATTAGTCTGGATCCTTAAATCTTCAGGAAAGAATCACTGTGAAACAGTAGGTAAGGTAAGCAGCAAGAAACATTTGATTGTGTCCATTGCAGGCTACAGAAATGAGACATATCCCAGATTTTCTAGAAAATTATCAAACAGATTTATTGCATGGCTGTTAATTAGTTCTGAGCAGCCACAGATAGCAATGAGTGCAACAGAACAAAGCAAAAGTAAATGCAGTGCTAATAATAATCTAAAACAGGGAAACAAATCATTCTGGGGACTATGTTCTGTTAAGCACCTGTTTCCCATGAAATACTGGAATGACTATCAAAAGACAAACAAATCACTTGATTTCACTCACACCATGAAAATCTGCAATGGTATGCTCATACTTCCACGCTTTTGAGGAACCAAGCATAAAGACCAATGGCAGGAGATGCTATTGGTTCAGTCCCAAAAGACAGGAAGGCAACAGACTTGAGGTGTAATAATCAAAATGGTTCAGATATGAATACTGTTTTCCAGTGTGATTATCACTTTGGGAGATGAATAAAGGATAAATAATAAAAAAAAAGTGGTCAAAGTGGGCTGGATTCAGTTAAGCACATTTTTAAATGCAGATATGAGTAAATTATCTCAGAAATATGCTCAGAATTAAGTATGTGTTTAATGCTTTAGTGAGCTCAAAGGACATATGGAAGTAATTTTGAAGGATGGGACCAAACATAGGTAAATATTTGTACTGGAGAGAAAAATTCTAGAATAATATACTGAATATATGAACAAAGGATTGGTAGGATTTGAAGAAAGAATCCAAACAGAAATGAATAATTTGTGTTGAAAAACAGAAGTCAACCTTTGTACATTTGATTACAGGCTATTCTCTCAAGAAAGAAAGAAGATATCACATCTCTGAGCTGTTTAAAACACACACAAAAAAGTTACAGTAACTTATCACGCAGGAAAAAGTTTAATAGGGATGTGGACATAATGGCTTATCTGGCATTTCTAATGCCAGAGGAGCAGCTCCTCAGCTGCTTTAGGGCACATGGTCCTACTGACTGGAGAGATGCAAGGCCTTTTCCCCCAGTGAAGGGTCTGGTCAGAAAATGCTCATTGTCTAATGGTTGCCTTCCTTACTTGCCTCTCAGGTAGGTCACATGACCTACACAACTTGGACCCACTACTGATTTTAGGAGACTGATTTCAGCTGAGATGGGATCTCATGGTTTTCTATAGCCTGTCCCACCCTGCAGACAGGTCTGTATGTAGGTGGCCCATCGACCCTTACTGACTGCTGGGACAGCGAGCATTAAGGGCAGCAGCACCACGATGTGGCTGCGAGCGTGGAAGGTGCTGGTTGTGACGATGGCCCTGTCAGGTCACTGATATTTCAATTCTCTGCTAAGGCAGTGGTCCCTGCAGTGGCTACTGCATCTGAGAGCCATCAATCCTTTGGAGGAATGCTGGCAGCTCTCAGGTGATGCATTAGCTAAATGGTGGAAGAACAAGCCCAGAAAAATTTGGCAGTGGTGAATTGTTAAATTTAGATGAATGCCACGTGTATTAATTCACATGCAGGCTTCAGGGCTGCAAACTGGCATATCTTCAGGAAACACCATCTTGTGATTAATTTAAAAAAAGACAGTGGTTGTCATTATTTACCCTAAACACCCATAACTCAGACATTATTACTGTAGGAGGTAGTAAACAGGATGCTTCCAGAAGGAGGACATTACTATAACTTTTCAAATTGATTCAGAATCACTAAGCTACATTTTGGGCATTTGTTTTAGTGCACCAGTGCACCAGTGAAAGAATGCAGATGCTGAGATGGATACAGATGTTAGACCCGACTGGGGAATTAGAGCTGGGCTTGATGGAAGAAAATGTGTTTTGGAACATCAACAAGTCCTCATTAAATAAGGAAAAAGAAAAAAGGAAAAGGAAAGAAGTCAAATTCAAATTCAAAGTCAAAGAAAAGGCAAAGGCAAAGAAAAATGAAACAGAAAAGAAAAATGAAAAAGAAATTTAAAAAGGACAAAATGAAAAAGAAAAAGGAAAAAGGAGAAGGGAAAATGAACAGGAAAAGAAAAAGAAGAAGAGAAGAAGAAGAAGAAAAAGAAGAAGAAAAAGAGTAAGAAGGAAGCATTTTTTAAAGTAGCAGTAGGTGTTCAGGAATGTTCAAAAGACTTAGAAGAAGCTACTGAATCAAATTTATGGGTTAAATTACACTTTCTGTCCAAAGCCGTATTTGGAATGAATGCAGTTGTGAAGGGGCCAAACAAGGAATGAACATGGCACACTATTAAGAATTTGGGAGGACAAGAGGATCTCTGTCTTACTGTGATTTGTTAAAAACATTGGGCCTCAACCAATGCTAGTCAGTAAGGAATGCTAGCAGCACTTTTGCAGCTTCTTGTATAACCTGCTCTATTTAGACAATCAAAAAATGAGCATAAAACATAATACTACCAGACTGCAATAAATCTGAAAGAATTTGGTGTCTGAAGGGACTGAAGCTCACACCAAACCTAATATCAGGATGCTGTAGTTTGGAGTGTATGTAGAAGTCACTGTGTTGGAAAGGTAATCTAGTTTTAAGTCAGCTCTGTTTTATGGGTGGTGCAATAATTTGTGCTGCCATGTGGCTGACACAGAGTAGGAGGAATTCATTTTTCCTTTTTCCTCCATGTTAAGGAATGAGTATTGGAGGAATAAAGCCAATAACTCCTGAGAAATTTTTAACTGTCAAGCTGGGTTGCTTCTTTTGATGAGAATAGTACAAAAAATTAAGGAGGCTACATCAGCATCAGAATGACATATTTCCTGGCAAAGGGCATGTGGAAGAGATTGGTGCTGCAGTGAGCAGCTCATGGGAGATCTTGCACAGCTCTGCTAATTGGTCTGTGATTTGCTCTCCCTTCTCTGCCTCCAGGGAGGTTGGACCTGCAGGGGATTTTTGAGAGAATGTGTGAGTGAGTTTGGTTGATCTGCATTGATAGTCTGTGGAAAGGATGCATTTTACTTGCTCATTCAGCCACAGTGTTTCAAATACTTCTTTCCTTTGAAACAGGGTTGGGGAGCCTCTAAAATGGCAAAATGGTGAAGTCTGTCCCCAGTTCAATTACTGACACAGTTTAGACTGATGGACGAATGTGGAAAATACCTGCTGTCGCAAATGAAGGGGCTTTGGTTTCCCTAGTTCATCCTATTAGCCAATAATGGCTACCTGTAGGAAAACTGAAGCCTTGCATTTATCTGTGACAGGACCAGGAACCCTCTGAAGCTGAAGTGCTTTAAATCACTATCATGAACACTGGAGGAAAGCAAAGAATGTACTAACTTCACCTCAGGAAGTTTCTTTTCATTTCTCTGTCTAGAAGATATTTTGCACCTTGCCTTACAGTTGCATAGGAAAGTTTATAGAGTCATAGCAGCCTTGGAATTCATATTTGGCAAGCCTGGACTTATGGTTCAAGTCAAGGTGCTTTTTTGGTTGCTCCAGTCATGCATAGCCAGCCAGAAAAGCTGTACAACTGGATCTATGCTGTGCATTCTTTCTCCTTCTGTCAAGGGTTTGGAGAGAGCATATGGATAAAAGCAAGGCCTGGCTATCAGGATGTTTCAGGGTGTCATGGGTGGTATCAGTTAGAAGAGACCCTGCCTGGCCTGGTGTGGGACTCAGGGCTGTTTTGGAGGGCTGGTGCCAGGAGCCAGCAGCAGTCTGGGAGCCCTGTGTACCTCTGACCCACTCCACGCAAGCTTTTACGGAGCTATTTTTGAGTCAGCCCGGGGTGATTCGGGCTGAAAAATTTCTGGCCTGCCAGAACAATTAATTCAGCCCACAGTCTATTCCCTGCTGACTCCTTTCTAAGAATCCCTAAGACACAGGCAGCACGAACGCAGGCAGGCGACTATTTTTTTTTTTATTATTTTTTTTTTTTTTTTGGTGGGAGGCTGCTGCTGCTTCTGAGTGCCTGCGCCTCCGGCTGTATGAGGCGAGGGGAAGCCTTTGCCTCACAGCAGTCCCCCCGGCATTCATCCCACTGCTCGGCTGGCTGCTGTGCGCCTAGTTCGGGGATGGGAGAAGATGAAACGTGTGACCCCCTGAGGCCCCTTTTGGCAGCAGAGTTCCCCGGAGCCGGGACCGCACGGAGCAGCGCTGAGTTAGTTAGGGGGCCTTCAGAGCGATCCAGCCATGTCAGCTCAGCAGTGCGTGGGACTAATTGGCCCTGTTAACCGTGGGAGCTAATTGGCCCTTGCACACCCCTGTACTAACACAGCCGTGGCGAAGGCAGCCCTGCAGAGAGCTCGCTGACGACAGCTTGGGCTTTTGTGTGGCGGGCGCAGACCATGAAGAGCTGTCTCTGCCTCCCTCCCTTCGGCAGAGCTGAGTGGCGGCGAGCTCGAGTGTTGCCGACTGCGCCAAGTGTTTGTGCTCCTAATGACACCATCGAGTGTAAAACAAAGATGAGTCGGTTTCTCCCAGTATTTGTTTTAGCTAAAATTTGGCTCACAGTGGAAGCCTGAAGTCATTTTAGATTAACTGAGTACGTGAAATAATAAGCCTGGCCCTTGTTCCAAAGCTGGAAATTGCATGAAAACAAATATTAATTTCTTTAATCAATAGAGATATCAAGAGCTGAAAAGCTAGGTGCACAGATGAATGAAGACTAATGAGGTCTCATTTGGTGGCAATCACTAGTAATGCCATTGCTGTGGGAGGAAGGAGAGCACATCTCACTGTCAATCACGCAGGCACAAATCAGGAGGAGGTCTTTTGAAGCCCATGGATTCATTTTGATTTATACTGGTATGACTTTAGAGCACAGCTTAGCTCTATGGGATTGAAGAATGATAAATAAGAGACCAAACTGGGCCTCTGGATACGTAATTTTTTCCCCCCTTGAGCATGGATAGCTTGGGAAAAAAAGGAGCTTATATCATGTAAAAAATAAGCGATGAAATCTGAAGGATTTTTTCTGACATCCTTTCTTAGGTTTTATTTTTCATATATACCTATATTTAGTATCCACTCATCATAGCAGCATCTGATATTCTAGATGTGTAAAAACTTAATCGTATTGTTCAAACACTTAAGCACACTAACTCTCCCCATCCCCAGTGTCAAATTTGTCACCTTGGTGTAGAATAGAAGCAAACCTAACGCTGACCATAAACCTTTGAATAAGAGTCAATACTTTAAACAATTCAAGGTCTTTAAAAACAGTCAGAAAATAAAGAAAAAGAATGGTTATAGTGAGGCAAATTATGATGACAGATATCACTGATCTGACTTCCATCAGCTTGTTAACCAAGGAGCTGCAGAAAAGTAAATGCAAAATATTACCAACTAAATAGGATGAGCTCAGGAGTACATTTTACATTTATTTGTACTGATGTGTAGGTTCTTGGGGTATAAGGGACCAAAAAATAGGACCCTTCATGATTGGATTTAATGAGCTGTCCCTCTACTCTTCCAGATCTGTAGCAACTTCTCTGTAGTCCACAGAATTAATCTGAAGTCAAGATGTGGTAAGCCAGAAGATACTCTGACCCTAGAGATTTGCAGAAAGCAAAAATTGAAATGTCAGTTTTCAAGAGAAACTGGCTATTTAATTTGATTGTGAATTTCAGCTTCCAGCTGACTTGATCATGGATAGAAGCATGATCACAAACTCTTCCTTTCTTTCCTAATCCATATATATCAATATAACCTTGCTTTGCCTTGACATTGTAGAGTCCCTGGAAAGATCGCTGCAGATTTTCTAACACTACCTCAAATTACAGATGATGATTGATGCAGCAGATCTCTTTGAAACAGGCAAATATATTGACAGCCCCTTGAAACAGAAATTCTTCCCAAATGAAGGTGACATGAGGCAAAAGCTCTTGGGAGCAGAAGTGAAATTAATGTGGATAAATTCACAGCCTGAAAGAAGGTAGAGGCATTTAGGGAAACATCCTGTGTCTCACCACAGTCCACAGACACACAGATGCATATACTCTGCCAGATATCCTCCCGGTGCGGGTCTTACCTTCCCGACGTAGAGAGGGTCAGTTCCCGTGTACTCCTCCAGAACAAAGAACTGGTTCCACACCCAGCTCCTCTTCATACGCTGATGCAGCTTGTCTGACAGGTTGTCTTCTTGCCCTTCAGTGAGGGGCCTGGCACTTCCTGACAGCACAGTTGTAGTAAGGTCCATTAGTCCCCAAAAATACAAGGAGATGCCAAGTCCAAACAAGTTCTTTGCATTGTTCATTCTACCTGAAGTCCACATCTGTATACTAGAACTGACTTAAAAGTCCAAACGCAGTATCTTAGGTCCCTTGAGAAAAAAGTAAGTTCTCTGTGTAGTCCTTTGAAATGTCCAGGAGAGATACTGGTTCTCAGAAAGGCAGTGTCCTGTAAAGTTAAAGGAAATTCATAGGAGGATACTTTTTTCCTCAAGTCAAAAGAGTTTCCTCAATAAGAAAATATGCTATAGAGTATTTATTCTTCTATATAAAAATGCAATATCAGGATGCACACTTCCTGAAACCAGAAATACTATTACCATATAAGCTGCAGGCCTGGAGCACTAGACAGAAGAAACATTAGGGGTTAGTCAATAAGTAAGAGTTCTCTACTTTGCTAATTTAGATGTAGTGTTGTTTTGTGATGTTGATTGTCATGAGCTAAGTGCATGCTTTTTGGAAATATTTATGACCAGAAGTCCTTAGAGAATATTTAAAACCGGTTCACTCTGGCAAATTATGATAGCTAGTGAACAAGATTTGGCAACTGTCTTTCTGTTTGGAAACTCTGACATTGTCATTACATACACGTCCATGCACACAAGTCTACATAAGTATAGATATTATTGCTGTATGGCAAACCTTGAATATAATTTCTAGCAGCTCCAAGTTATTTCTAGTTTTAATTATTCTTTCAGCCTCTCTGTTGCTGGAATTCAGGTTTCACACTCTGCTGCCTCCTCTCTGAGGAGCTGATTGCTGCCACGAATGCAATATTTCTAGAATTTGAATGGTCAGTTAAACATTTTATAACCCACAAAATGTTTCACAGTGCTGATGGCCACATGCTATTGTATAATTTGTCCAAGCAAGTCGAGCTAACATATTTTTTCCTTGACAAGCCTGTTTAGGCAGAGGAATGCTGACCTCTGTCAGAGGACACTTTCTCATCAGTCTAGGACAACTTCTGTTGTCATGAAGTGAGTTTAGTTGGTGACATCACTCCAGGCTATGGATTGTAGCAAACCTTTCCTTCACCATTTTGCTAAGTTTAATGACTTGCTGCTGCACTCAAGTTACTCTGTTAAAACACTCCATACATCCTCTGTTGGCCCAGTATTTTTGCTAGTCTTCTAAAGAACTCTTCTTTCTCATTTCATGACAAACAGACTCATTAGGAAAGGCTATGGAGCTCTGAGGCTTAAGCAAATAGTTCACACCTCATTTTACTGCTGTTCTATTCTTAGATCTTTAGGCTTAATTAATTGATTTATCCTGTGGAAATAAAATGTAGCAGATGTCTGTCAAATATTTCCAGCTGAAATCCTTGAAAGATTTCAAAATCATAAAAAGTATTTTAGACAGTTGCATGATAATATTTTGAAGTGAAGACTAAGACAATACAAAGTTTTTAACAGAGAAGAAGAAAGTGTTTAAAAATTCCCCAGCATCCAAGCTGCTACAACTGGAGAACTGGGCACACTTAGAAATCTACAGAAACAAATTCAGAAATTAATCCAAAACTTGGCTGAAATCTGAAAACACCAGTTTAAATCTGGAAGAGATGCCCACAGTGGGAGTAGAGACACAATAACTATCTAAGGCTAATTTCTACACAAAATAATGTTTCAAAGTATAAAGCCCAGAAGAAGTACAACTACACAGTGCTGCTAGCCTATACAGTTGTAAAGTGTAGCAAAATAATAGGTCCTTTACCTTGAAAAGTTTACAATCTAATCCGGAATAGGCACAACAAAGAAAGGACAAACTATAAGTACAGAACATGGTAAATCTCTTCTAAGCAGAGCAATGTGCAGAGCAATGTACAAAACTGATGTCTGTTCAGACATTGGCTACATAACGTGCTAGGGCTTGTTGTCTGCAAAGGCAGAGAATGGGGATTTATCCAAGCAGTACAAGCCCAAAAGGACCACAGCAATCTCTGTGTGTCTGTCACTTCATGAAGAAGTTGGCAGCTGTTTGTGAGAGGCAGGGATGAGGCCCAGCTTGCTGGATGCCCACAGTCAAAGGAGTACAAGAGCTGTGTGTGCAGTGCTTGCCTCTCTCTGTACTGTGATTCCTTTACTCCAAACAGCCAAATACACATTTATGCTGAAGGAAGAAGGCCGAAGCTCTCTGCACATAATAAGTATGACCGGCTTCCTCTTGGCATGTTGCAAATAGCAAGTTATTTTCAGCAAAGTCAGGGAGACATTTTTTACAACACATGTTTTGCTGGCAAGTAAATGTGTGGAAGGACTTTCTACCACCCCCTGACATAATTTAAGAGAACCCAGTAAGAAGGAAAAGTGGGGGCAGCCTATGGTCCAGCAGCTAAGGTTCTGCCTGGAGTCTTTGCTTTAATTTCATCTACTGCACAGATCAGTTACATTTTTGTTTATGTGACAAAGCGGTGATACAACAAAATGGACCAATTCCTGTGGCAACAAGATTTGTATTTGTAGGTGAACTCTCAAACCACAAATTCAAAACTAATGGTGCCAGATGTCTCTTGCAATTAAGTTCAGCCGTAAAGGATCATCAGTGCTTAGGCAAGATAATATCAAGACGTTGTCAAGTGAACTCATAGAGTTACCAGTATACCTGTAATGAGGCAATAGCAAAAGAATTCTGATCATCAGTATGCTTTTTATGCACATGTGCATTAAATCAGCAGAAAGCAACGTAAGTAAAAACAGTGAAATAAAGGTCAAGAATAGGGACATAAATGCTTCAGGCTCTCTGTGATAACAGCTTTTATCATTTGAATGTGCACTTCCATGAGGAACCTTTCTTGAAAACAATGTGCAACTCAGTGGTCCCCAGGAGTAACATCCCTAAGAAAGCAACATTATTCTGGGGCACAGCAACTGTCAGGAAATTTGCCATTAAGTAAGGTAAAGTCTTGTAAAAGTATGTTCCTTTCCTGAGTACCAGTAATTTCCCCATTTAATGCCAGCCCAAGGTGACATGGTCATATATTTTTGTAGGAATGGAAGAAATCCCTAACGTTGAAGTGGAACAGATTTTTTTTTTTTTTTTTTTTTGTTAATAGCAGAGTTTCTGGTGTTTCATGTCTTTCCAAAACTGTGAACAAGAAGGCTCAAACTCATAGCATTTACTGCTTGCTTAAAGGCAAATGACTACTATTAATAGCAATGTTTAACCCAGAATGGTTCCTCTCTCTCTGAGGCTGAAGGTAAATGACATTTTTTTCTGTCTCAGGTCCTGCCCTGGTGTTAAAAGAATGACAAAGGTCTCTGTTAACTTCTGGACTGAGGCACTGCTGATCTCTCTGGGTCTCTTTTCCCGCAGCTTCACCATCACAGGTGTGTACTATTGGTCTCTGCATCTGCAAGGCTCACTGGTCAAGGAATATATTTCTTAGCAGTATAAGAAGGTCCTCATATACATTTAGGGTTTGTGGTAACACAAGCGATGGCTGAGCTACAGTTAAGGCCATGGGTGACTGAGTGTTTCAGAGGACTCATGCACGTGGCTTCTTCACCAGCTGAGTGTGATGGATGAGTACAGGGTCACTTAGACTGTAGACGCAACACCTGGTTAGGATAATAGCCATATGCCTTGAGTGTACAAGCTTGATGGGATCTCTAGACTTAGGTGGACCATAGTGATTTTTCCACAGATGGATGGCACAGGCTTTGAGACAGAGTCTGTCTCGGGCTGAGGGAGAAGTAGTAGTTTCTTGCAGGGAATCTGGACTCATCATACAGGAAGGTGTTTCTTACCATGACTGAGTGAGGCAGAACTGAACTTTCAATGTTCTCTTAATGCAAGATTTTTCTTGGAGCCCTTCAAAACTCATTCTTAAGGAAATCTGCAAAGATGGAACTGATGAAGGATTTGAAGGCAGTAAAGAGAGGGAAATCTTGTTTTCCTTTCTCTCACACAAAAATTACTGAGCCCAGGAAGGCTGCATGTCCAAAATCTGTGAGATTTCTGCAGACAGTGCTTTATTTTTCAATAACAATTTAAATATTTGATTTTGTTATTCACAGTGGAGTACTCCATTGTAAAACTATCAGGTGTATCTGGGCAGTTTAGATCCCTGACCCAAAGTAAATGCCTTTCTTGCCCCTGTTTTTGTGATGAATATTTGATTATCAGCTCAGTTGTTTAGGTTACTTTCTCTGTTCTTGCCCTGCAAACATCACTGAAAATCCCTTTTTTTGTCAGTCAGCAGTTACAAATGTGGGTTTTGTCTCCATAAAGACCCATGAAGATCTGACTAAACTCTGTGCTGCTGGTGGTCTATACATGATACAAAGGAACTACCTAACTCTTCTACACAAAAAAAGTCACAATAATGCACTTTCCAACAATGCAAATACAAATTTCTCTTTTAGCCCATATTGCAAATTAAAGTAGGCATATTCCAAGTCTGAGCTACTCTTCATGCTCCAATTTTAATGACACCCCCTGACACATATTTGTTCTGTAATTAAGCTATTCTTAATTGAATATCTAATTCTGGGCAAAGATGAAAAGGAAAATGAAATAACTGCCAGAACCAACTTCTAGTATTTCTTGAAAGTGACCCATTTATCTTTTAATTCTGAAGAGAACAACAGTTCCAAAGAAAGGATAAAAACATTAGTAGTTTGGATGACCATATGGGCACCCAGAGAGTTCCACTAGGATTAAAACGTATTGTGCTCAATACATATTTACATAAATGCCAAGGATTTTATAGTCAAAGTGCTCAGCCTTGAAAAGCTTTACAGACATACTTAGTGTATTCATCACATTGAGCAAACGGTCTGTCAGAAGGTCAGTGGACTATTAGCATTCATAAAATTAATTACAGGCTTATATCTTTTATGCCTGGTCCTTCCAATGGAATTTGCTGTGTGGACTCAGCACTCTTGTAGAATGCTACATACGTTAGTGGATCCCATGCAGGCACATTGCTTGAGCAGAGGCAATTCATTTGGAGAGGACATATTACACTGAGAAAGTGGGGAGGAAAGAGGCAACTGGTTTTAAACTCCCTCTTCCATTTTCTCAGTACATGAATACACAAATACATGTGATAATTTGAATGTAAATGCTTCTAATTTGTAAATGTTTCTTAGCAGCACATACACTGCACTAGGAATATGATAATGGAAAATGATTTCTGTGTTTAATTACAGATTTTCCTCCCAATATTTAGACAAAAGAAACTGAACAACTTGGTAAAGACCACAGTAAGAAAAAGATAAAATTTACTGAAAAGAATTCTCTGAGTTTACTTTGTTTCTTGACTTTTTGTGGTATTTTAAATCAGAGGTGGGGGTGTGAGTATTGTGCAGTTTTTTACCCCCCATGGAATGGATTATTCTTTTATGTTTTCACAGATTGCTTCTTAGGTTTCCTGAACCTCATTTGCCTACTGCTTTTTTATAAGACACCTTTGCAATAAGCCTACAAGAGCACCAGTCAGTAGGAAGCTGTGGGCTGTATTCTGCACCAGGCAGACCACCACAATAGGTGCCTAACACCACCTGCTAGGGATGGAGTCTCCACTGATCCAGGAGCTCAAACCTCTTCAGCAACTGATGCAATACTTGTCTCGTTTTTAGGCCTCGCCTGGAGTGCTGTGTCCGGTTCTGGGCTCCTCTGTACAAGAGAGATGTGGAGCTCCTGGAGCTATGAAGATGATTAAGGGACTGAAGCATCTCTCTTGAGAGGAAAGGCTGAGGGAGCTGGGCCTGTTTAGTCTCGAGAAGACGTGGCCGAGAGGGAACCTCATCAATGTCTATAAGTATCTGAAGGGAGGATGTCAAAAGATGGGGCCCAGGCTCTTCTCGGTGGTGCCAAGCAACAGGACAAGAGGCAATAGGCAGAAACTGATGCACAGGAAGTTCCACCGGAATGTGAGGAAGAACTTCTTTGCTGTGCGGGTGACGGTGCATTGGAACAGATTGCCCAGAGAGGTTTTGGAGTTTTCCTCACTGGAGATATTCAAGAACTGTCTGGATGCAATTCTGTTCCATGTGCTCTAGGGTAATCCTGCCTGAGCAGGGAGGTTGGACCAGATAACCCTCTGTGGGCCCTTCCAACCTTGCCCATTCTGTGATTCTATGATTTTAGAAATCCTGATGCTTGCAGTATCTAAGTTAGGTACCTCTAAACAGGCTGCCTGGTTATAGTCCTAAATGTTTCTGTACTACTTGCAGAACTTCCTATTTTTATCTCTGGCCTAGGCCAGTTCTACTGTTATTACCTGTTGTTATTCTTTATGCGTAAGTCTAAATTAAAAGGAAAAATCTAGAGGTATTTGTTATTTTTCTTGAAAACACACTTGGCCTGAACATGTATTTTTATTTTTATTTCATTTTATTGAGATCTTCATAAATACAATGAAACTTGACAACATACCATATGGTGCATAAACATTAACTCAGAATACAATCCATTGTCATAAAATTACATCTACAGAGTAGTCAACAGTCTCTCCCGGGACACATCACTGAACTCATTTTGCTCAAGATCTGAAGTCCTTCAAAGCTATGGAGTGCCTGCAGAGTGAAAAATCTCACAGAACGACAGAGGGAGTCCCATTGTATAAATCCCAGCCCCATGGTTATAGATGCATAAAGAGATCAAAAAGAATGAAAGATACACAGAATCACAAAGTAAACATGTCCAAATAAAATGATGCTGATAACTTGCATCAGGGGAAGATCTGATGCCCAGCTTTTACTCAATGTGAGGCATTGTAAATACTACTGTAAAGAGCAGTACAAAAGTACAAGAGAGTTTCAAAAACTCCATGCTGGTCTAACTAATTCTGTTGAAGTCAGCCTCCACAGGAACTAAGTGTGGTGTTGAAATACACTGGAAAATCCGAAAAAATTCCAGATAAAACAACCCCCTTCCATCAAGGATGTGCAAAAATACACAATACACATGAAAATCATACTAATTACACTTTTTAAGCAAAAATTCCTTCTAGTTCTCACATTCTGACTACTGTCAAAACCCCTATACAAATAACTTTAAATTGTGAATTGATGCTCATGTAAACTAGCACTTTTAAAAAAAACCCATTAAGCCTTTCCTCCCCAAAGTGTGACCTTTCTTGCTTTCTTTGCAGCTGTACATAGGAGCCTTTTCTCAAACCTGTCTCTAGACCCCAAAGCAATATAAGCAAAATCTGTAGTATCCTGCCAAGAATGAGAGGATGGAAAGGGTGGAATTTCCTGTGCTATAAAAGAGAAAGAAGGCTGAGTCAGGTGTGGAGTGGGGAGCTGGTGCGTGTCAGAGAGCCAAGGGTTCTGTGAAAGCAATGAGAAGATGGGATGGTGAATATTGCTGCAACCACCTAAGCTCTGCAAGCTGAGAGGCCAGCAGGAATAAAGATCAGGGATGGAGCCTGCTGCCATAGGCATTGGAATACTTATGCCCTAAACAGGACCTATTCACAGCTGTTACAATCCTCCATGAGAAAAATGTACTAATGTCTTCCCTCTATTTTTCGTTTGTTTCCTTCCGCTCATGTCCTTCACTTCTTTCAGATCCCGAGCACATGCCTTGCCAGATCTGCCATGCCTCTGCTATGGGATAAAACCTGTTCCTGTTGCACACCTGGAATGCATTTTGAACCTGAACTGTCTCTGTCTGTGCTACAGGTTGGCTATGGAAGCATATCATGTTCTTTAGCTACAAAACATTGTATTTCATGTACACTAGTCCCCACAATATCACATATTTCCATGCAACTGTGAAAAATGGTCTCTTTCTTATCCCACGGCTGCTGGGCAGATGATAAGGCTCTCTGATACCCCCTAAATGCCAAAGACAGAAAAAGCGTTATCTCCTGTCTATAGACAGACATGAGAAGCTGCTGTCTGCCTGAACCAGATAGAGGTAATATTTCTTCCCAGGCATGAAGATCAAAACCAATGATTGGTGAGGGCCTATGAGTTGTCACTAGAGAAGACAACTTCCTAGTTTTCTTATGACTGTGTTCCTGCTTAACTTGGCATTTCATGCACAGTTTGTCATATTAGAAATGTGCCCAACACAACCCATTTCCACAAGCAGCTATTGAAGAAAAAGAAGGGAACGGGCTACTTCTTTTTCCAACCAGAAACTAATATTTTGCTATCTCTCATAATTACTGTAAGCACCCACTTGCCCATAGTGTGTAGTGGATTTTTTTGTTGTTGTTTTTGGTTTGTCTGTTTGTGGTTTTGTTGTTGGGGTTTTTTGTTGGTTTTTTTTTTGTCGTTTGTTTGTTTCTTTTTTGTTTGTTTGTTTGTTTGTTTTTAAATTGTGTCTGTTCATCAAGAAAGAATATTCTTTAACTTAGAAAATAGCCGTAGGTTCTCTAGGGGATGAAAATCTTTCCTCTAATTAATATTTCCCGAGTCTGACATTGCTTCAGAAGTACAACACTGGCATCTGTACCTTGCGTTGATCTTTCTGATTGCCTTGTCTGAGCATGAAGACGTATGCTACTAACCACCAGGATAAACATTTTCAAGTCAGCTTCAAGCTACTGTATATGAAATCAAACCAGCAGAAGAAACAGAAGTCTTACAGCCTACTTCTCTATCTGAACTATTAGAGTTACCTTGTTTTTATCACCTAGCTTCAAAGTGTTTCTAGAAATACAGAATAAGAGTGCCTGGCCTTCACAGGACACTTTCAAGCTGAAAGAATAAAGTAAGAAGAAATAAAGTACTGACCTCATTTGTCCCAGAATGGCTCTAATACAGCAAGCACAACTTTCATAAAGCCTGAAAAACAACCTCAGATACTTTGCTTGCCAGCCTCTAGATTTTGGTCTTCAAACTCTACTGCTGCAGTCTCCACAGAGAGTGTGAGGTATTATCTAACTGTCCTCTATAAATGTGACATTAACTAACAATATCTACCCCTCACAAATAGGTATGTATTACCTATTTCCCATCTTCTTCATAATCTACTGCTGTAACATGTTTCCAGCTTTCCCAGGTGGGAAGATGAATATTCTGGATGAGGTAGTTCCTCTGCCTGGATTGCTTAAACTCTAAGAAGAACTAGCATTTACTAGAATATAGGAGATTTTTTTAGGCTTTGTCTTGCTGGCAAACTCTTTGCTTTTCAGTTTGTTCCAGGTGAATCTTTCAGAGGAGACTCCAAAACCCCATGCTCCATCTGTCTTAGTATTCAATTTGTAATGGTGATGAAATAGCAGCTTTTGTAAGAGCTGAGGTATTCTTGGCCAAAATTCTCATCCTTCCATTATCTGCTGTGAGCCATCTGGTTGCTGTCCTTCACAGGGGAGGATCTTCCGCAGCTGGTTTGAGTCTGATTTCCCAAAGAAATGAGTTTATGCAGTGATATAATTGCACTGATATTCTATTAGTATTGTGAAAGATAAATAGAGATCCCAAGGACTACTGTATTTCATAGAATCATAGATTCATTAAGCTTGGAAAAGACCTCTAAGATCATTGAGTCCAACTGTTAATCTAGCATTTCCATCTGCTCCCTGGGAATTAGCAGGTACATTAGAGAAAGGAGACCCAGGTTAACACGTCTACTGAGGAAAGTATGGGCAGTTATACAATCTCTTTGACCAAGGGATCATCCTGCATGCAGTTCCAGAGTAGTAACTGAGGTATTTTATCTGGTATGACCACGGTGCTGGAAGGAGCTGATATTATTGTGAATGAAGAAAGAGTTATGGGGGAAAGACATAACCATAATAAACTAAGTTTTGTAGTTCTACTCCACTTACAGAAGTCTTACAGAAACATTTTATTTGCATATAAATTCTAGAGGCCACCCCACTGCTTTAAAGCCTTCTTAGTGACCCAGTGGTGGCGGTACATATCAATGCAAACTTTGAGTATGGACCTGAAAGTAAGGTCTTCCTTTCACTGCTCCTCGTGGTTACCAGTAGGTAATTTGGTGCCTATTTAATATCTAGGCATACCTTTTCTTTAGGCAGGGAGACATCAGCCAGTGTATGAGGAATTAAAGACCCTGACCACAGCACATAAACACAGAAAGGTCCTACAAACTTTTACTGGGTCATCAAGGCCCATTTCTCCCATTGTTGGTAGCCACTTCATGTAATCCTTCAAGTAGTTTGAGAAGATCCTTTCTTAATTCTCAAGAATTCAGACACAGAATTGAAAATATGCAATCAAATGAAAGCCAAGAAACGCAGAAGTATAGGAGAGCTTAAAGGAAAGCAATTACACATTGCAGAAGAGCTTCTCAAATGAGATTGCAGGTTTGCTGTTAGCTCCTCTGTGTGTGTATTTCAGCAAAAAGATTCTTCTTACATACCTGTTAAATCTATTCTTTCTTACTTGTGGATCTGCATTTTTATTAGCAAGTTCTGTACTCCAACTTTTTGAGATAACAGGATTGGCCTGTCAAACTGGATCTCTGCTCTAACGTTGAGATTTTTGCCTTTGAAAATTGCCAGTAGCTGGTACTTCCAAATAGTTAAACTCCTTCTCCACATGCTTTGGAAGTGATAGTTCAGAAATGAAGGAAATTCTGACAAAAAGAAACTTGATATCAGAATAGCTGCGACTAATAGCAGCAAAGAGGATTATACCAAGAAGCTGGAAAGATAGTACATCCCAAGTGGAAATGGAGTAGTCTTCCAGTCTGATACAAGTGAAAGCCTAATGAGAGAAGGTGTAAGAAAAGGAGAGAATGTGGTATTTTTCTGAGATATTGAAACATGCATTGCTGGGAAAATATATGATACTTGAAAGACATGTGCATGCAAACTTAAATAATTTGCCTGAAAGACAGTTACACAAGGAAATTTTGCTTCGAAGTGAAGCTGAAAAATCCAGCCTTGATATAATTTTGTTTCTTTCTCCTTGTGGGAGTAATTTGATTAATTAAATATTTTGTATTTGAAATTTCAGAGAGGGGAAGAAGTGGAAAATAAAGAACAATGGGAATAAGCACCAGTGCTCAATGCTGAGGTCAATAATGTGATACTACTTGATACATAATCTTAGTTAACCATAAAAAATAAGACTGCAGTGCTGTGAGATGATGGAAATGGTGAGAACAATTCCTTGCTGACCCTTGTAATCGGCTTATGCACTGAAGCGTGAGTTTTGATTTCTTCCTTTTGACTGAAGAATCATTTTGTCTCTATAAAAAACTGGAGTCGTATAAATATCACCTTCAGTTCTGTCCAGTTTTCCACCTTTTGCTACATCTTCTCTTTTTAAATTTGGTGGAAGCATGAAGAAATAGATAGATCCATTTTTACTTCATCAACTTGGCTTGATCTTAGCCAAAAGCCTGATATAGTGCCCCGTGAAAATTGATGGGATATTATATATTATGTTCTGTCTTCTCTCAAGCCATATAACCTACATTTTTGAAATCTTCCCACTGAATTTTCCCTCAGGTACTTCAGAAACAGCGTAAAGCAATAGCCAAAATTAGTGAATACCTTCATGTGATTACAGAAGATAAGTGAGTTCCTAGAGGACTGGCAGAGAAAAACCATTTTACCTATATTTAAGGGGGGGGACACGGTGGGATAGAGGAACCTGTGAATTACAGAGCCTTCTTTACAATTTCAATAGGCGGAAAGTTACTGGAATAAACAACCAAATTTTCAGCATCTAGAGGAAAATAAGGTGGGAAGGAATAGCCAACACGGACTTGTGAAGAATAAGTTGACAACAAAACCAGTCTGATTTTCCTCTCTGGTTAAGATAACTGGCCTAGCCTGCTGTGAAATGAGAAAAATGCAATACATTTTGACCATCATAAAATGTTTCACACAGCTCCACAATTCATTCCCAAAGGCAACATAGGGCAATATGACCCAGGTGAAATGAGACTGACAGGCTGGAAAACAACTCAAAGGACCACTGTCAGCAGCTCAGTGTTAAACTGGGAGTCAGCATCGAGTGGTCCTGCAGGATTTTGCTTCATGACCAGTACTATTCAAAGTTCATGCTAACAGTTTGGATGATGCAATGCAGTTACAAAATATGAGGAGGACACCAGGCTGGAAGGTTTTGTAAGCATTTGGGAAGATGGGGGTAGAATTCAAAATGATCTTGGTAAATTGGAAAAATGTTTGGAAATCAATACCAGATAATTCAATAAGGACAAGTGGAAAACACAAGCCTTGGAACAGCAAAATCAAATGCCCAGGCATAGAGAGGTGACTAACAGCTTATGAGTCAGCATTGTAGTAAAGGAGTTGACCACAAAATGAACAGAAGCCAACATTTTGATGCATGGGTTGTTCCAAAGGAGGAAAATACCACCCTGTGCTGTGTCAACAGGATGTTGGGCAAGTTGCTTGTGTTGCGTCTGTGGAGCATTTTACTGGCAACTTCAGCACAGAAAGGCAGCGTATCACATATTAAAAGGAGGTATGGACAGACTCCCAAACTCCTGCCAGGAAGGCAGCAAGAAATTTGAGCAGAGATCTGAAAAAACAGGAAGTGAAAAGGTTAAAAAATTGTATTTTTTGAGTCTGGAAAAATGAGATTTGGGTGAGGGCATAAAAGCAGATTTTTAAAAATTGTAATGCATAGTAACAGGTATAATAGAAAGAGTGCTGATCTACTTCTTAGTTTCCAGCACAGGTGAAGGTGCAATAAACCTAATTTGGAGCAAGAGGAATTTAGGTTACAAGCAAACCAAACTTCTAAGAATAAGATGGGTGAAATATTGAAACAGATGACCAATAGAAACTGTTAAATCTCAATTATTTTTTAGCTTTTTAGAGAAGGCTCGAGAGTAGTCTACTGGAAGCTGTTTAGCTGATCTCTGATCTTGTATCAGAAGCAAAAGACAAAAGTAATTTCGAAAAGTCCCACATTTCTATAACCCTGAAATGCAAATAAAATCACATCTTTATAATGTAAAATAAAAAGTCAGAGGACTCATTATGTCTAGTCTACCTCTATCATTTCTTTGGGTCTTTCCAACTCTTCATCTCCTCTTCTATTAGGCTGAATCCACAAACGCCAATCGCCTCTACTGTGTGATTACTCAAATAAACCAGTTGGTTGTACTATGTGGTAGAGGGAAACCTTATCAGGCATGGATAATATTGTGAGGCTTATGTGAACATACCAAATGAACCCTGGAATGACCAATGTTTCTCATGACAATTAGGAAAAAAGATGAAGAAAAAAACCTCATGCTTTTCTTGATCATCAAAAGAACTTGGTCTTTCCAGGACAGAAGGTGTTTGGCTGGATTGCCGTATTGCAGGACTGATGGGGAATAAAGCATTCACTCCAACTGTACTTTGTTTGCCCTTGTGGGTCCCCATTTCTGTAATAGCAATAATTTCATGACAAGTAAATCAGATACAGAGCTTTGTATGCTTAAATGGTGTTTCTTTTAGATTATCCCTTCAAGCAGGAGGTTGTACCCTTGATCCCAATATAAGGACTTTTGTGTTGCAAATCTGTAATCTCCCTAACCACATTGAGGTGCTGCCTTCCTTCATAAAATGACCATCAAATGGTGTTCTATTGATTCAGAAGGGGCCTCTGTTTCTGCATGTGCTAATTGATACTTTATTAAAGTCTATCTTACCATACAAAAGTGCTAACTAGGCCAAACTCCCTGCAGCTTTGTAAAAGACCGTTATTCCCCATTACCTTTCAAATCCCTATATGAGAAGATAAGGGCTATCTACCCACTTTTCTCACTGATTCCTGCCTCTGAGAATAGGTTCACAGTCTATGTATCCAAGCAAAAATAATTAACTGACCCCTCCTATTAAGTACAACATATTTTCAATAAAACAAAATTTTAATGCCAGCGACTCCATCATGTCTTGCTGTACAACATCAAGGGCACAGCAAGAAACACTTCTTTGCATTAGTCAGTTAAGATATGAAAGAGACCCCCTCTGCCTTTTAAAAATTGATCAACACTTTCTATAAGAATATAAGCGTTCATTTTCATGCCTTATACACTCACTTTTCTGTTTATCTACATCCACCTAAAGCTGGCATTGATTCTCTCACTTTTGGCCTATGATGTCTTACAGCAATGCTCTACATTACTGCATTTGATCTTGGATTTGCCATGTTTCAATGTGAAGCGAAGTGTTTTGACAAGCCTAAGAACCAAATTTTCCCCAAAAAGCTTCTGTCCTACTCTCTTGATTTGTACAGATATTGCATTGGGCAAATCTTAATTGCTTTGCTCATTTGCACCTTCCAGTGGACTTCAATAAGAATATTCAGGTGAACAGAAACACGAAGACATGACGTACAGTTCTGCAGAGGCATAGAAAAGATACATAAAAGAATTACAGCACCTAACTATATACTTTGTAGGTACAACTGTAGATTTGGCATTTAGAGAGCAGAATCAAATGCCTATATTATATCATTTGTGCCCATTAGCCTATTAATTGTCTCATTATCAACAGTGAATAATGGCAGGCAGAAAATGCGTCTGAAGACACTAAAATTTTATTCAGATTCTATTTATATTACTGTGACATTCCTTGGGATGGAATTGCAATATAAATTCATAGTATTACCTGTCAAAAATCTATCACCTCCACTTCAGCCACTAGAATATCTTTCTTTAAAGAAATATTTTCCCTGCCAATCACATGATAATAAGCAAAATGCAGCCTAAATGAAATTTTCTACTTTTTAATGTCAGAATGATCTCCACTTGCATAATATAAGGAAACTGGGTTTCTTAATATTTCACTAAGGTAAAATAAAATAAAATATAATGTAATATAATATACTATACAATAAAGTGATATAATGTAATGCAGCATAATATGACACATATGGAAAGCACAGTGTCCATTTTACCTAGAAGAAACAGCATGCTCATGAAAATGCATAATTTGACAATACCGGGAAGGGCAAACCCGATATGCATGCGTTTCACACCCATACATGCTTGGACAGCTCTAACACAGGGGCTCTATGATACACCTTTAAGTCCACAGTTTGAGATGCACTGAAGAAATGAGCAGATTTTATTAGGTCAGTTGCCAATAATTTCAAGTTGAAGATCAAAGGTAGAATAATGAACCACTGAGTGTGACTGACTCGGGAAGTCTCAGCATTTTCAGGAGGATTTAAATAGGGAAGTGGTATCTTGCAAAACTGATATAGGGAGAGCATTGCAGTGTGCTGGAGTGACATGGAGATGTAGAGGACTGGATTGTCCCAGTTCTGCATGCAGGCAGACTCATGCACCACCAGCCAAGGCTGAAACAAGGTCTTTCTGTTGTGCTGTATCTTGTGCACCACACCTGCTCTGTGGGCCTGCATCTCCCACCTGCTCCAGCTGGCAGAGACAGTACCTGGAATCCTAGACTTAAGAAGTGCCTACAAGTGGTTGTGGGCAATCAGTGGGTGCCTGGGTTACACCCTCTCCAGTCATTTTGAAACAGAGGTGAAAGACTTTATTGTGGCTGTCCCGGGTGGAAGCTGGACACCCTGTGGAGTTTGTACATTTAAAATTCAGGCAGAGGAAAGCCTCTGCCCCAAGGCCAGCAGAGTCTGCCCAGTCTGGTCCAGGAAGGTCTCACAGACCCCCTGTGATAGTGCCACCCCACTATGTGGGGAGTGTAGTTGGCTGGGAGGCTGAAGGGATGGCCCTGATGGAGCAGAAAAATAATCACTGCTTCCAGTGTGATTCAAAGATAGGAAAAAGAAAGTGAGAATTTCCCCATGCATGGGAGCCAGACTGCTTTGCTTGCAGAGCTTTTTAACAGGAATTTACTGGTCTCTGCAGCGTTTTTAAAAAAATGCAGGAGTTTATTCTTTAATTTTAATCCCCACACACCATTAATTTCAGAGTGGACTCTGTAGTTGTAGTTCCTAATCATTTTGATACTAATTAAAACTGAATAAACTAGAACAATTTGAACAATGTGACCTGGAAAAATATGTCAAGGACAATAAAACTTTTGATTTCTGGTTTAACATTTATTCAGTATTTCAATAAACGATATAGTGTCTGTCCAACATTATTAATTAGCACGAGCTTCATTCACTGTAACTGTTCTTTTTCTTCCAAGAAACACATATATTGGTATATATTGGCAATTTTGTTTTCCCACAAGGTACATTTCAAAACAGCTTGTGTTGTTTCTCATGCAATAACATATCAATCTGAGTATATTGTACATAATAAGATATGCCCTAAGATAGAGCGCTGCACGGATTTTTATTTAGAAGGACACCTTTGATGTTGTGTGAACTAAGAAAATTTTAAATTCTACTGAAATAAAAATGAAATTCTGTGTCACTGTAATCAATCTTGATCCATTGTAGAAGTATGGGCTCTGCATAAGTTCCATTCTAGTCTACTTCCAAATATAAGCTTCCAACTAGACAGTCAAGACACACAGATTAGGTCTTTGAACAAGAATTTTCTGAAAGCATAAATAGAAGTGTATATGCTTAGTGCCTATTTTACAAATCAACTTTTCAATTAGAAGAGTTTTATAACTTATTTAAGAATATCATGTCCACGTCACTGTTACTCTCCAGTAATGCATGGGTTTAAACTTACAGCCTACTTGAACAGACTATGAGGAGCAAATAATGGAATTATTCCTGAGCCTCTTATATGGATACCAATGACTGCAACAAACAACTACTTACTATTTCTGAAGCACTGTTTCAGACAGCTTGCCTACATATAGAGAACATAGAGTATTCATTGTTTCTTACCAACACAAAAATACAATGCTTTCTAAATCTTTCCTGGTTTTCAACAATCCACTGTATTCAGCAGGAAGCAATAGAAAAAAATGTACTTTATGCCACTGAGTAAAATAAATAGTAATGTTACAACATACCTTCCACTATGTTTGCATTTCTCTGTTTTGTCATTTGCAAAAGCAGTTCAGTTTACATACTGTATTTCTCTTATGCACTTCTCGGCAGTGTGTCCAGCAGGTGCTTCAGCAGCTCTGTCCTCTTTTTTAACATAACCCACTCCAAACAAAAAGTTCTGTTTGTATTATAGCATGCAGCAACTTTCAGGAAAAAGAAAAGACATCATCATAAACCAATCAGACACTCTTTGTCTGATGATCTAGCCTCTTTCTCAACTGATGCACCAGTCTGTGAATGGGACCAGTAACCCACGAGGTGAGGTATACAGACACCATTCACTAGAAAGGATGCTGGGAGAACATAAGCCACATGAGTGGATGGTGGGAACAATAGCAAACATTTCACGTTGAGGTGGCTGGGAATGAATAATGCATGTGTTGGGGAAACAGTTGCCCCATTCTGGTGTAGAGGGGGTGGAAAGAGTGGGCATGAGAGGTACTTTCCTGATCAAGTTAGCATTTCTAATTAAAGTCAGCATCTGCACAGACCCAGAAGACACTGTATGGTGAGAAAACAATGTGCAAGCATCTAAGGGGGAACAAATTACTACTATATGCACCCATAGAAAAAGCAGTTCAGATGCAAAAATAGTATTTTATGCAGTCAAGCAGGCACTCACAAGTGAAACAAAAGGACCAAGGAAATCTAAGCAGGCCACATGTTCTTCTGATCTGGTATTGCTTATATATGCCATATAAATTAATGCTTCATCTCAGATGAACCATCCTTTCAAATTATTAATTAAGTAATAATCCCTGAGAAATGTGTCATTATCAACAGTTAGGAGCAACTTTATTATGTTTGCCCCAGGCTATTAATGCTCAAACACAATAGCCACTAATTGCAAGAAGAACTAATTTCCCTGGAATTTCACATGGATTTTCTAACTATCAGGTGACATACTTTTTGCTTTTAACCCTTGTTTTTTTAACTTGTCTAACTAGAGCATTGGTCAGTCAGAAAGATTATTTTCTAATCATTCTGCATAGAAATCACCATTAACAAAAAGAAAGCTGATTTTTGTTATCTTTGTGCATTATTAATTTTTTGTCGCAGACAACAACAGCAGAGGTTATAATCCCTATAAACAATGCATCAGCTCCAAGTTCAGCAAAGCTAGCAAAAGCACTTTCAATCAATGCAGTGAGCTTTGGATCAGTCTCGACAGTTTCTTTAAAAAACAAGCAGGGGGTCTGCTGTTTTCTAAGTTTACATTACAGCTCTTCTTCTGTAACATGTTATTAATGCAATAAAAAATAATTTCTGGGATGTAATGACCTAACTTTGACATTTCTTCCTGTCAGCTGTTTTCAGCGTAGACAAATCAGGTGGCCATAAGAATTATTATTAAGTATTGTTAAAAGGATAAATTGAGAAAATTAATCCAGAGGCAGGGGGAAAAAGTCTACCTGGAATTTAAAGTGATTTTATTCACAAACACTTCTTCTCTCAGCTCAGGAGCAGAGTATAAGGAAAAAGCCTTAAAGAATAGCTGCCATTGTCATTGCATTTTAAAAGCATCCACATGACAATTTAAAAAGAACTGCCATTTCAGCTATTTCTTAAATAACCTCTTTCTTCCTCCTCAATCATGGAATATATTTCTTTCACTTTTTGACTAGCACTTTGGTTTTTTTTTTTTAATAAACTTACACACTCAATTTGCAGGAAATTATATTTTAAAATGTGTCTCAGAGGTGTTTTATCATAACACTTTCATTTGGGTTGAATTAATGTTAAATCCTGATTTTCAGGAGGGAGAGGAAGAGAGGGAGAGAACAAGAAAAGAAAAAAAGTTTAGCTTGTAGCCCAGCTATGAAACACAGTTATCTTCAATTTGCATTTTCAAATCAATCTTAGAGTAACCTTTATGTGTAATAACAGAATTATTCTGATACTTCTGAAACATATACAGCAGCAGTGTAGTTATCTGCTGGACTATACAGTCAAGAGTTTCTTCCTACTCTCTTCACCAGTGCACAGTTTGTTTTCAAGCCTTTAATGACAGTCCTCACTTCACTGTTTTTATTCTATTTCCCCCCCCCCTCCCCCCCCCATTTTTAGGTCCTCGTCTCTCTTTTTTCCCCATTAAGATGCGAACGGGTTGGTACCTCAGCCAATATGTCTATACATGCCTGAATAGACTTGCAGAAAAGCAGAGTCTCCTTTTGTCTGGGTCCGTATGGCTGTATGTCATTCCACACCAATAGGCAAGGGCTCCTCTCTCTGTGGGAGATTTCCAATAATTGCCAGAACAAATTAAACCGGGGCTTATCTGTTTCTCTCCCTTTTCAGCTTGAAAATGGAGGAACAAGACCAATTTTAACTGGTGACAATGTAGTATAGAAATAGATTGGATACAGCTTGTGTGAAGCCATGTAGATAGCAGTGGCAGAACACTGCTTTGAGAGGTGGTGTTGTACTACTCAGTAGTACAGACTCAGCCAATCCTTCTGATCTGACAAAGAAAAAAATGAGTTGGGAGTTTAAGAGCAGTCTATGTAGTCACCACTGTCACAGGTGGAGATGAATGAAGGAGTATTTCTGATCATACGTATAGAAGTGGCACTAAGGGACATGGTTCAGTGGTGGACTTGGCAGTGTAGGTTAATGATGATCTTAGAGGTCTTTTCCAACATAATGATTCTATATTTCTATATTGGAGTAGGCTAGGCAGCCCAGATGCACTGTGTAGGCATACTTTTAAAAATAGAAACAAAGTGTGCAATAAATTCCAGATATTCCCCACACACAAACACAGCTTCTTTCCCCTCCTTGTCCCCCACCATTTACACCTTGTGTTTTAGATGGCCAGGCACCACAAGTACAGCTTTAACCTGCGACAGATCAATGAGGAGAGTTCTGCCTTGTCTCTGCAGTGAGTATTTAGCAGTGTTGGGCTGAAAATATTGTTTTAAGAGATAATATAGTGATCAGATGCAAATTTTCTATAGCAAAGAGCTGTCATCTTCCTTTGCAGACGAGATAAAGTGAGTTCAAAGTGCTTTCTCCAGGCAAAACCAGACTTGAAACCGCACAAAGGAAATTAATTCTTTGACAGTGTCTGACAGACAGAAATCTGAACTATCAGATTTGAAAGGGACCATTAATTATTGGGGCTGCTGAATGCCAATGAGAAATCCTAGGATCTTCTCTTGACCAACATGATTACTGCTACCAAATGAGAATATGTCAAACACCTTTCTATATACTGTTGTCACTCAAGCTCTAAAAAACCATCATTCACTGTAAACTATCCTTTCAATTACCACTCTGCCTCAGTCAGGCTCCTTCAGCCCCAAAGTCAGTGAGAAATTAACAGTGAAAAAAAGTCCAGCAGTTCTCAGTGCTGTCAGCTTTTCCACTCTTTTTCTCTCAAGCTCTCATGTTCCTGACCCCTATTAGAAAACCAAGAAGGAAGCTGTGACACAGTAGCTAATGAATATCACAGGAGGTAACTTCAGGTTACTGGAACTGGGTGGAACATCTGTCAGTAAGGTCACCCTCACGTCCTATCACAGGACACCAGAAAGAAGAGATCACCACCACTCTCTCTGCTCCCCCTCATAAGGAAGATGTAGACAGCAATGAGGTCACTCTCCTGTTTCCTCTTCTCTGAGCTGAACAAACCCAGTCTCTTCAGCCACTCCTCCTAAGCTATGCCCTTTAGTCCTTTCACCATCTTTGTTGCCCTCCTTTGAACACATGCTAATATTTTAATATTCTTATATTGTGAAGCCTAAAACTGCACGCTGTACTGTAGGTGAAGTCATGCCTATCTTGAGTTGTAGCATATTTAGTGTAAAACTTGGGACAAATGTTTGCCTACTTTATTAAAGTAATAGGGTCTTGCTTTTGTCTTTTATATAGATGAGTCCATTTTAACATGACACAGAAAAAACCAAAAATATAGCAAAAGAAATGAAAATATTGGGGAAAAACTACTTGCATTGAAAAAGAGTAAAATGCAAAGTCATATTTTCAATGTCAATCCTGAAACTGCCCCTTTGAGCTTGACAACTCTGTAACTTGTGCGTCTTAAATAAGCAATTTTGTTTCTTAAACAGCCTATAACTGAACTAATTATCTAAAGAGATGGCATAATTTTATATAATTTTTAAATATCTCTGGAGGAAGTTGTACAAAATTCAAAATAGGTCCATTCTCCATTAGGTACGCAAGAAAAAAATTAGCAAAGCGTAAGTTTTACAGCGTGATCTTTAGCTCTAAAATCTGTGAACAGTCAGCAAAACTGGAATGGCAAATCCATTCTGAATTGACTTTTTAATAGTCATAAGCCCAAGAATTCAACTTTTACAAAAGCACGGACTTCAGAGAGTCTTCAGTATTTTAGTCCCATGCATTCACATTACCAGCTATTCTTTTTGGTCAGGTCAGATATGGGCAAGTCACCATCCAATGGACAAATGCTCACATTTGAAAAGGGTATTTTTAGGGCCAAGACAGAGTTCAGCTTCTCTGTTTTGGACCTGAAACCACAGCAAATTTAATAAAATCTATATTCCTGCCAAGAAAATATGATCAATTTGAATAATTATTTATTGTCTAGAAGCCTTCCTTACTTAGGAGGAGTCAGTAAAGGGTATTCCATGCCTATAAAGGGGGTTAGATTGTCATTGGCCTTAATTAGAGCCATGCCAGAGCAAACCGAATATGGCATAAAATTGTAATTTCTTTTTATAAATAGACAAGTGAAAAAATAGAAAATAAACTTTTGCTGAAAGATAAAAATAGAAGTGTAATTGCATGTCAGGATGAAGTTACAGATGACCTCTGAAGTGGTCAACAAGGCAAAGTGAAGAAGAGGCAGCACTCACAGGAGGAATTAGAACCCATCTGCCTGCTCACTGGTGACCTCTCTTCAGAGCCTGGGAAAGTGAGGACTGACTTTGCTGGTTGTTGCACCAAATCTGCCTGAGCTGATACTTTAAACAGGAACAAAAACGACTGCTTCAAAATGTGCAGGATGCCTTGCCAGTCAACCCTGAAGCTGGGCAGGGAACAAAACTTTTCCAAACCAGTCACAGCCGAGTTGACATCTGTTTAACCTTTATTGTCTCACTGTGCCACTTGTTAAAGGCTTAAAAAGCCTTGCTGCATTCACAGTGAGTGAAGCAGCAGCCAAAAGCAGGTTTGTGTGGGTGGGGTGATGGCTGCCCTGCTGGTCTCCATCCTTGGAGGTGGACTTGTCCTACAAGATCACTCCTTGGCTTGGGGCTTTCCTCCATCCTGATAGTCCTGGGAGGAGATGCAGGATGCCCCTGAAATTAGGCATCATCCCCAGGCATGCAAGAGGAGACAAGTGGGAGAGGAACTAGTGCCTGGGTCGCCCCTTTTCTACTTCCTCTTGTTAATGATGGCCCAGATAATTTCTTACACAGCCTCTCCCTTCAAAAACTGGAAACAATGACACAAGTAAGGGAGCTTCCATTTGGATTGGAGCAGGGGATCCTGACTGTATAGAGAGCACCAGCCTTCAGTGCAATAGTGAGTGGTGCTGAAGGGTGGAAGCTCTTAGGCTCCCATGGCTGAGCTGCATGTCTCAGTAGGCTTCTCCATGCAACTATTTAATTTATCAGCACTTTGGACTGGTAATTATTCACAGAATCACAGAATATGCTGAGTTGGAAGGTACCCAAAAGGATTATTGAGATGAATTCCTAGCCCTGCACAGAACCAACCCCAAGAGTCATACCATGTGCCTGAGAGTATCATCCAAACACTTCTCAAACTCTGTCAGGCTTGGTGCTGTGACCACTTCTCTGAGGAGCCTGTTCTAGTACCCTCTGGGTGAAGAACCCTTTTCTAATATCCAGCCTAAACCTCCTGACACAACTTCAGGCCATTCCCTCCAGTTCTGTCACTGGGCACAGAGAAGACATCAGTGTCTAACTCTCCTCTTCCCCTCTTGTTGAACATCAGGCCAAAGAGGCTTGGCTTTCCCTTGATAGGACAAGCTAATCCCCTGTCCTCTCTATTGAGGACCACCTGTTCTGCTGTTTGTTGTACTGATGCAGAAATGACATCTGGTTATCTCAACATCCTTTGTGCTACCCTTGTGTTCAGAGCACTGAGTTCTCTGAAGGCTACTGCAGCTGCTCAGATTTTCTCTATTATACTCTCATAACAATTTTTTTAATGATTCAGCAAACCTACAGTACCCAAATGAAACACTTTCCTAGTTTCATTCTGCAGTAGCTTTTAAGCACTCATGTTGCTCTGCATTATGATTCCCCTTGTAAAAGCTAGGGGAGGACTGGAAAATGTCATGGATGGGAAATTCCTGAGAAATGTCCACTTGCCACAGATACTTCTTGTTAATTCTGTGTATGGTGTGTTCTTCTGAACAGGACATTAAAATAAGCTCTTGCTTATGTGAGGCTATTAAAAAATGCAGTAGTCCTTTCAACAAGGGCAGTAGCGAAGTCTTCTGTCTCCTTTCCAAATTCCAAATCAGTTAACAACCTGTGTAAGGCACTGTGCAAAACTCCATCACTAGATGCTTGATATCTGCTAATACTTTCTGGTTAAGCGAATTCCTTTTGTAGTTTCATCTGTGTGTAGCAGTCATCTTCAGTTCCTACTGTGGACTATTTGAGAGTGTACTTTCACTGCTGCTCTGTTTTATTGTGATCTGGGGAAAAATGAAATAATTCTTGCACATGTAAATCTATAAAGATGAAAGGTTTTATAACTATATGTTAATTATTCATTACTAGTGGTATTACACATACTAATGTTTTCCTCAAATTACAGTGTACCCCACTGAGCCTAAACATGTTAAAGAGCCGAGCTCCTTAAACAAATTTGGCATAGAACTCTAATGAATTTCACCAAAGACATAGGATCAAAATCAGATTTTGTGAATATAAAATCACTTCCTCACCTAGGGAAAAGTTTAGAGAAGGAAAGAACAAAGAGTTCAGCAATATGCATTGCTAATAGCTTATAGTGTGCCATGAAGCCTTTGCACTAGACAGAGCACAATTCAAAGCCATATGCACAGCAAAGATACTGAAATCTCTACTGAGCACAGGACTGACTAACACCACCTTCACAATTACCCTGTAGGCTGTCCAGCCTGATTAACTACTGACATCAACAAAAATAGTGACTGGAAATTCTTGCAGCTAAATATATTTTTGCCCTATAATGCAGTTTTGGGGCTAGATACAAAGATGTCTGCACAACTGTGTGTAACAATCAACTATCAGCAGTAACACTTAATGGCTCTGTTCAATGTAAACTGTGCACTTAGGAGTGATTGTAGTGTAACTATAGAAAAATACATTAACAAGTAAAGCTTTAAAGAAAAAAACTGCCCAAAATCAAATAGTAAGTTGGAAATGATGTTATGAATCTCAGGTAAATTCAATACAAACTACAGTAATTTTAAATAGGGATAGCAATAAAAAAGTGCTGGTATAAGGTTGTTACAAATGTGTTGAACATTTTGCTATTATGTTGCTTTTTCTGAATTCTACTAATGGATTCAATTAAAAGGAAATAGGACTACATTCTAAAAAGGAATCTTGTGCAGTGGTAATCACAATAGACTAAATGACTGCCTGTTCCCAATTTCCAGTAGGAAGCAGCTAGGAGCTTTCCACTTATTACAGGGGTATTAATGCTGGAATTTTCCTTTTCTCTGAAGCCTGACAGAGCCCAAGGTTGCAGTGGAAAGATGGACCATAGGTGGTGAGCAGCGAGGAGAGAAAAGGTGTTGGATGTGATCCTGTTGCTAGACATAAATGTGTCTACGTGTATATGCATATGCATGCTTGTGTACCTAGATGTACATGGACATATTTCTAGTTACCCTAACATCTTCGTAACCAAGAGGAAACGGTAATTTCCCAAACATGTGTGGTTTTTTGTTGGTTTTTTTTCCACAGAAAAGGTAGAGCAGGAAGCTGCTGCTGGCCAGTGGGGAAACCTTATCTATAGTACCTTGTATGAATCCAGGGCCTTGCTGGCCTTTTCATTAGCAGTGACTGGAAAATACAATGATCACTGCAAGTGGAAGGAGAGTGCAAACAGTTCAAAGCCATTTTATGTTTTTTGGCTGTGGCACTGCATTAACATAAAGAAAATCAGAGGAGTTCATACTCAATTATTTAGATTTGTCTCATCTGTCCAGACTGAAGAACTATGCAGGGTTGCATAGTTACCTCATGTCTTCACGAGATATTATCTGTTATCTCATGTCTTTTATGTCAACAGATGACAGGATTTTTGTTACACAGGAAAACTGTAGATATGTACATCTTCTGTGATTTGATACTACACAGCCTGCCTGCACTCTCCAGCAGCACATAAAATATGCAACCCGTGTCAGCTTCTCAAAAGGCACGTCCTTGGCACTTCTTGTGAGCTCCAGTCTCATCAGGAAATAAGATGCTGTAAATCATTAAATCAGCACCAATCAGCCACCTATTACTGGTGCAGAAGAAAGTCTCATTCCAAAAACATTCCTAGTAAGGAACAGCCACTAAAAATGAACACTGCACTAATTTCTACGTTATCTAACACAGGCTACAGTACCAAAAACCCTCCATGTCCACTGCTACTGAAACTTCAGCACAAGCATTAGAATAACATACAAAAACCTGTTTGCAATTGTATATTTAGATCAATAATTTTGCACTTATTTAAGGGCCCTCAAAACTGGCAGCTCTCAAATGAAGCATCCAGAGACACATTCACTGACTGTGTTTCAGGCTGTGAAATGCTTGGGATGGTACAGTAGCAGACAACTTGGTTGTGAAAAAGTTAGCATCCACCTTAGAGCATTTTACACTCCAGTTTATGTGATTGGAAAACATAATTTTCACATTGTATAACATGCATTTGCAGGAGCAATTTTCAGTTGAAACAAGAAATTTCCTGCAGATTTCCCATAATAAATGAAATCTGCAATTTTTTTTTCTTTTTTTTTTTTTTTTTTTTTTTTTTTTTTTTTTTTTTTTTTTTTTTCCCCTTTACTGTTGGCTATTGGAGAGGTCAAGAATAAGCAAAGGTAAAACAATATCAGGTTTCTCAGGGTGTCTTGCAAACACTAGACACAGCCTGCTTTGGTCTGTGAAAGCAAAAAGTCGCTGCTCTGAAAAGCTAGCCATATGGAAAATTTGTCTCTTTGATCAAGGAAAAGAGGAAGCTCTGTGCTAATCTTCCACTCTGGGTCCTCTTCTGCCCCATCTACCATCTCACTAAGGTGGTCTTGCATCTCCCTTGAATTCTCACTCCAAGCAAGAAGAAGGTTTTATGCGGCTTTTTTTTGCACCTTTCTCTGAACCCCCATACCTTTAACACCTCTTCAGTGCAGACACAAATGTTCCTTTATTTTGCCTTTTGTGAGTCTCAGAGTTCACTTGACTTACAGTGCAATGGGGGCATTGATCTATTTCTATAAGGAAGGCATGAAATGTTTGCTGGCACCCATTTTGCTCATAAGCAATCCCCCTAGGCTCTGCAGATGTTTAAAGGGCTCAGCGATGCCCAGGACTTACTCAGCCAGCAGCAGAGCTGCCTCTGATAGACAGCATCTGTATAGCTTGCCATGTTTTGAGGCCTCAAAATTCAGCTACATATCTCATTGCTGGGAGTAATACCACTTGTATTGTCAACCTTGAGAATAAAGGATTTTTAGCTGGATATCCCAAAGAAATGAGTATACAGTAGTTTCTTTCTGCCTGTCAGTCCTCATCTAATAAAACTGGAATCCATTTAGCCAATTTCAACCTTATTTGACAGAAAAGATGTTATAGTGTATAGGGAAGAGGATTATCTACAATATACCCAAAGGACTTATTTTTCACAGAAACATTGTATATGCATGCATTTGGGCTGATAGCAAGCTCTTCAAGTATATCTGCTTCTTTAATGTGCCACATGTATGCTGCTTGCATGGTTGTCTAATGGATGTCATCTTTTTAATGTGTATTTACAGACAGTTTAAAATATGCTCTGGGATCTTAATTTGAAATGAGAATGATAGTATGCAATTAAAATCTGAAATGAAATACAGCAAGAACATTGTAGGTTGTAATTGCAATTATTACCAGTAAAAAGATGACATGCCTGAGATATGGTCTGTCTATCATTTTGTAAGTGAAAGTTCTTCAAGGAAAGGACTGCTATTTGTTATAAGGTTGTATGCTGCCAGTAACGGCAGTCACCTTGATCCTCTCCACTAACATAATAAAGCTAAGCTGAATTAAGATAAAACCAGGCGGTATCACAGATGACCATGAGTGACACTAGAGTACTTTCCCAAGTTTTAGAAGATGGCGCCAGCACTGCATCTTTAGCAATCGCTGTGTGGTAAAAGTTAGTGACCTTTTAATGGTGACAGTTATATGAAGTAGTTTGAATAATTACCCATGAAAAGATCCTTTTATATATCTTTACAGACATCCTGCAATGAGATGCTCTTTTGTGGCATTTTCATTTCCATTCTAAACCATATTAACGATTCACTGAGTCGGAGAATCACATGGGGAGAAAAGAATCCAAAACAATTTGCTGCTTCCAGTGCTATTGCCTGGAGGCTCTGCCTCAGAAACAGCCGAGCACTCTCCGCAGGCATGATGGGTGAGGACTCCTCACCATAAGCAGGAAATTTGGGACACTCCACTCTCACAGTACTGTCTCCATTGCAACTGCTCCCAGGCAGATGATGGGGAAAGATCATTGGAAACAGCTGCAAACAGCAGTAAACAAGCTGCAAATAAAACTGCTTAGGGAAATTATCATTTGGTGTTGCTGGCTTTATCACTTGCACCTATAAGTTTGCAAATAATTGCTTTCATTTAATTCAGTATATCGCATACTTCAACGGAAAAACAAAATGAGGGAGGAAGGAGGTGATGAAAAATCAAGAAAAGGAGACTGTGTAACAAGCAAAAGGAGAAACCTTAAAGCTATAAAGCACTTTAAAACATCAGAGGATTTTTTCTGTTACAGATGTTTTCTTTTTTTCTGACAGATGTTCAAGGAAGTAAATAAGAAATATCCTGGCCATTTAGGAGAGGAATATAAGCTTAATTATATCTGTATTCTTTTCAAGAAATCACTGAGGTGATGGACAGTCTTGTATTAATTTCATCAAACTCTTCTGCATTGTTATTATCCTGCAGAAGACTTAAGCCTACATAGATCTAAGCCTCTTTCATTCAAAAGACAGATCCCAAATCACTACTTCTTTTCTGTTCTGCATTTTCAGCATGACAGACAGAATAAAAAATATGTTTAGAGAATGGAAACAGGCTCCACAATGCCCACACAGACCTGTAAAGGATATGAAATGGAACTCAGAAGCATTTTATGCTATGTTCTTTTAGCCTGTTAGTGAAGCTTAAAGCAGTGGTGTGGACAACTGATAACAAATATCAATATTCATCTTTTCAGGGAAAAAAGTAACTTCAGATTACTATGAAGCTGAGTCTGAAACTTAGTTTTATGAGATCCAGAGGTGGCATCCTCAGAAGACTGAAGATGTCTGAATCAATCTTTATTTTTCTCTGCAGTTTGTTCGTGGCTACATATAATCAGACAATTCTCTAAGATCTATTGCAGGTGGAGATAGTTCCACTTTTTTGAGAATCCTGACATAAACTGGTCTAGGGCATCAAAAAAACAAATGTAAGTAGCAATCAGGCAATCACGGCTTTCCCAAGAGTTGAAATACTCTGTTAAAAAACACCCTGAGTGACAACAGGATTTCAACATCAACTTTTCTAATATTTCAGTGTGAAGGAGCAAGATTCAGAATGGGAACGATTTCAGGAGTGGAAAAAGATGTACAGCGAATGAAAGGACTTTACGATACGGACTTTACAGTTCTTATGCGTTTATAAATATACACATTGTACGTTTCCCCAGGATTTGTATTTTCCGGGCATGCCCAGGCATGCCTGCTTCCCTGCTTCCCTCTCTGATAGGCTGAAGAAGCTGCAGAGAGGAGACAGTTACCATTCGCCCTTTCCTTCCCCAGTTCCTCCCACGTTCTTCCCTCTTTGCCTGTGTCCCTACCCCGATTTGTTCCCCCATTTGTCTGTCTCATGCTCCACCCCATATTCTAGCCCTTTCCCCGCCTGAACCCATAAAACCCCAACACACCTCAATAAAGTATTCCATTTGCACCTCTACCTTGTCTCTGGATCCATCCATGCTGTGTCACGATCCTATCCCCCCTCGGACCGTGGCATTTCGGTGTGCTAATTCTTGTGAGAAACAAAGAAGTGGGGTAGAAGGAGGGAAAGCAGATTTTTTTTCCCCAAGGTCTAAGCAGCCGTTGCAGAGAACATGAGAAGCACAGAGCCTGGGACCTCATAAGGAAATGAGCACCTGAGGTTTTTCCTGACATTTTTTTCCCACAGTCAATATTTTCACAAACTCACTTGATCTGATACCGTCTGTCTTTAATTAAAATGCTGGCAGGTATGGTTTACTTGAATTTATGCCAGAGGATTTATTCTAATCTCCTCCTTTTATGATGTGCTCATCGGAGGAGCAGAAAAAATGACTCCCCAGTTCTTATGAAGGGGACTCAACATACTCCCTTAATTGTGTTGGAAATCCCTGTGAGTCTGAGCAGAAGACAAACATCATTCAGAAGACACGTCACCTCTAAAATAATCCGTGTTTGCTGTCTGTTGTGGGCTCTCACTCCCTGACTTGCACTGAGCGGGAGTGAAGTCAGTGAGCGGTCCTGTGGAAGTTTGCATTGCTGCAATACCTGGAGCTGAGGGGAGATAACCTTGGAAGGTCTGAGGCAAGAGAGCAGAATCTGTCTATAAGTCATGGTCCATACTCATCAGAAAGTCAGAAGTGGAAAAAAAGCATCAGTCTAGACTGTTCCTAACACAGCTACTCAACCAGGGCCAAATTTGCCATTGATGCATATTCAGAAAGTACTTTATGGATAGCTCACAGAATAAGGCAGCCCTCAGCATGAATACATGTATTGCAAACCAGCCAGAAGCAGGGAAAAGTGCTGCTTGAAAAATATCCAGTGAATGTGCTATTCAACTGATCTGTACACTTGTTGTTAAAAAGAAAAAAAAAAATCAACAAACCCTCCCCCTCTCTTCCCACTATTCAGATTGCTCTGTTTGACAAGAAATGGTACAATATGTTCCTGCCATTGTAAGCAACTAGCAGCCCAACCCATGTCGACAGTACATCTGGGGCACAGCATATCCTACACTGAAGGGCTCCCAGTGTCTGTGTATGCCCTTACAATGCTCTCTACCTGCTATTGAGACAAAGGACTCAGAGGAGATGCCCCTCTCCCTCACCCACCTCTCATTCCTTCATAGCCTGCTCCACACTGCCCCTTTGACGAGATCACAAAGTAGTTCCGATTTTTTCTTTCACATTTTGACTGCTGCAGCATTTTTCTGCCCCCTTTTCCTTTGCTCCAGCTCTATAAGGCATTTTTTAGTGGCCTGGTTTACCTTTGCAAGCTAAATGGAAGGTGCTGATGGTGCATTCAGCTGACAATGGGCAGGAAGAGCCAGCCACAACCTAATAGCACTAACATTTTGCTCAAAGCCAGTCCATGGTCTTGCCACCCCCAAACTGTCTCAGGACAGAAACACCTGCCTTTATCAGAAGATGTGAAAGTTTGTCTTTAATTAAGTCCAACACAGATACTCTGGGGCTCAGTAGGCTTGTGCTTTAGATGCTCAGCTTAAAAGGTAAGGCATTGCTCCATTCTATTTGTTAAAATGAGGCTTCACCATGAACTGCGTAATTAAGGGCTGAAAGGAGAAAAAAAAGCAATTGAATTAAACCTGACAGCATAATGCAAAGAATCAATAGCATTATTTGCTGCTTAATGATGATGATACAGTTCTCATTTCATTATATGTGAGTCACAACCAGCTTTGTGTTGGCTTAATTGTATTTAGCAAGTAAACTGAGGCATGCAATTTGTAGCAGCAACACCTGTTAAGGAAACCTTAAGACTATTGTAAGTTAGACCTGAGCAGTTGTCATGGTTTGAGATAGTCCCAAAATCCAATTCCCTAGCTCCATCCCCCCTCCCACATCTCAACCTAATGTGAGAGAGGTTTTTCCAGACAAAACACACCAGACTCCAAAGTGGGGGAAAGGGAAATATATTACAATGACTGTACAAATAAATACCATATCACATTATACACATGATCACAAACTATCTCTACCATGACATATAGTATTTACAGTGGATCAGATCTCTTCTCTCCTCCAAATAAAAGTCCAGGAGGGAAAGAAGGACAGATCCCTTCCAGTCCTTAAGCAGCAGCATCTTCTAAGGCAGCAGGTTTCTTCTTCTCATGCATGCAGCAGCTGATAGCTGGCTTTCTGCCAGCACTCACAAGGGAGGTATCCAAGCCTCCTCTCTCGGCCCCATCGCCTCACAACCGAGGGGTCTTCCGTGGGCTTCGTAACCCCAGACAAGGTCGTATCACCACGTCATATCACGAAGACACAGGGGGGTCTTCGTGACGGTCTGGTATCTCTTGCAGGGCCTCTGTGCCCTGTCTCTCAGGCTGCCACCGTGGCAGCAGTGCGAGGGGGGAGCCAAGGTCAACTCCCCCCGCATTCCACCTGGCTGTCCCGGTCCAGCTCCGGGACGCTCTGAGCTTCTCAGCTCCTCTCTCTCTCCGGTGCTGCATGTGTAAAACTCTTCTCCTTAATAGGAGTCCATCTCCCTCTTTTTTTCTCAGAGGGATCTCAAAGGAGTTTTGGGGGAGTGTGGTACAGTCTTACCCCCAAGAACTCTGTAGCTCTCAGCTGCTGGCTCTCCTTTCCTCGGCTCTCCTTCCAGGAGTCTTCTCTGCGGTGCTGCATGTTGCTTCTGGTGCTCCTCCAGTTCAGGTCCTTATCTCTGGCTCTCTGCCACCGTTTCTCTGGTCAGTGTCGGCTGCTGCTCTGTGCCCATGGAGAAAACATCTCCCGGCATAACTACAGGCACCTAGCCCAGCTTTATGCTGTTCCAGGTCCCTGCAGCCCCCCAGCCAGGGGCTGGGAGGGGGCCAGAGGCCCCAAGGGGCTCAGAGCCCCTACCTCGTGGCTCTACAACATGGCCACCTCTCCTCCAACAACCAAACTACCACTCTTCTTTTCCGGTCTGGTTGTGATATGTTTACATTTCTGCAGGAGCGCCCATTGGGCAGAACTTCAAAACTTCCAGGGGTTTCCACCCCTTGGGGTCTACCACTTCTCTTAGCCTCTGGGGAAAACAAGGTTCAAACCACTACAACACTGAAATGAATTTTCTTCCAATCCAGCACACTAGATTATTACAACTTTTTTTTTTTTTTTTTTTTTTTTTTTTTTTTCCAAATTAGCAATAACATAATAAAGACTTCTTTTGACTGACAGGACAGAAAACCCAAGCATTCTGTAGCAATGTATCTTGTGATCTGAGCCCCACAATGACTTGTTTCAGTTTTCACATGTTTGGGATTACACAGTAAATCCTAGATCCCTGTGTCTCTGTGAAGTGATTCCGGCTTTTGGCAATGGTTAAACAGCACTCTATTGCTTTTCCTTTTCATAACCTGTCTACCAAAAATATCACGTAAAAGAAGCAGAAAGGGGAACAGAAGTGGGTGAGAAAAGAAATCAAAGGAGACAATTGAGGAAGGAATGACTGTCACAAGACTGAAGGCATTGTAGGTGTTTTAAGCAAAGTAGCAATGGGAAACACTCTACTCATTCATTTTATTCTAAAGTTTTACAGAGTGGTTCAACCTCAGAGGTTTAGCTATGATGAATGTGGGAAGGGACATTGCTGCAAATGAGTTCCAGTAGACTGCAAATGCAAGGAGGCACTGGCAAAATGAGGGACACGGTAGCCCATGACCACTGTCTTTATTTCTCCTCTTCTTCTGATCTGTTTTGCTCATGGTTCCTCTTTCTCCTCACTGTCTGCCTCTCTGTTGGTCTGTGTCTTTTTAACGGCCTCCCTTTTCCCCCAGCCTCCTGGTGAGGTCCCTGTGTTTTGTCACAACCCAGGTGTGCAAGTTCAGCAGTATAGAGGCCTCTGGGTACTTGGGGTGCCCTGTGACTCCTCCAGGACCCAGCTGAATGCTCAGAGGAGGGTGAAGGTGCAGGCACAGCCATGTCCATCCTGGGCTAAGCCCTGATGCACAGCTAAAATGGGCAGGTGCCAGGGACTGTTCTGGCACACATCCCACAGCAAGGACAGGGGATGCCAAATGCTATTTCAGTTCCTCAGCTTTGACCTGAAATGGCAGGTCTTTCTGATTGAAATAGCTTAGTTTGCTTTTGCCCAAAAGCTGTCTTTTCCTTCCCTCTTGTGCATCCTGCAGTGCCTGTGCTAACAGAGGACATTCAGTAGTTCATATTTCAGGGAAGCAGGGGGACTCATAATTATTACTGTCATTCTCCAGTTGCCTTTGCTTTACAGGTCTGCCCTTAATTCTGATCTCAGTTACCAGGGATTGCACATTTTAATATTACTCTTTTAATGAACTGCAGAAGTGAGGAGCTTTAAACAGCTCAACAGTCACATCACAGCTGAGGCTTGATATTGTTTTTCTCTAATCACAAGATGTTAGCTGTGGAGAGGTGTTGAGGAGGGCCTGACAATGGGGTGCCTGCACAGAACAGGTGGATTTTCACAGCTTTGTGTAAAATCTGCAGATTTCCTTGGGGACCTAATGAATTAAACATTAAGTCAATATATATTGCAGTAAACACATTTCCATGATCAAATTCAGGGGGAAAAAAAAGCAAAATCACATCTACATGTGAAGACCTCCAAGACTTCTATGTCCAACAACTGGGAGTGCTAAAATGCAGTGTTCTCCTAGGAATTTCTGCTACAGCAAAAATCACATTGTGAGTGTCTATATTTATTATTTCATGTTGATTTTCTGTGTAACATACATTCAGCTTGAGAGTAAAGTGGATATTTGTTTCCCAACTGAAGACCTTGTAAACCATATGTACACCTGGACTGGCAAAGTCTTTTACATAGCTAGCAAGTATGAATGGTTAATTAGCAAAACTGCACTGCTGTTCAACCTCATACAATTCTGTTGGCCTCGCTGCAATTAGAGAGCTTGTGACTAATTAGCTCTCTGTAAATACTTCTGAGGATGATACATCTGATAGAATAGGAACCTCAGCTCCTGTCTGCCTACCTGCATCAAGTCAAAATAATTTACTTTGCAGGACAAAATAAAGGGAAAAGCAGCAGAAGAAACTCAGAGTTTTGTTAGACCCCCTGAGCAAGAAGATGCTCTTTTTATGTGGTAATTTTTCACAGTAAAGTTACATACAAATGGAACAAAATCCTCCTTCTCCCCTGTCTTTAGGCTGCTGAATACCTTATTAGATGCTTTTCTCCCAGAGTATGAGGAATCCCTGACAGAGGACTATCAACCTCTTGGAAAGATAAATCAGGATCTTCCCTCCAAGTTCATAAGCCATTTTCTCATACACAAGATCATGAAGGATTTTAAGGGACCTGTGAATTAAAATATGTTGCCCAGTTCTTTCCATGATAGCTTCTGGGAGGTGAAAGCACTTTGAGAGCAAATGGTGTCCATTCCCTTCCATTTCCATGCATTCGGAAGGTCATACAGAGCCTGAAGATAAGAACAAAACATGGCACTGGAGACCTCTGGAAATTAACATATCTTCTCTTCAAGATGCTTATGGCTAACATTTGCTATTTTCCTTATGTGAAAGCAGAAAATGGGAGCAAGGGCATCATCGATATTCCTAACAATGCTGTGAAGATAAATATTCCCAAAGCTTGTCAGTAGCTTGGGTAACAGGAGGCCAGAGGGGTGGAGACCACAGTCCTGTGTACCCAGAAGATGATATTTCAGTGCTGGCATGTACCAATCTTTTTCCAACTAGAGTGGCAGCTGACTCTTTAACAGCCAGGATGGATTACTTCTGAAGGCCTGTCTAACCCAGCAAATCACAGATATTTTCTTTAAGTGAAGGCCCAATGTCTGACTAAGTAATAGGCCAGGACTGGTTTTGCAGGAATTTCTGTTTTGCAAACTGTATTGCTTCAAATTACAAAGGAAAGTAAAGGTTAGTTTCGTTTTGTTTTTCTTCTTTGGAACCTTAAATAAACAAAGAAGGAATTGCAGAATTGGAAAGAACCTTTACATTCAAAACTAGAGGCTTGACTAATTTTGAATAAATAATAACACTTTCCTGTGCTTAAAGATCCATTAGGTAAAATCAAATTGCAAGCTCCTGATTGTGATGAGATAGTTGCAGTATGTTAATAGCCTTTGTCTGCATGTGAGTGGGAGTATGGAGAGGGAAAATGCTTTCATAGAAAACAAAGCAAACAGCACTGTTGTGTTTGCAAGGATATTAGGAGTCTGCAGATGAGGGAGGTAAACTATTGCTTTTATTAATAGCAGCAGATCAATGCCACTAGATTGACAGAAACTGAGAGTAAAGCAAAAAAACAAACATTTTTTCTAGTCACACCCCTTCACCTCCACTGCTGAGCACGATCCCTAGCTATGAACAGCAGCAGTAACATACCCTGACAAGTATGAGCTCAAATTTTAAGACCCAATAAAAAATTTCTCCAGATTTAAAACCTAAACAGAAATGCAGTCCTGCATACACTGAGGATGGGCATGCTATCTGTATTGATGGAAGAGCAAATGAATGAGTGAATGACTCTGAAAGTGGTACAGCTCCTCTCTGTTTCTCCACTTTTCTTCTGGGAAGAATAAACTAATCCAAGCCAAGAGAGGTTTGCTTACTGCCTTTTCTTGACCAGGGAATAGCTGCCCAACTCCAGCTGTTTCACCCATACCCATGGTGTGAGGCAGGATATGGGACACAGGAACTCCTAGATTTTCTCCCAGGCTGAAGCCAGAAAATTATCAGAGTTGACCAAGAAGCAAAGGTATGGAAGCAAGGTGTGCATCTGTGACTTTTGAAGGGATCCTGGGTTCTAGTTATGAGGCTGATTAGTACTAAGAGTCAGTGTGTGTGTAGGTTATCTTTGGGGTTTTCTCTTCAATTTATCAAGAGCTGGCTGAACATGAGCCAGCAGTGTGCCCAGGTGGTCAAGAAGGCCAATGGAATCCTGGCTTGTATCAGAAATAGTGTGGCCAGCAGGAGAAGGGGAGTGATTGTACCCCTGTACTTGGCACTGGTGAGGCTGCACCTCAAATCCTGTGTTCAGTTTTGGGCTGCTCACTACAAAGAAGGACATTGAGGTGCTGGAGCCTGTCCAGAGAAGGGCAATGGGGAAGGGTCTGGAGCACAAGTTTTATGAGGCGCAGCTGAGGGAGCTGGGAGTGTTTAGTCTGGAGAAAAGGAGGCTTAGGGAAGACCTTATTGCTCCCTACAGCTGCCTGAAAGGAGGCTGTAGTGAGTTGGGAGTCAGTGTCTTCTCACACGTAAAAAGTGACAGGATGAGAGGAAATGGTCTCTAGTTGCTCCAGAGAAGAGAGGGGCCAGGTCAAGGCCCCCCAGCCCCCACTGGGGCTGTGGAAACTTGAAACAGTATTAAACCTGGACCAGGTGCTGTGGCCAAAGGCTGAGGGAGTTTTCTCCACTGTAAGTGGGCAGCAGAAAGATGCTGAAGTGGCGGCAGAGACAGCACAGAATAGAGAACTGTGGCTGAAAGCCAAGAAGATAGCCAGCAGCAGCAAAGATGGCATGGAGTCAAACTGAGAGACAGAGAGATGTCCGACAGAGAGACAGAGAACCAAGCTCAGTAGAGACTGTTTGGGGTGAGACTGTCTTTAATTCCCCAAACCCTTGAGACTCCTTCTGGAAGGAGGGGGTGGACTTCTGCTTGAAGGGAGTCCTGAAATGTAGCAGCAGCTAGGGAGAGAGAGAGGAGCTGAGAAGCTCAGAGACATCCTGGAGCTGGACCAGGATGGCCAGAAGGAATGCGGGGGAAGTGGCCTTCCTCCCTTCCCCCGCTCCTTTGCCATGCTGGCAGTTTGAGACGGAGCAAAGGAGCTCTGGTAGAATGCTTGGGGCAAAAACTGAACTGAGAGCTGCCCTAACCGTTCTGACTTGAGGAAACTCGACCCCTTGAGGAAGGGACTTTCACGGGATACCCTGCACTCCGTGATATGACCATGGTGAAGCGAGTTTTTGTCCCTGCTTTGCGAGTCCATGGGATAGAGACCTTTGGCTGGAGGCGAAGGGCCGAGGGGTGAGAGAAAACCCCTGCGTTGTAATGAAGAGAGAGAGGGATTTTCCAGCTACAACAAATCCAGCTATGACTGCTGCCTTGAAGAGGAGAGACACTGCTGCCCTGAAAGTGGAAAGGATCTTTCCTTCTTCCCTTCTGAACTTTCATTGGAGGGAAAGGGGGGACTTAATTTAATGTAAATATATTGCTTTACCATAGGAAAGATAGTAAGAATTGTGTACATAATGTATTATAGTATTTATTTGTGTAAGTAATAAACTGTAATATAATTCCCTTCCCCCCATACTGAGTTGTGTTATGTCTGGAAAACCCTCTCACACTGAAACAAATTGTGGGAGGGGGGCTTGGACTTGGAAATTGGATTTTTGAGGGTCTCGACCCACCACAATGATCTTAAAGGTCTTTTCAAACTGAAACAATTTTATGATTCATTAGCACTGGAGACCTGTAACCCTCACAGGCTACAAAAGGCTGTAGGAACCCCTGTCCTACCAGCATATCAGTGTAAAAGCTTCCCCATAAAAAGGAAAACCAGAGTTACTTACATAGGCAGTTTAATGTGAATACAGCCATGGCTACACCAGAAATTTTTCCAGTGTACCTATGTGAGAAAGTCTTACACTCCTCATGGCTTACACGATTTTGTCATAAAGGTGCAATTTAGGCATCTCTTCTTTACAAGTATTTGAAAAGTTCTCTCTACAGAATTAGCAATAAGAATCAAATTTGGAATTTATTAAAAAAATAAACGAATGATGTAACTTCTGAAAATTTTAGTTCAAGATATTGAACTAATAATTACCAATTATTCTCTTGTTAGTCCCTTCATTATGTTTTGAATATTTGCTTTTTAATTGAGCATCTATAATGAGATTAAAATATCTGAGAATTTCCATATATTGTTCTATATATCACCGCAATAGCAGTGAAAAACCTTTGCTCCTATCTGGGTCAAAATGCTCACTTAATGATTTGATACATTTCTGTAGTTTATCTTTCCTAGAAGACTAATAATCATCAACTCCTGAGAGAAGTTAACTAGTCAAATCACATATTTCCACAAGACTGTTGCTGACTTCTGTGAAAACTGCAAAAGGCTTTCTGTTTTGCAAATCCACACACAACCAAATTTTTCAATACTGCTAAATGTTGTCACGTGGTTCTCAGCCATAGAGAATTCAGACTTCAGCATGGGATGTTACAACTAGATGATTTGCTATTGTAAGAAATAATGAAAGCTAAATTACACTTAGCAAATGAATAACAGGAGCTTTTCAGTGACCCATTATCCTCTTTATATTATCCTGGTCACGTAGTATATTACAAAACAGAGTCATTCAAAATGGGTATCCCACTTCTTATTTTACACTGAATGTAATTTGAGAGAGGAAAAGTATGGTTTATACTTTATTTGGGTTAATCAGCTGTACACATCCCCGGGGGAAATAATTTGCAACTTGCAGTTCTAGGGAAAAAGCTCAGAGGTTGTATGGGGTAACACACCAAACAAGATTCAAAAATGTCCTGGAGGTACAGTAAAAGGAAATGCCATGGTGGGATGTATGAATAGGAAAAAAGGGAGGCATCTGAAACAGCCCTTCTCACTGCACGTGGCACTGAGAAGGCTTCATGGAGGTTTGCATCCAGTTTTGGGCACCATATTTCAAACAGTGAGTGGCCCAACTGGAGGGAAGGCAGAGGCAAGCACCGAGGCAGATTAGAGGTCTGGAAAACGTGACTTCAGAGGAAAGTCTGCAGTTAATTAGCTGAAAAAGAAAGTATTAAGGAGACACCATTGTAACAGTCATCAAACAAATAAAACTATGCTGTGAAGAAGAAAGGTACAGCCCCTTGTCTGTGCCCAGGGTGGAGGTCCGATGCAGGAGTTCTCTCTGTCTGCAAGGAAGGATCGTGTCAGATGTGACGGACCCTGCAAGAACAAGGCTTATTATTATTGGTTGAATGGGGATGCTCTTGCACCTCCATTCCCAACCATATTTGAACCCAGGCCAAACTGGAGGTATTACTGATCTTGTGTTTAGGCAGGAGTGACCTCTTGACCTGCAGCCCTGCTTTATTTCCATTATAGAGATGTACAAATGCTGCTAAGCCAGTGCAGAGTACTGACAACCCTCTTCCACGTTCTCACCTCTGCCAGTGGCTGGCAATGGAGGTTTCGTGCAAAAACTGTGTAACACAATAGTGGAACAAACTGGATGTCAAAAACATGTTAGTGTTTAGCTTCCTCTTGGAAGAATATGGCTTTATGATATATTGTATTTATAAGCTGACCCAGGGTAACAATATACATTTTCAATGTACATACACAATTCTAACATTTTAATTTTTTACTAGACGACTGGCCTCAGTGGTAGCTAGTGGCAATAAATTCCATATTTAACTGTGCTTTTGGGTAAAAATATATCCCATCTTAGCACTTAGTTATGTGTTATAAAGAAAAGGTAATTAGGAGTTCCCAAGTTGCCTCCTCTACATTATTCACTACTCAGTATACCTCTATCATGCTCCATGTTATTTATTTAATCTCCAGGCTAAGGACCTTCAAGATTTTCACTATCTTTTCATATGGAAGTCTTTTTGTGTCTGCAGTAATTTTCATCACTGGTCCCCGAATCATATTGGCTGAACAGCATATGCGAATCTCTTTTTTCCTGACTGAAGCAAGAGAAGAAAATTATTGGGTGTTTTTTGGTTTCTTTTTTTTCATTTGGGGGGGGTAGAGTGGGGAAAGGAGGATTTTATGTTCATGTTTGCTTCCAGAAAATTTTTCGCATGGCTGATTTTCCACAGATTTCAAAATATATGGCTACAGTGGAGGAATTACAGACTGTTCTGTCAGTTTGTTCTGAACTTGGGAAAAAGTGTGTGCAAGGTATATTGATTTCTTTGTCTGTAATGATCCTTCTTCATTACTTAACTCTCAAGCCATAAAATCTGATGGTTAGAAAAAATTCTGACAGCTTATATTTAGCTTATTAGAATTTCTATTATGGGTAGTATGTGTTCTTCCATTTTAGAAGATTAGCAAAAAACTGAATTCAAGATTATTCTTTTTTGTCATGGAATTTAAAGGTAATCTAAATAAATATAAAGAAATAAAGAACAATACACAAAGTGCTATATAGTCTGTTCTGTTTTTCCACTATATATGAATGAGACCCTCGTATTTCTGATCCTTGCTTTGTCTTTTTAAGTACTGTGTGGATTTTTCAACCAGTACGTGGTGCATGGTAATAATTCACACTTTTGCTTCAATACTGCACTTCTGCTCCAAAGCAAATTGCTAGCATAAGAACAATCTTGACTCCTAACAGACAGACAGAGGCTGAGAAGAGATGACTGCACCCTAAGCTCAATGCCAGCCCCACACCCTTGCAGTGAACTGACTGGCAATGTGAGAAGTACAGAAGTGACCCAATCAGCACAAGTAATAGTGCCAGAGAAGTTTGATAATGTCAAGGAGGTGAGGAAGGTTCCCCAATGCAGAATGTCACAAGGCTATCTTCAGGGAGAAGGTGAATCGCAGTTTTCTTGGAACATAGTTATGTCTCTAAGAGATATCAAACCGTGCCTTATGAGGTAACAAATCACAGCATTTGCAAAATATTTCAATGACAACATTACCATCATGAAAATTATCAGCTGGGCATACTCACTTTGTCTGCCTTCAGGTCTTTTTGTAACAGAATTATAGCACAAAAGATGACATTTTGTTGGAACATTTTACTGATTTGCATTGTGGTTAGAGGTAGACATAGAATTCTAATATCATCTATGGGTTGCCTGGCATATGAGGACTTATGTCAGATCTTTTGGGTTATATGAATTTTTCCTTTGATGTAATGATTCTTACAAGAGCTATTTAAAAGACAAAGAAAAATCTCTTTTCAAAATGTGTAGTTAATGAAATAGCAGCCCGTATCACCTAATGCATTGTGCATTTCATAAATATATATTGCAAATTAGGACAGCCAGTTTTCCCATGTTCATCTCAATCTAATTCTTTGAGATCTTCTGGGTCATGGTAGCTTTATTTGAGAAATACGGACGTAGTGCTGCAGCTGATCTGCCTTTTGGATATGGCATTAATGCAGATAACCCATAAAGAGAGCAGATCGATTCAGAGCTTCCAGCCTTTGAGTACTGGAATTATACAAGTATTAGTTTTATTTACTGGATAATTTGTGCTTCAAACTACAGTTTAGAACAGATTCATGTATCACTGGCTGCTCCTTCTAAACCTCTGTAGACCTATTATGATTGTGTGCAACTTCAGAATATTCAGGTCTGGTAGTCCTGTTTTTCTTTATTTTATGGTGTTTTATACACTAATAGAGCAGCTATGAGCAAGAAACTACGCTTTTTGATTTTTTTTAAGGTAACATGAATTCAGTTCAGCCTGTTGCACAGAATTTACCATAAGAGTCAGCAAAAGTCATGGAGAACACAAGGTGTCCAGTTGGTAAGACCAGCAACTCTACTGAAGTCTGAGCAACAGGCACACAAAAAAAATAAGACTAGCAATCAGTGGTATAAAACCAATCTGCTGGGAAATAAGCTCGCAGAATAAGGAGTGGACATGCTACCCCACCTATGATTTCCTTTAGGAGAGCTGTATTTGGAAAGCTGACTGGAAGGAAGTATAATACTATAATACAAGTAAGCAGATAGTAGTGTGTGTGATAGGGACAACTCCTCTGATCACACTATGCACCCTAACACTCTAGGACTTTCCCTGATCCTAGAAAATGATGAGATTGAACCAAAGAAGTATCAGGGGGATCTAGAGGACATCAACAGGTGTTTTGCCTCGGGACTACTTCTGGCCAAGATCTATTGTGTAATGAATGAATGCGTAGTTCTTTTATTTTATTTTTAATGTCGTTTTCCATCTGCATCCCTATTTTTTTCCCACACTATTTGTTCTTTTTCCACATTATTCATTATTTTTCTTTGTGTGTGATTTGGATGTTCTGATATATACACTTGTTTGTTTTTTGATGTGTACGTCTTTTTTGTGTGCATCTGATGTGCTTGGATAAGATGGCAGCTTTTGTTGCTACACTGAGCATGCCATCAAAAAGGGAGCTACCAGCAAGTCAACCCAATGCCAGTCCAAAGACAATGGCTCTTGAAAGGGCTAAGAAGAGCGTACATGGTGCCTGCTGTTCTCCAGAAGTACTGTGGCAAGTAAGAGCCAGTCTCAGAGTCCAAAGCCTAATTTTTTCTGTTCTTGATGCTCTTTGCTCCTTATTTAGTGCACATTTTGTCATTCAGGGAACCAAGATGTGGCAAATCAGCTGCAACCCAGATCAGATGACATTTTATCTTTTCTTTAACAAGAACAATTACTATAATCTCTAATATCAGCCAAATGGTTGCCAAATGGTCTCTGTACAGCTAAAGTCTAAGGAAATATGGCATGTTGCAAAAAAGAAGTTACCTCACTGTTTATATGTCAGAGGCATTAACCTTCTTCTTTTCTTATTCTGCATCTTTAATGAAAGATGATAGATCTTTAAGCTAGTTGTTTACCATAGTATTAAGCAGACTGAGATTTTTCTGTCAAAACCGTGAATGTATTTAATTGTCCAATGTTCTGCAATGACAAGGTCATGTTAACACCAGTGAGGCTCTAAACCAATAAACCCATTGAAACCAACACAGAATTCAGTTGTTTTTCCCTTCATGCCAGTCTGTGTCCCAGGAGGCACAGAGGCTATTTCCATTGCCTAATTTATCACAGTGCTGACACCCAGATAATTTTCCCCATCTCCCTTCAGATCACATCTAAGTTATGTTTTCCCAGTGGTAGACTGAGTATCGTTATCCTTCTCTCCCGCAAAGCAGGCTTTGGGCGTGACACTAAGGCTACTCCTCCTCACCAGGCCCCAGACAGAGCTTCTAATGGCTGCCTGTTCTTCCAGAGGGATGGAAGTCCTGTCTGTGGAAGTCCAGTCTATCAACTCACTCCTGGACTATACTTTTCTTGTTTTACTGGCTTAACCTGGGAGGTCTGCCTTTGATACTGTAGAGCCGACTCCCCATCAGCCTCCAACACAGGGAACTGAAACTCAAAAATAAGGCAATGACTGCATGCTGGATGACCTGAACTTCTCCTGTGTGACGATGCACCAAGCTGGGTGCAAGATGGTGCAGTGCAGGAACTTCGGGCACAGCCCAGCTGCATACAGGGGCTTCACTGCTGCATCCACTGGGAAGGGAGCTGCATGGGAACAGAAGCTACTTAATCCAAGAGCCTTTAATATTGATTCTGGGAACAAGTAGCATGTGCTACCATTGGAGTTTTGAGTACGCCCTTAGAAAGTTAGCTCGGAATGTGAACTGTTAGGCTATCTTAACCTTTAGTGAATTAAATAATGGTGCCTGGGCAGTGGGCAGTGGACAGTGGTTATCTGTCTTTCAGGAGTGTCAGAGTAGGCCACAGTCTCATGGAATGTTTCATGCCTACTGACCTCAGTGCAGACAGCAGTCCTGAGCATGATTAATTAACTAGGATAGATGCAACCTCAGGTTGCTCTCATCATCTGCTCAGATGTTGCCTGGCTGCATTTCTCACTTTCATACCTGATTCTGCTACTGCTGAGAACCTGAATATTTTCATTGGCTTAGAGCTGCTGCTTCTCATAGGAAAAAAAACATCAGCAGTACCATAATTTACAAACTGATAGAAATAAATAGGCAAATATGACATATTAACTTACTCATTCTATAGGAGTGTGTGTGTGCACGTGTCTGCATGTAGTATCTTCTGAAACCCTCTAAACTCTTGATAAACCCATGCAATCATCTTCTGCTACCTATCGTTTTTATAAAGTACAACTTCAAATATAATGTGTCAGATATTGTAAACCTGAGTTTATGCAAATCGAGAAAGTTATGCAAATGATAAACCTACTTGTTTTTACAGATGATGTTGGAAGGTATATATAACCTATCAGTTCTTAAAGTGAAGCCATTGTCGTGATAATACTTCTGTGTGTAGTAAATGTTTCTGAAATGAAAGCAGCTAATATGTGCGTTCTAGCCAACACTTATATGTTTACAACTTAGAAATTTTAATCTGAAGAGAACAATAACAAAAAAGAGCTCATCTACATAATTAAATGATGTTACATAACATTTCATTTTGAAGAACAAAACAATTTTTAAATTATAGAAGTCTTGAAAAGATAGCCAAAACTAACCAATTCCTACATTCACACATTATAACCAACCCAAGAAGTAATTTACCTGAGCTTTCCTTTTTTTGGATTGCAATGTAATAACAGCATGTGCAAAATTAGCACTCTCTGAAGGACAAGAAATAACTGCTGCAAGGAGAGGTCTTACTACAAAGCATCAACAATGTTGCAAGCAGTTGTTTGACAATAACTTAACCTTTTTTCTTCTAACACTCATTAAAAATACCAAATCAATAACAATAGAACCAAAGCACTTCTAGCCATTTATAAAAAACAGACAACAAAAACAAAATCTTTCCCCATCTACCATAAAAACATATCACTTGTACATCAAATTGCAAAGCTCTTTGCAAACATTTCATACTTTTTCTCTAAGATTACAAAGAAAGTCATGCCAGTTGAAAAACTGGAGGTTTTTTCTTCGACTATGATATAAAAAACCAGCTACAAAACATTAATTCTTTCCGAGAGAGTTTTTTTCAACAGCCAAAACAAAAGAAAAAAGAGAACCACTTCAAACCACATTTATTTTTCTGCTCCTTCCCACTGAAATGGATAAAAATTAATCTAAATATCCCATTTCACTCTTCCTCCTCTGATTCTTTTCACTTTCACTGAAGAGAGATTTCAGTGCCTTGTGAGCTTTTTGGGAAAAAAAAAGCAATCAATAAAAATTAAAGCTCTGATAATACACTTTGGAACATTCTACATGTACTCAAAGAAGGAAAACAGGCCTCAAATCTCTGCTGTGAAACAGGAAAGAAGAGGGATTTCAGATTGGACTTCCAGAGCTATAGGGTCATAAGAAATTTGGCTATGCATTGCCTTTAATATCTCATGTTTATTTTATGTCACTTTGCATAAATAATTAAATGTCCACAAGTATAAAAGAGAAATGAGAAGCACTTTACAGCTCTACAGTCAGGTTACTCACCTGAGAGTCTGGAAACCTGCTTACAGTTTCCACTCAAAAAAATATTTGCCTGTTTCACACAGTGGAGCAATAGTGCTACCATCCAGAGCAAAGATGCTGCTGCCTGAAATATCCACTACCCTTTTTCAGGGTTCAGAGTATGCAGGTTTTCACAGAGGAGAGAATTGACTGAGATTGCTGGGGTCCTCTTAGTGGACATCAGTGGTGACGGCAGACCCCCTTCCCTTTTGGCTAACACACTGCCATGTCCCATTTCTGTCTGTGTAAACTGTTCCACAAACACAGGCTAGATTCACAGTTATGCTTGGAAACTGCGTATTTTGAAAGAGCATTATTTTATATATTTAAATATACAGATAGGCAGATAGACAGAAATTCACCCTAATTTTCAACAAGCGTTTTTGAAGACAGACAAAAATATGTTTCTGAGGTTGGCTGGTCTATATACAATATTCAGCACAGGCTAACCATTTGCCATTTTCCAAGTCATACATTAGACTTGGTTGAACTTAAGGAAGCAGTTGTATGTGTGCAGAGACTCACTTTTAAACTGCTGACACTCTGTGAACTGCGAAAGCACCGGTAAAAAAAAAAAAAAAAAAGCATTTCTCAGTATGGGTCTCTAAAACACACACACATAGTTTAAAATAAATTGACCGAACATTTAAACCTGCTTAATTTTGGAATCAATTCCACGTTTGAAATAATCTACAAGTTGAAACAGCTGAAGCATAAAATGTATTTGAAACCGAACAAGTTTAAATATTGAATCAATTTTGGCATAAATGTGTTTGCATATTAAGGCATTAAAAATGAATCCAGTTTAAATACTAAGCTGATGAGAGGAAAAGCTGTGCTAGGGAAAAAAGATTAAGGTTGACCACTAAAATTACAACACACTCAAATATTAGAAAATCCTGGAGTTTATTATTTAATCTTAGTGAAACAGTTACAGCTAAAGGAAAAAGAAAAATCCAGTAAGCATCAGTATGTAAAAGAGTTAGTAAGTCATTTGAGAGCACTGAATGGGAATGGGTGAAGAGTTTCTTACTCAGATTTTACTCAGTGTTTTCCTGATTTCAGGGGCCACCCTGTAAAATCCTCTTCTACTTGCAGCTCTACTTTACTTTTTCTTCCTTTTAGCTTCCCTTGGGAGTGAAGGAAGAGCCCGTAAGCCTCACTCTTCTACTCTGTTATGCCAGTGCACTCACAAGCCGTAATCTTTTGATATGAGTTAACTGTAATTGATTGGGACTCAAAACAAGTTTTTCTTCATGTAATCAAACACACCACATAAACCTCTCCACAGTCTGCTGCAGATTGAGGGGAAATTGCTTGAGCCTTCCAAGCTGCTTTCCAAGTACAGAATAAACTTCATGGTCTTGGTTTTCCCTTGCCTATACCCCTGTGTGCAGGATGCGTTCTGGAGCATACAGGGAGGGGGAGGAAAGGGAAGCAACAGTAGGGTACAAAATTCTGCAGGTGAAAGAAAAATAAAGGCAATGGTGCAAATGTGGTCAGACCAAAAAAAAAAAAAGTCACATGCTGGCATAAACAATTTCCTTAGGTTAAGAAGTCAAGCTAAATTTGGGCCCTTTGCCTTGGACCCATCCAGCTGCAAGAGGCTGTTATGGCTGCCCAGCTTAGCACTGCTGCTAGAAGCAGCAGCAGGTTCAGTAGCTCAGCCCACATTTTTCACCTGAATTCAGATGACTGAATATCACCAGATTTCATGCTGTTTAGTCAATTACTCACTTGGGCTGATCATCCTCTGTTGGGAAAGCTGCCCCCACCCTGCTCTCTGTGTTGCTTTTTACATTCTACTTCCAATATTAGTTCCACATCCAGAGGAAGATGACCATTGCTTAACTGTTTCACCTCTGAAATTGTCCCTTTCTCCACATCACTGCCTGGTGCTGTTCCTGCTGCAGAAAAGAGCAGAGCTGAAACAGCACAGATGTTCCAGATGAGGAGTATGCTCAACAGGCAGCAACACAGTTTCTAGAAAAACACCCTGTAATCATTAGCTAACAACACTAAACCGTCGATGTTGCAAGTTTTGATTCTCACCAAGTCTCCTCAGACCTGTTTGTCATTTCTGCTAGACTTCACAGCACTGACTTTTACTAACCTCAGCAGCAAAGCCCATACACCACCTCAACATCTCTCCCTGCCCTACAAGAAGGTGGCATTTTTGTAAGGATTAATGAAGTAAGGGTCTGAAGTCTTGCATATTTGGAATGCTCAGGCCTGTATTCACCAAAATAATCATTACTGCAAATACTAAGTCTATGGGCTAAATCATTCCTTAAGGAGAAGGACCTCTGGAATGGAGTCTGCTTACTGTTGAAGTTTTAAAGAGGATAGCAGTTTTAGCTCTTTGCACTCTCTGTGTGGAAATCTCAAACACTATTTTTTACCAGAATTTTATTTTAATAATTGAAAAGTTTATGCATGACAAGAACTATTGTCTGACAATGTGAATTTGAAGACCATTAAGCTGTGATTATCAAAAGATATGCTAAAGAAGTGTTGCCTGTAGCTGTGTAATGTGCATTAAAAATGTAGTCTTCAGAGAAAAGCAAACAGTGATGCTTCATGGTAGGAGGTATAGAATCAGCCTCCTGTCCCACAGCTGTGGAATTCCTCACTGTAAAAGCAAGGCACACCCATCCTATCACCCCCATCTCTATTTTAGGTATTTGCCTGCATATTTTAAATAACAAAAAATGGAACATGAATACACAGTCTCTCTTCATCTTTATTTCTATAGATTCTCCTCCTGCTCATGAGGATGGCAGACAGTTTTGCTCTGTGACATGTTGCATGTTCCTTGAATACAATGACTGGAGTTTACTCAGTTTTATTGGGTTTAGGGTTACAGAGAGATAAATATTAAGGAGTGAGAGCAGGAACTCAATAATTTTATCAACTGCTTGTAAATCTTTTTTTGTTTAAAGAGTGTGTGATCCATGAAAATGGATGATCCATGAAGTTGTCTCCAAAGTCTTATGAATGCATTTGCATCACTTGACACAACAGTAATTTACTGAAGGGCTTCGTGGCCCTGGGTGCACAGGAGCACATGGAGTCTGGAGGGCAGCAAGACAGCTACACGTTTTGAACTGCAGAGAGAAAATGCAGATGCTTTGCACATGCTAAAGAAAACTCCTCCAGGGCACTCTATTGTTTCTTTCTGGGACAAAGGCCCTTCTGAACCACACAGTGGGCGAGCTGTGTCTCTCCATACACTTCTGTGAGAGAAGTCCGACACAGAGCACATCTTAGTGATATAAAAAAATATCCTTTAATCTTTCAAATGTGGGGAGTTTATCATTAACTTTTTTGGGGGTAAAATGTAACGCAGAATTTTTAGGTTTGAGGACTGACTGCATTGGACACCTGCCCAGCAGCTCTGAAACACAGGACAGCCTCCTGCTGCATGAATTCTCTTTAAATTCCTTCATTCATTCGCTGACAACCTCTCCTTCATCCTTTATCACACATGAAGCATTTTCTGTATAAAGAGTGAAGGAACTCGATCCTGCTTCTTCCTATCTCAGACTGAATAGGTTAAATTGCCATGGTTACCTCTCCTGTGCTGCTAGGCCTTGGAATACATCTCTATTTCACTTTAGCTTTCCAAGCTTAAAGCTGAGCTCTAGACAAATTTAGGAAGACTTTTCATCAGGATATTAGCTCCCCTCCCAGAAGTCCCCTTTTGGGTTTTGTTCATGCCTCCAGCTTCCTTCTGTGCCTGTTTAAACCAACAGTTGCAGCAAACCTCCAAATCAACAGCCTTGTCAGGGTGAATAATCTAAAATTAATGTGCACTTGTCGACACGAGTTACTGTTCCTGACAGAGATGCGTTGCCTGCGCTGGCTACAAACCGACAATCCTTCAGAAGAAGTTTGCTCACTGCAGTCGGAGGGCTGATGGAGAGCTGGGATAGGTCTGGGAGTCGGATTTCGGATGATAAGTACAATGGTTCCTGACACATAAGACTCAAAGTGAATTCACCAAAGACCAGGCTGCTGACTTTTTTTTTCCTGCTGTTTGGTTTATTCTCACTGGTGATGGTTATCGCATTTATACAGCAGCCCCTGAGAAATCATCTAGATGAGTTTTGAACATCTTGTTTTTACCACCCTCAATTTCAAGTTGAGGAGCAGAAGCGTGACTAATCCAGCACACCACCACTGATACATTACAAACACTAACTTTGTGCTTGGCGCTCCCAGTCCCACCTTGGTTTTTTTCCTATCCTTAGCTCCTGCAAGCCTTTCTTGACAGCCAAGTGTGCTCTTTTGCAGTGATGTGGGGAAGCTACAGCAAGAGATGGGGACTTTGGACCTAGAGAAATGCCATTCGTGAGAGCAGTTTAGGGTTACAGCCGTTAACACTGTATCTGCTGAAGTAATACAGCAAACCTGGAATGAAAATAACAGAATAAAATACTGCTCTGATTTTTTTTTATTTTGCCCTTTTTTACACAGTTCAATAATGAGCATTCAGCATACTGCTGCATTTTTAAAGTTAACTGTTATGGAATTAATGAATTCTTCTTCATGAATACCAAAGGACTCGGTCTTTTGCAATTTAATGGTAACAGAGTCACTTCAAATAAACTGTCACTAAGCTTTTGTATGTCAACGCAGTTGTCTGAAAATTGAGAAAGGCTTTCATTTTTGGTTTTGCTTAAACTTTGTCACTCCCTCAGTCTCTCTGCTCAGCCACAGCTTGGGCTGTACTCCTTTGTCTCCAAATCTTTCCATTCCAGGATGACTTGGCAGGATGACTAGTGGGGTGGTAGTTCACATGGATGCCATCATGGGGGAACCCAGAGCACTTCTGAAAGCTCAGATGCAAATGGCATCTCCTGGTGGAGGGAAATATTCAGGAAGAGAACATGTGCACCTTTCATACCAAAGGTAGCCTGGCTGTATTGCTCCCTTCAAGCAAAGACAGCCCTGAGTCCCCAGGCTCACCCCGTCAGCCCCCTGCTTCACCCAAATTGGGGCTAATCCCACACCCTTTGAGACAGAGGTGACTTGTGGGGGCCTGGGTGCTGCAGCCTTCATTTCCACACCTTACACCAGTTCCCACCCAGCTCTCATCCTCTGGCAAGGCCATCATATGAAGTAAAAGAACCTTTCTCTCCTCCATGCTGCTGTGCACCAGGGAGGAGACACAAATGCCGACATTTTAGTGTCTTAATTTCCTTGCTGCTCAAGACACTGCAGCTTTCACTTTGGGAAATACTGGCCGACTGCCTTGATCTGGCCAGACGAATCCTTGTTTGGGAAAAGCCTGCCCCCAGGAAAGGCTGTTCTGCTCTCCTGCTGCTCCCCTGAGATGATATGGCAGTCTGCCTGCCCATTCCTGTACCCATCCAGCCACTAGCAGGCTGCAAGTGTGTCTCTCTAGCTGGCTGATCTTAGGGTGGCAGCAGGAGCAAAATGTAGGAGAGGTGGCTCCTGGCAGTCAGAGAGGAGCAGCCTGCTCCTTGGGAAAGTGCAGCCTGCCTGCAGGGACAGATGTGACTGAGGGATGAAGGGAAAGAGTGAGAAGAGAGCGAGGCTGCAGAGGTTGGGGCAAAGGGTGAAAACATCATGGAACAGTGGTGGCATGTGAACAGTTTTGCAGGCAGGAAAGAGCATCTCCTGATGCATCCCCTGATACTCCTCATAAGGGATGATTCTAGGTAATTTCTGGGGAATTGTAAATTATTTTTCTTCATTGTTTTCCCCTACTCTCTTTTCACTTTTCTAAGAAGAAAATTGCCTAGAATTTACTAAGCTGCACAAACAGCTAGTTGGCAGCTTTCAGCATATTTGGAAAAAGATTTTCTTGGCAGAACAGCATACCGGTTTGTAACTCTGAGATGACATTGTAATAACACGCCAAGGGGCTCCGACTAGCGTCCCAGTGGATTAAACATGAAAGAGTTAGCAGCAGTGTCTTCTCACAAGGGACTTATTGCTTTAGAAATACATGTTCCTGGCTAGTACTGAAGAACAAACACCTCAGCAGCCTTTGGCTAATGCTGCATGGCCCATCTATTCATCCTTTGCTGACTGCAAACAAAGCTGAGGTTTGGATGTGATGCATGATGAGGTGTGGATGTGAAGCATGCCATTTATTGCTCTTGCTTTGGGACTCTTGTCTATCCAGGGAGGAGTACACCGAAGGAAATGTTAATTTGAGCTGGAAGAGTTTTAGGTATGAGCTCATGTGTGGGGGAACCAAGAACAAGACATTAAACTACAGGAATTATCTCCCAGTACAGAATGAGGTTTCATGGCTAGGCACACTCATTTTTATTGTGAATGTTCCTACAAAAGTCCTGAGAAGTTGAAAGGTACTAACCGAAATTTTAATAGTAAAAATGTCCAGTTTGTGCACTCAGAACTTTTATTTTTAAGGTTTCAGTGGAGGGATGACAACAGGCAACAAGGTTCAGGGAACAGCGTTTTATGTAGAAGAGGAAAGGGGCCAATTTAAACCCAGGTGGAGTTTGAGTGCTGGCTTTATGGGCCTTCTGAGCCTCCAAATCATTGTCTCCAGCACCCAGTTAACACTGGTTCTGTAAACAAGCTCTGGCCAGCTGTAGGCTCAGATGTTGACCTGTGCTCTCTGTCTGTTCGCTGCCCTGCTGGTTCTGGGGACATGCAAATTATTTTCCATGCAATTATTTTCCATGGAGTTATCAGGTTCTTAATGACACACATCTCACCACGCAGTTTTGGTTTTATGCACCTTTCCATAGGAGCTAGGTGAGCCAACCTGCCTTTTTTTTCTCTTTATTTTTCTCTTCTGCAAGGCTCTCTGAAGACAGCTGCTGGGAGGCATCGTCAGCATGCTGACTACCTGCTGCCTATTAGAGTACAGGTTACATCTTATCAGGTTATGCCATGGCATGTGCCTATGAAGACAACATGAGGTGAGATCATGTCACAGAAATTAACAATGCATAAAGACGTTTTCTTGATTCACAGCAAGGCATTAACTTATACGTCTGAGTAGTAGATTAAGGGCTTCCAGCAGAGAGGTGGGCAGGAAGTAAGAGAACAAGCTGCCAACTGGTAAATATCCACACTAATTTTGCAAATGCAGGTATTTCATGTCTTTCCTAATCTAATCGTGAATGCAAACTGGATTACAGCATCTGACATGACAAGAATAAAACAGCACCAACAGACTCTTGAAGTTAGCAGAGTAAGTTCGCTGGAGGAATTACATTGCTTATAAAAGTCACTCTCATAATAAAGGGCACTTCTAAAAAGGGGAAAAAAGAAAGTGGGAAAGACAGAAAAAAAGCAGGAGTAGGCAGCCTTTTCCCCTAAATGAGAGGCACAACTAAGAGGCTAATTCATTTTGCACTAAGAACAGACAATTTTCCCTTCCGATGCTCACTGCATCACGGAAATTAGTGAGACCATCTATGACCACTTGACTGGAGAATGTAAGGAAAGATGTTGAAATAACAAAGGGCAGTGGTAGCATATTCAAGGGATTGGAAAAGATAGACTCAGCAGAGATTCCTGGAGGTTCAGGGAGGAAATCTGTGAAAGTGCTGAGGATAAGGAGAAGAGCTGTAACTAACTACACCTTTTCAGAGAGGTACTAAAAGGGGTCTTGCCTGACTTTCCAGTGCCTGCAGCCTTGGGCAGCCATTTAAATTACTACAAAGTTATTGTAAAGAGAAAGCACTCAAAAGTGGTTTTATATCTGGTATCATGTACTACATAGAAGTGCAGAAGTGTGGAGAGTCTTGTTCTTAAATCCACTTTTTCTTCTATGTCATTTTCAGGTTATTAACAGAACCCTTACAGCCAGCAAAATTGCTTTGTTTCTCTAAGCTCCTATCTTCTGTATGTAGCATATCCGAGGTGGCCCTCAAACTATCTAAATCACGTATCTGGAAGAAGAGGAAGCTGCAGGCTGTTTTGTGGCTGCTACAAGAGTAAAAGATAACAAAAGAGTGAAAACATGCTAAGAGAGTGGTTGCATAAAGAAAAGCGATAAATCGGAGAGGGAACAAGAGAAAAAAACCCAAATAAGCAGGTCAAAGAAAGTTAAAGTAATTAAAAAAATCTTTTCCAGGTGTCTTCTATGGAGAAACTGGGCTGAAAGCCAAAACAAAAAAGCCGTGACAGCAAGGAGGAACAGATCCCACAGAGACAAAACGGGAGAGGAGACTATCTCTGCAGGAGTGTGAGAAGAAAAACAAGCCATTAACATTGCTATGGAAAAGAACAAAATAAAGTGAAAAAGTAAAGGAGCAGAAGTTATTTTTCACAGGCACTGGAATTAATTAGTCTCATAATCCCTGTCTCCCTCTCCCCTGCCCCAAACAAGGATGTACTGCCTTTGCTAACAAATGGGCATAGCTGGGGGCGAGAGGCTGGTTTCAGGGAGCTTTGTGCAGTACCAAGGCTTCCTAGAGGAAAGCCAGATTCCTCCACTGTGGCCAGTGGCAGAACAACTGCTTATGAGCCCTTCAACTGGGGAAGCTCTTGTAGGATGGCGAAAGAAAATGGTAGGACACTGAGCATAGCATGAGGAGGTGAGGAACGGGGAGCAGCAGTCATGGAGGACTTGGGGATAGGAAGCAGACAGTGGTGAACACTGTGAAATCATCAGCCCCAACCTGCACTGCACTCGAGTGCATAGGAAACCTGCCTTCAGGAGTGAAGTGTTAAAGAAAACACTAGAAGATCAAACTAGTCAGGCATGAAGCAAAGAAAAAAGGCAAGAGCCAAAGAGAAGAAGATGGGAAAGATCAATTCTTGAGCTAGAAATGATCAAGCTTAAAGCTGCTAAAGAAAAAAATTAAGGCAAGAAAATGTAAAACACTGCATATAATGAAAGAGAGCCAAGTGACCATGGCATCAGGCTGATCTCTGTTCAGCTTAGCTGATCTTCTGCAATAAAGTTTACCATGAGGCACAGCAGAACACTTCAGTGCTAAGAACTCTTTCTGGAATTAAAAAGCAAAGGTGATTTGAAAGGAAAGCCAAAGCATTATGAAAGGAAAGCCAAAGCATTAATGCTGGTTATTTCATTGCACTCAAGATGTTTTGGTTATCTCCCATGTTATCCATAATCAAGGGTTTACCTCTGTTGCATCTGCCTTTGCATCTCTGCACGAGACCACAACAGCACCGAGGCAGAGCAGGTATTCTCATGTTCAGGTACCATGAAGGCTAATTTGCCTTACCTGAAAACGCTACTGCTTACTTCTACTTTTCTTAATTAGAAGCATGGCAATTGCTTAAGTGACTACATTTTTAGCTTGGCTGCAGCAAGCCTCCAGTTAGAAGTTTCTCATCCTAATATCTCACTGTCATTAAAAATGTCCTGTCTACTGCTGAGATGGGGAAGGATTATATTTTTGGGCATTTTTTCTCAGAAATAAAGCCTTAACCCATTTCATTTCAGTCACACGATTGATTCTTAAATCTCCCTCCTCTGGAGCCTTCTATCAAGCTTCTATGTTATTTTGGGGAGATGCAAAGGGAGCCATGGATGACCTTTTAGCCCCCCGTTTTCCTAGCAAGAGAGGTCTGACTTAACTAATGAGAGGACTGAAGGAACCAAAGTACAAGGAAATAAACCAATAATAACCTAAATGTGAAGCAACCTGGCTTTAGCTCAGTTTATTGAGAATAAAACTTGCCCCTAAGCTTTCAAGGTACTGCATACGCTCAAAACACAACTCTTTTCTAGGTTTTTCCAGATATTAATTGAGCTAGGATTTTGCCCTACTTAGAAACTGTAGAGGTAAGAGACAGGAGGCTGCTAGAGGTGACCCTACTTGAGCAGGGAGGTTGGACTGGATGACCTCAAGTGTTCCCTTCCAATGTTACCCATTCTGTGCTTCTGTGATTCTTTAACAGAGCTTCAGTTCCTGGAAATCTCATGCTAATATTGTCAGCATTCAAATAATACCCAGTTTTAATATCTATGAGCCCAGATGAGCAATGACAAAATGACTTTGCCTACAAATTAAGACAATACTTCCTAGTCCATGCTTGCAGCCCTAGAATTGCCCTGAAGAATTACTGAATACTCTCCAGAGCAAATCTTCCCTCATGGATGTCACGATGTAGTATTCAACAAATCACATTCCTGTTTTGTCCTTTCATACATCACACTCCCAGTCACAGAGAATGAGCCATACCTTTCCTTTAGACCTTTTTTCTTTTGGACTGGTGAGAAGCCAGACATGGCCAGGGTCACTGAGAAGATGGCAAGTGGGTCTTAGGTTTTGTCCTAGAGACCAAAGTTTTCCATGACTACAGAAGATGGTTGTGCTGATCTAAGTGGTTCTACCAGCAGCCTTCATCCTCACAGTTACTTCGAAGGTAGCTTGCCCAGCAGATTTCACCAGTTAACTCTTCACTAATCAAAAACCTAATGGTAAAACACATCACACAAAGGTTATCACAGTTTTCTGACTTTTGTGTAGTCTGTGTTTGAACCCCTGGCCATTAGGAAAAAACTATATTTTCAAGCAATCTCTAATAATCTAGTTACCCATATAGATGCACCAAACACATGGTTTTGCCTTCTAAGGGAATAAAAAAAAAATAAAATAGAAAGGGAAAAGAGGGATGGGGAGAGGGAAAAGGTGAGAGGAGAAGGGGAGAGGGAAGGAAAGCAGCTGAATCAAATCTAACCAAGTGAGAGTTAGCTGGATGGAATCAGCACTCCGCAAATACAGATGTTGCAGTATGATGATTTCATGCCATCATCTTAGTGCAAATTTAAAATACTGTTCTAGAAAAGCCCTGTCTCAGGGCTTCCTGCCCAACAGTTAACAGAACTGCCCCCGTCTCCAGTGAAATCCATCTCTCTGCCCTGCCAGTCCATGCATAAGGAAGGTGAAGGAGAAGGACAAGCCTTTGTCTTTCCAACTGGCTGCTCCTGCCCATCGTGCACTAGGTTTGTAATGCCGTGGCATTTTGCGAAGCGGCATTACCTGATGATGCCAGATGGAAGCATTACAAGGGGAGGATGTAGCTCAGGTTGGGGTTGTCTAATAGTGTTGGCTGCAATTCAAATGCAAGCACCGTCCAGCTAACTGATTCATCCCAATTAAAGGTCATGGCCTTACATGGCACTGCCCCCACTGATACACGCGTTGTACAGTCATCAGGGGAGGACAGTCAGCTCACATAACAGTCCTTGAAGAAGCACCAGTGCAGAAGAAGATCCTCTGATAAAGCTTAAAGGAGACCAAGGGACACAGACTGATTAGACAAAGCAATTTAATAGAACTGGTTTAAAACATTCTTAATTGTATTATTCCTGGATAATTATTTTTTCCAGTAGGAAAGAGAAAAACCAAAAAGTCAACCAGTCAGAACTAATGAAGAAATATTTCATGGTAACTGTTTGCATTAATAATAATATGGAGTGTTATGATTAATCAGAAGGGTACAAACACAGTGAGTTAATTGCAGGTTGCTCGTTACGGATTCTGAGACTATGACTAATGCACAAAGTGGACACAGAGCCAAATTTAAATATGACGTAGCATCACTGATTACCCTGAAATTTTAAGCAGCATAACACAGATCCAGATCTGACCCATGGTCTTCTTTTTCTACTTGGTTTGCCCTATTTGGACAGGTAATTAGGTCAGCTGAATACTCTATTCTTTGACTTTAGCACATAAATGAAAAGCTTTGTTCACCAGCTCATTGTGAGCCTCACCCCACTGAAGCAAGCCCATTCAATCATTGACTCGAAGAAGTTAATGACTTTGGCCTACATTTTCTGGAGAGGGAACTTGGCTGTTCATTTGAGGTGCAAGGGAAGTTCTTAAAAAGAAAGAAAGGGGCATCCCTAAAATGGATAGGCTAAGGTGAGAAGTCTGAAAAATGTTCTGTTGGTTTGGGATTTGGGGCATTACGTGGGTTGCATTAATTTCTAGGGCACAAAAGCAATTGCTATTTAAACAAGCATTAAATCCAAGTCAAGGACTTGGGGTTTCATCTTCAGGCCAAACAATTAATTATTAATAATTAATTAAAAAGAATTTCTTTTTCTCCTCCTCCTGCACCTCCTTCACAGTATTTCATAACTGAATGAGCCCATTGGAGGGGTTTTGTTTTATTTACTATATTGATGGTTTTCAGAAGAGGGATAACAGACTACAGGAGTGTTCAAGTTTTGGTAATACACACATCATTACAAAAGTTTTTCCAGCAGCACCAAGTTATAGTTCAACCCTAATCAGCACAGATTTTAATTGCAGGTAAGCATTGGTTATATTGTTATTCAATAGCTATTAATAAATTTTTAAATAATAGTGTATTACCCTGTTAACTACATAACAATTAAAACTTGTAATGAAATGAACAGTTCAAGGCACGTTCATTTCTAGGGAGATATCTTTGTACTTGAGAAGATCATCTGCTTCAGTAGTGGATTACAGCAGGTACATGGGCACTTTCTGAAAGTTAAAAAGGTACTTAACTGCTGTCTTGCAGTGGGAGGGACTTCAGCACCATTAAATTCACCAAGGCAGAAACGTGCATCTTTTCTTAAACATGTCCTTAACTGAATAGAGAGAGTGCCAGAAGATGGGGTGCTACTGAAACAGTCAGGCTCATATCTCAGTTTTACTACATATGGAAGAGTTGCACCACATTCATTTTAAATTGGCCCGTCCCAAATTCATTCCATTTTACAACAAAAAAATAGGGAGGGTTTTCCTTTGCCAGTGTCTCTCTTCTCCCTCATCCTTCTGAGAACATGATCCCTTTCAGTGTCTGTACCCCTTAAAGCATGGTCTCATAAAGAAATGACATAATTTTGCTATCCCTCTGTCTATGGCAGAGCCACCATATGAATGTTAAAGGATAGTGGGGACTGGAGACCTTGGTGATTCTGGATAAACACATATTAGATGAAGGAATGACTCTCCAGTGCCTGTGGAACAGGGTCTGGGCAGGCACGCTGCCCATGGGAGGATCAGCCTCCCTGCAAATGCAGCCCAGTACATCAGATTTACAGCCCACATCCAACTTATCTGCAAGCAAACAGCAGTCAGTTTCTGGACATGCAGCAGCCTGAGGTGCTGAGGATCTTTTTGGCACAAAAATGCAGAAAATACCTTTCCCCTCTAAAGGTTTTCCCAGCTGAGATCTGGGATTGGATTGTGTATACAGGACTGCATAACACAGGATCATCTCTATTATCAAGCACAATCCTAGCACAGACTGATGGATCTCCAGGGCCTTTCAAGGTTGGGGCCCTGGGCGCTATCAACTCAAAGCCTGCTCCTTAAGACGGGGGTCTCTACCTATCCATCCTGGCAACTCATAATTAGTTTGAAATCTCTTGGCTTATTTCAATTTCAGTTATTTCAACCAGTTTCAGCTGGCTTAATTCAATGACAGCAATAGAACTCATAGGGCCTTACACATATTATATAAAATCAGAACAAAGAGAAGAAAGATCCAAATGAACGTCCCATGGAAAGAAAACCTTCAGCAAGTTCTGCTCTGTTAATTGTTGTTCTGGTCTTCGCCTCTGCTGGGCAGCCTGGGGATGTGGCTGGCCAACTAGCACATGAGTGGCTTGGACCTTGTCATGGAGCAGATCCCCAGGGCCTTGAAAGAATCTGTAGTTTTGTGTGGACACTGATGGGGCATGGGGAGGGAAATTTGGGGTGTTGTCAAGGTGGCTAAGACAATAGGAGCCAGAAGAGAGGGAATAAGGCTACGCCAGAGGAGGGACTGGCCTCTGTGGATGTAGAAAACAAATCTATAGGACTCCAGGCTTTTTCAATTGCTCTACTCCTGGAGCAACTTGTTAAATTTTATCATACTGACTGTATCCCTTCTTCCTTCTCATTTGGAAGTGATATGAAACAAATCCCCAATGAGTTTTCACATCTCACTATGGGATAAAACTCAGCATTTAAGAGTCAGGAATTTATTTTGCCTTTCTGGTCCCTAGTGACTTCATTCAGTACTCTTGTAAGCCTTATTTTTGCTGCCTAAAATATTCCATAGTGATTTGTCAACATTATCTATTGCTTTACTAACATTACTTAGGTAAATTATTATAATCTCAGCAAAAATATTTTAGTATTTCCTTTACAACTTTGTTTAAAGTAGTCTAAGCAGAATTAGATTAATAAAACATGTGTCTTTCAATATAGTTCAAAGTAACTTAGCAAGATATGTGCATGCCCATTAGTTCTGCAGTAACAAGCAGAGTGTATAAAGCCTGATTTTAACCGTCAGGACAAGTACCGACATCTTCTATTTCTCTTGAAAATCTGCTTGTAATGTAGGGGGTTCAGTTCATCTCAAAATCAAACATTTCGGTCACTGTTAATAATATATTTGACTAGGCAAAAGTACCAACACTCAAGATATGTTGAGTTCAAGAGTCATCTTTTGGTTTAAACATCCTAAACTGTTCTGCTTCCCTATAGAACTTCCTTTTTCTGCATCAGCACTGCTCCTGTTTCTCTACTAGTCTGGGCCTGCACATGGTCTAGTTCTCCCAGAGTGGTCTTTATAGCCTGTATAAGAAATACCTCTCTAAGATATGCTCTAGTTTACAGTCAGATGACTCCTGAAGGCTCACTTCCAGATGCTCACTGACATTTAATAATGTTGAATTAATTCCCAAATAACTGTAATCTGCTTATTCTCAGGTGCCTACCTTCAAGAGAAAACTACATTACCAATATTACAAAACCATTACCATGACCTATTGCGGCCTTAAGTCTTCTCTTTTCAGCATGCCTTATCTGAACATAGCATCTATGCAGATTCTCAAGTCACAGGAACATCAACCTTACTTTTTTTGTTTGTTCCCCAGCACACACAAAGCCTGAATGTTATCTGAATTTAATAACAACAGTAATACAGCACTGCAATGGAAATTCAAGTGAAGATACAAGAATAAGGCTGTGTATTCTGCAGCAATTCAAAAGCAATGTTATTTTAAATTGACCCCTAGTACTTATTAGGAACAGTTAGTATGTCTTTATTAAAAGAAAAATAATATAATGCACAATACTTTAATGGTTTAAAGAAAATTTACTGTAAAGGGTGTAAAAAAAAAGTGGAGAAAAAATACTACATTTTGTCTACTCTCTTTGTGGGATATGGAGCTTTTGGGAAAAAGAATGCACCACATCTACCCTGTGACATACAGAAGCAGACAAGAGGATTTGTGACTATTTGTTGGTCATGTCAAATATTGGGGAGGGAGGGGAAGCAGCTCATAATTCTTTGCAAAAGCTTTCTACAGGGACCAAGACCTGGTTCTTTAGTGTTTGAAGCTCTCTGCTGCATAGATTGAGTCTTTCTACACATTTCTGTGGAAAGTGTGTCAGCCCAGTACCCAGCACTCTTTGGGAGATAGCTCTTAAATAATAGCAGTGTAAGACGTAGGGTAGCTCCTCTTTTCTCCAAGGTCCACTGATATTGTCTACCCTTTCCTATATGCATTGGTGAGCATAGTATTTCAATATAATTCAGTGCCAAAATTCTCATTAATCTCAGTGGAGTTGCATTCAGACTTGATGCTTAAGATACATTTGATAATTTTCACTTCTACCTTTATAAGTAAATATTTCATACTTGAAGCCTGGCATAAGCAATGATTGAAGTCTGCTGTCAGACACACCTCTGCACTTCCACTGTCACAGTCTTTCTACTTAACCTTTCCAAGACATTCCCATTCCAGAACAGGGGAATAGCAAAGGAAGAAGAAACACAATCTCTACAGACTTCCACTGATATCTTTCTGCAGCAAACATTGCCCATTTGTCTGAACTGAGCAAGTCAGGGTATCTAACTATTTCATTTAGGCACATGAGAATTGACTTTCTTTTTCTTGCAGTCTACCAGTCACTTTCGTGAAATAATTGCTTTTACTAGTATCCACTGCAATGCACTCCAAAAATTGGGAAGAAATACTCCTGAAGGCTTGAAGCAAGACTGAACACAATTTCAGAGGCCTTATTCATAAGTGAAATCAACAATCTATGCTAAGTTATTATCAGAAGTTCAAGGAGGAATTTCTATCTTGGATAAAAAAACCCAAATATTTGAACACCCTCGAGTCAAAGTCTGCAATTGCTCTTGGAAGGGAAAAAGGACCACATCACTTAAAAAGCCCTATCTTTATATTTTTTCTGCTCTGCCTTCCTAACCCTGACATAGTGTACAAGTCAGAGGGATTTCAGTGTTGTTGCAGGAACTCGTCAGAAGAGTGCAGTGTATAGTAACAGAGAGCAGTGATGATGTCATGCAACAAGTCTTGTGAGCAGAATTAATATCCCTCATTAGACAGGCTGATATAGCTGAAGCAAAGTTATGGGTACACAAGCTTGCCCAACTTCACCATCTGGCCCAACAACGGTTAGTACCTCTTCTTGCTAAGGTCTGTTTGGTAGCCAGAGGTGCAGCAAGCACCTTCCAGTACGAGGTTGGACCAGACATCCTCTGTAAGGCGTGCTGTGCAGGCTGCCTACAGTGCTTGATGAGATGACACCACATAAAGTTACCTCCATCTCACGAACTCAATGGAATTTTTACAGCAGAGTATATCTAATGGATGCTAGTAAAAACATACTCCACTTATTTTGTCACAAGAAGTAAATAGGGTAAGCACATATTTAGGTACTTACATTCTGCTCTAATTCTAAACTAATGCACTTAGTATATAATTTTGTAACCAAGAAGTGTAATAGAATCTAATGCACCAATGCATAACACTTTTCATCCTGTATGCTGCAGCTAGACAGCTTCTTACAATTAGTTCTACTTCTTTTTTTTTTTGTTTGTTTGGTTTTTTTTAAGTAATACACATAGATTCATTAAGAACTGCAATGTAATACACAGGGTGACCACACTTTTCCTCCTCTATCTTCTGCATTAGGAAAAAAGGAAAGAAAAAGGGGTCACCTAATGTGACTAGAAGATGCATGCATAGCTAAGAATGAATACTAACAGTGTGCTCAAAAAAAAACATTAAAGCATTAGGCAAGACATTAGTAATCCAACACTGTGTACTTTAGAACAACTCACTGCTAGAAAGAAAGATGGTGAGGACAAAAGTAAAGTAAAACAAACAAGCAAGCAAAAAAAATATAAATTATGATTTCTTCATACAAACTAACTGAAATATTTGTAGCAATAATATGGGAGTGTTTCAGTCATTCACTAAACAGTCTGATTGAATGATAATCAAATTAATTATCTATAGTAACTGAACAGTTGAGATCCCAGGTTGAAATTTAATAAACCACACTGCATGAGAATGCTTATAGATAAATCACAGCTTGAGTCTGTGAGCATCATTTATTTTAAAACACTGTGCTGTTTCTGCAAATTGCATTTATTAGAGCTATGCAAAAGCTTCAAGTCTTTTCAAAGGTGAGGACATTTTGATTATGCTGGTTCTTGTTATTTAAGATGCACCTCACAGAATCACAGAATCACAGAATGGGTTAGATTGGAAAGGACCACAGTGTGTCATCTCGTCCAACTTCCCTATTCAAGCAGAATCATCCTAGGACACATTGCACAGGATTGTGTACAGACGATTTAGGAATATTTCCAGTGAGGGAGACTCCACAGCCTCTCTGGGCAGTCTGTTTCAATGCATGGTCATCCACGCAGTAAAGAAGTTCTTCCTCATATTCATGTAGAACTTCCTGTGAATCAGTTTCTGCCCTTGTCCTGTCTCTTGTCCTGTTGAGAAGAGCCTGGCTCCATCCTCTTGACACCTTCCCTTCAGATACTTATAGACATTGATGCGGTCCCTTCTCAGTCCTCTCTTCTCAAGGCTGAACAGGCACAACTTCCTCAGCCTTCCCTTGTAAGACGGATGCCCTATTCCTTTTGCAGGACTCACTCTAGGAGCTCCATGTCTTTCTTGTACTGAGGAGTCCAGAACTGGACACAACACTGACCAGGACTAAGCAGAGGGGCAGGATCACCTCTCTCAACATGCAGGCAATAGTCTTCCTAATGCAGCCCAGGATAATATTTGCCTTCTTGACCGCAAGGGCACGCTGCTGGCTCATTGACAGCTTGCTGTCCACCAGAACCCCCAGCTCCTTCTCTGCAGAGCTGCTTTCCAGCAGGTCAGTCCCCAGCCTGTCCTGGTACGAGGAGTTATTCTTCCCCAGGTGCAGGACCCTGCATTTGCCTGCCTCAGACAGTTTTTCTCTGCTCATCTCTCCAACCTGTCAAGGTCTTTCTGAATGGCACAGCCCTCCAGGGTATCGACCACTTCTCCCAGCTTTGTGTCATCAGTAAACTTGTTGAGGAGGCATCTGCCCCTTCACACAAGTCATTGGTGAATAAGTTTAAACAATACTGGGCCTAGTATTGAACCTCGGGGGACACCACTAGTGACAGGCCTCCAACTAGATCATGTGACAATGATTACAATCCCCTGGGATCTGCTGTTTAGACAGATCTCAGTCCACTTCAATCTGTGTCCTCCCCAGTAATTCTCAGTGAAATGTGTTTGGCACAGTCATGTTGGCCCATGACCCTCTGTGTATATGGCTACTCCTCATTTTTATTTGCTATGCCTGTGCTAAGATGTCCAGGGCAGAGTTAGCATGGTCTCAGCTGCCAAGGGGGCTGAAGGAGAGGTGGCCACAGGGTTGTGTCTTATGCAGAGACACACCCAGCTCTGCCCAAAATATGGGAAGGAGGGTGCCAAAATCTGCTAATAAGCCATGTCCTACCAGCCCTTTAATAGCAGCCAGAGCAAACAAGAGAAGCAAGGCTGACCAGACTGTGGCACAGTTTCCCCCTGTTCTCCCAGCTGGCAAGACCCTGGGCACCAGGATTGTGCCAGGACAAGGAGGCGTGAGAGGTGTGAGGCGCGAGGCGTGAGGTCATGGGGTGTGAGAAAGCAGCTTCCCAACCCCTATTTCCACAGGGTCTGTGGGAGATCACAGTGCTACCTGACAGCATAGACCCAGCTTTGAGGGGCACCATGGCCTGGCCTGGGTGGCCACCCTCCACCTTGGCTGCTGGATGCCTGCAGGATGTGGGGGAGTGTGGCTGTCAGCGTCTCCCTGGTGGGGAAGGGTGGCTCCTGGTGGTCCTGGCATGGGAACTGTGCTCCTGTCCCATGCAGGGACATGGCACGTGTGCACACTTGAGTGACGTGCATACTCAGGACCCACAAGGTTAATTACAATGCCACCTGTAGGAGGTACTTTCCCGCAAATACTAACCTTCTGTTTTTTCCATATGCTCCCATATGGTCCAATTTTTCTTCATAAGCAGAGTTGTGCTAGAGCTAAGAAATGACAGCAAAGCTTTACTTTTGTGCCTCTAATGTCAAAACCAGAAGTCACTTGACTTTGATAAATGCAGGGTTTAAAAAAAAATAAAAAGTTTTAATTTAAATAAATTTCACTTTTTCCTTCCACACTGTAACTTCTTAGGAATAATTTCATTCACAAGGTACGTACAATTTGATAGACTTTGTCATGAAATATTTTCATCTGTACATAGCAGGAGGTCAGTGAGAAGACTCAGACTGCCTTATCTTGGCATCCTTTCTGAAGCCTTCTCACTTCGCACCCTTGCTGCAGTCCAAATATGCTCAGCTCTACAAATGTAGAAACATTACAGAAATCAGATACAGTCTCTATTAATCTTGGGAGGACCAGAAAAAGCACTTTGATTGTAGTGTACTAAAAACTTAGTATTTATGTGTGATGTAGTACAAAATAGTATCAATCCTTCCAATAATAGGTGGAATAAGCACACATGTTCTTAACTGATTGCTACTAATTCTTATCAGCAATAAGAAAAAAATCAGATAATAAAAATGCTTGGAGCATCTCAGGTTTCTCCACATGGTGTCTAAAAACAGACTTTGTAAGTGGATTGACTGAAATCTCTCTGGTTTTAGAAATGTGCGAATGGTTGTGAGATGAATGCCCGAAACAAGTCAATTCTAGAGAAGCCTTCAACAACAAAGAGCCTGTGTTTTGCAGTGAATTGTGCATATGCGCACAAATGCTCATCCATAATGTGATTTTAAAATAATCCTCATGGGAGTGAGAGGGGGGAAGGGACACATGGAAATAACTAGGCAGACTTTGACCCTTTGTGTCAGAAAACAAAGCCTTCTAGTTCAAATCTGAAATCCAGTTCCCATTTGACATGGTTTCAACAGACATACATGCCTTCTGGCTTAAGCCTGTCCCTAAAGGATAGTAAGACCAAGCAAAGCTTGCTTACAAGCCACCCAAGCGCAACATGATGGTTTTAAGTGGAAACAAATGAATGGAATAGATGTAATTAAAAATCCAAACTGAATTAGACAAAATTGCTACAGCTTCACTTTGCAAAGTCAGTGAAGGGCAGGAATGAAGCATCTGGAATAGTTATTTGGCAGAGGGTCACTATGAAGATGAATTAGGGTTACTTTTCTACTGGAGTGTAGGTCAGGCACTGTGCTGTGGCAGAACACTCATTTAACTGGATATGTTTTGGCCTACTTACAACTTTAGAAAATAAATATTGCAATGTTAAATTAAATATGCTCTGTGACAAGGACTTGCAACACTGGGAGAATGTGATTTATATGCAATTGGCTTATATATACCATCTAATATGATATGCATACTGTAATGAAAGCTCAAGGGTCTGATCTGCAGTGCAGAAATGCTTTACAATCCTCTTTCAGGTTGCACATTGTTTTTTCTTCCTCTTTTTCTTCTTCTTTTTTTTTTTTTTTAATGACTACATGAGTTAATTAGTGGTTATGTACTCTGTCTCTTTGCCTGGCCTAGCTTATCCCTACTGCAATAAATCTCTTTTCTTTCCCTCTCCCAGGGATCATTACAACTTTAGCCAGCACTGTCAACAAAACTAATTGAAAGCCACCTGCTTTTAGGATCACCTTAATGAAAAACGGCAAAGTTAAGAAACTAAATTCAATCAACTTCCTAATAGTCTGTAATTTCCTATTAATTCATGAAGTGCAGAGGCAGAAAATCCCACACAAGATCCTTTTTGTTTTCACTGCTGGCCTTACTGTCCAGACCTCCTTACATCTGTATAATTAGAAATTATTATTTTTGTAACCTAAATGTCTCTTCATTCTTTAAAGTGGAACTAATAGTTTTATATTTCATCTTTTCAACTGCAGCTGCACGAAAAAAGGAAAGTACTTGCAAATAGCCATCCTATTATAAACCAATCTGGTCCTTTTGCTAAACATTTGGGTTCTTTTAATCAGGTCCAGATTCAGCAGAACTTTTAAAGATGTCCACTTAAGCACTAATACAAATAATCTCACTACCTTTGATGGCATTCAAACAACTGCAGGAATCTGGGGAAAGACTGAACAAGCAGAACTGAATAGGTATGGATTTTCTGAGAGGAGCTTGATACCCAAACATGCAAAACCCTTCAGCACATACGGAAACTCAGGCAGGTGACTAAGTACTACTGAAGTTGATAGGAAATAAGCGTGTGCTTCAAGATAAGCACTTTGCTACCATTGTTACCAGTGCACAATTTAGTTGAGTGAGCATGAGTAAAAGGAAGCATTCTTGAGATAGCTTGTTGGCTAAACTGTTTTTCCTAACTAGTTTCCAGCTTGCTCTTAATTGTGCAGAAATAAGCCTGGAAAAGGATAAAAGTGGCTGATTTATTTCTGTTAGGCCAACTGAAGCAAAATACTGAGAAAAGAAAAAACAAAAGGGGAACAAGAGACAGACGGGACTAACAACTATTTGTGTTACAGCAGGGCTTAGATGTCCCAGTAAAGCCCAAGATCCCACTGTGCTAGACGCTGTGCAAACATGTCAGTGAGGGTGTTCAGTAAAGGAGAGTTGCCTGTAAACACTGCATGTGGAAGTCCCTTTGAAGTCAACCAGAGCCCAAGTATGCAAGAGGTTTGTACTGCCGAGCCATACGTTTCAAGCTGTATGAGTAATTGCTATCAAGTGTGCTGGAGCAGAAGACAGGGCCTCTCGTATGATGGCCACCAAAGACATAATGAGCCAAGGAAAAATAATAAGGTCACAGATAATATATTGGTTGTATTTAATAGCCCACTGTTTACTTCCCGTGAATGTAATCATATCATTATTCTCCTACTTCAAAAGAATAAAAACCCTATTTAGATGAAATACATTTAAAACAATGCAGGTGACAAGCAGCATGGGACAAATGCTACCTTCATGCAAATATATGCATCTCTCATAGATTATAGTAATCAGATATGCAAAGGAAGATAAGAGGAATATAATTTGATCCTTTTTGGAAGCTACTCTGAAATTCATGTTTGACGGAGTGTGTGTGCACGGACAGAAGAGGAAGAACAGCAAGGAGTCACAGCACTGCAGAGCCTTCCCAAAGATGTCAAATTCCTACTGCTTCAGAAGTGGACTGATGCTCACAGAAGGTTAACGGGCCTAGAAACAAGGTGATCCCCCAGTTTGTGAACCCACAGTTTCAATGATGCAATAATTGCTTCAACACACAGAAAAGGTTTAAAAACAAAGGCATACAGAAGGACGAAAGGAAGGAAATAACACCAGTCAGGAATAATTATCACAGTGTATAAAACTTTCCACTCCTTTATTATCATAAATTGCAAAGTTTTATTGATGCATATTTTATCACAGCACTCTTGCCATATGTGATCTGAAGATTCAGAGGCTGTCCCCGGGGACAACGGTACTGATATAGATAATCAAGAATTCCTTTTATGCTTCTCTCAACACAGCCACAGCTCAGATTGAAATTAACATCTTTTACAATGAAACACCAGTTTTCTGCCACAACTAGACATGACAGCTGGAGAGAGAGACCTGCTTATCCAGTTATTCCTTCAAGTTCGGTTTCATTATGGCCGTGAAGATGTAAACTAACTACAAAGCAATGCGGACAGTCAGTGAATACCAGAAAAATGAATCTGCATGCAACCTGCCACGTGAAGAAATGGGAGAGAAGTGCTTCCAAATAAATCCAGGGATGAAAAGGAAAGATCAGAGGCTGCCCCTAAAAAAAGCAATGAAGAGGAATCCAAAAGCTTTGAACTTTTGCAGTGTTCCCTGCCTGGATTTGACTGGGTGATGCTTGCACACATGCATGTGCACACAGGAGTGGAACCCATGGCCAGAAAGAAACCCAGCATGGGGCTCTGTCCTCATTGAATCCTCCAAAGCAAGGATTTTATCTAGTGGAAGCACTAAGACTGCTTAGTGTTGGTACTTGTTCCTGGTCATCTTTTTTAGCTTGACTGCTTCCACCCGTTCATCATCCCCATTTCTCACACTACTGAGGAGAGGGGCATGGAAGTCATTAGGCTCTGCTCCCCATGGGGTCATACATCACTGTAGCATCTGAGTGCTTCCTATAGAGCTTAAAACAACCAACATCTGCTGTGTGTGGTTCTCCCTCTCATCCTACTCCCAAAGGAGAATTGGGTATGCATTGTAGTGTTTTGTTTTGGCAGGACTTTGTTTTCATTGTTTTAAATCTATATCCTGCCATATGTTTGGAAGTAAAAAAAAAAAAAGGCAGCACCTTTCTTGTGAGGGAGAAGATGGTGGGGTTTGTGATGGTCATTCATTTCTGAAGGAGTTAATGCCAAGATCTCAGTCTGGCTTCCCAGAAGGTGCAGCTTTTTGCTGGCTGCTAGAAAGGTGCAAACTTCACAGACTGTCACAGGGAGACAAAGATGATCACATCTTTTCTGTGTGTAAAAGTGGTTCAAGACCAGCTTTGAGCACTTGCCTACCTATTACAACATTTTAAAAGAGCCTGTTGCTATATTATATTACATGCTAGGATAATACATAGCAACACCTACTCCATCTATCACTGGCTTTTTTCATTTTCTTTTCTGATTAATGTCATGTCACCTAGAGGTTATCTCCAAACAGGGAAGCCAAGAAGAGAGGTTATCAATGTAAGTTTTGAAATACTTAAGTGGGTAAATGCGCTGCTAGTGTGGAAGGATTTAAAAGATTTTGCAAGCCTTCAGTTTGGATCAGGAAAGAAGTACACAAAGGAAGCGCATGCCGCTTTTTCAGCCTTGTGTCTTTGTCTTTCTTTGGGTTGGACAAAACAGTACTTCTACATTTCAATTCTGTAGATGACCTGAGGCTAAAAGCACGTGTAATAGCAAGCCCACTTAAGGGTCATTTTCAAGCATGACAGGGAAACAGAAGGCTATGGAAGAAGATGGATATATGGCATAACTGCAGTGCAAGGATCTAATTTAGATCATCAGCAGAAAAAATAGCACTAACACATTAGTTGGATAAGTCTTCAGTGGACAAAAATGAGAGGGCAGGACCTTTCATCCTGCATTAGGAGATTGTCATTTGCACTTTCCTGAAACCAAGCAATGTTTGGAATTTCCTGCTTCTCATCCCACTGGAAGGGCTCATCTCACTGGGAAAGACTGATTCCCAAATGCTCATTTCCCAGAGTTAACTTTTATAGAATGCTGGTATTGGAAAGATTTAATATTGAAGATACTCTTCTGCATAAAGGACACTTTAGAAACACTTTAGAACATAGGTTCAGATGACCGGGATTTCTCCAGTCTTGCACATACACACACATGCACACACAGAATTATGGCTGCAACCTCGCTCCAACTATAAAGTCTAGATTAGCTAGGGATCATTTGAGAGAAATGTAGCAGTACCTATTATTTTTCCTTTTACAAGAGATTTAAGATAGAATATTTACTATGATCATAAAATTTTTGTATCAGATTGAAAAACAAAATTTCCATCTTGCAAAAAGTTTTAGCGTTTGACATTTCTCCCCAGGCAGGATAAAAAGCCCAAATAATGCAATTTATCTTTCCAGGGACTTTTTAAAAATCAATTTAAAATGGCAAAAAATTTTAACTTCTATCTTATGAAATGAGTAATCTTAAATTTTCAGGAATAAAATGTTTAGTGTTGTGGAGAAGGAGGGATGTGGTGATCTTGCTTTTTCGCTCCACTCTAAATGGCCACAACTGGGAACTGACATTTTTGACCCACTTATCTCTATTCTATGGATCCCTCTTCCCAGCCAGAATTAGAACCTGACCAGGTATGACAATCTCATGGTGTGGCTGTTCCCAAGATGTTTCACACTAATGAAAAATCTCATTCCAAATACAAAATATATATGCCAGCCAGATTTTCCTCTGTTGAGCATTTTGCTAAAAGGTCTATTTTCCCTATGAACATTTTCAAATTTCATGAACAACAGGAAAATACTTAATTGGACACTTTTTGTGATCAAAACTAGTTATTTTATTACAACTTGCTTTTTGAATCCTTTGAGTGGACTATCAAGGGTAAGAACACTAGTATCAAGCTAGAGTCTCAGTGTGATGTGTAAACAAGGAAGGACTTTAAAAAACATTTGAGATTAATCTTTCTTCACAACCTCAAGTTTTAAGAGTACTATTTATAAGCAACTTTTTTCATCATTCTTTTCATAGCAAAGTTGGTTTTAAAAATTATTTTACACCTGGGTATCAAGAAGCACACTGAAACACTTTTCTGTAAAACTCTTAATAAGGTAGAGACCTCACTGGTAATCTGTACAAGGCCTATCATGATGGATAGAATAACCAAGTCACAGGGCAAGGGGGTCATCACTGTAACAAAACAATAACAGTAAATTAATAAAAAAAAATTTGGAGATCATCAAGCAATCAAAAATCAGTTGCTTACTATGAATAAAATTCAGACCCTCTTTGAGTGAAACCTCATTCTTATTTTGCCAACATAACCCCATTGAAAGTAGTGAGCTTGCATTACTGTATCAAAGAGCAGAATAATATAGAGACATGCCATGTTGTAAAAATTTTTTACATCTTTCTTTGAAATATTGGCATGGGTCATTGTCTCAGACACCAGTCTGTCCTGAGACAGTAAATCCTGGATCTTTAAAATAGATAGGATCTAATTAAAACTAGAATATGACCTGAGGAAAGATCTCTCCCCACTTAAATCACATTGTTTTCACTGTTGTACTGGTGTAAATGGTATTTTTATGTATGTGTCCAGAAGAGAACTCAACTGCAATATTTCTTTTCTACTGATGACATATTAGCATTAAAAAGGCAGTATTTTACAAAAGTCATATAAACATAGTGCCTCCAACACAATCAATTTTGTTGGAACTATTTTACACCATCCTTCATCCTTGAAATTATATTCCTTCCTTTGTGGAATGTTTTAAAACTTAAGAAAGTTATTTCAAGTAAGATTCAACAGTATATTAACTGGTAAAAATCAAAGTACTCCTTTTTCTCCCCAAGCCCAGAAGAATTAATTTTGTTGCCACTAAAGAAGAACAGACACCCAGCATTTGAACAGGAACTGACCTAATATTTCTGAAAACCCTGCATGCAATTAGCTTCTTGTAAGAGCCATCTTTCAAGCAGTCTTTTTCTGCCTCTGAACTCCAAAAGCAGCTCATCTGATCCAGCAAAATTAGGATATTAATAGAGAACCATTTATCAAGCTCGATGGGTTTGTTAGAGGCACACTTGCCTAGTTAACCAACACTGTCATGATATCTTTTAAAGCAGAAGATATTGTTAAGGCCCTCCTTATTATTTCTACTCCAGGTTTTTTACCCTGCTGTCTCTTCAGCAGTGGGCTGGAAGCAGTGCTGCCCTAGGAGGTGATGCTCAGACAGTAGAGGGTCTCCTCAGAAAGGGAGCCCTTCTTGACTATGGGGTGGTGTGACAACCTCATCCTAAGATGTCGAGACGTCCAAAGGGTTACATCAAGGTTTACACCTGCCCTCAGCTTTCCACATGTGGCATCAGTGGTGAGTGTCCAAAGCAAGGAAGGCTGCTGCCCTCCTGACCCCTGGATTGCAGCCCATGTCTCAGAAACTCTGGCCTAGTTTGAAAAGAGGAAAACAGATGGTGAATTGGGACAGCAAATTCATAGTACAGGGTTGGGAATTAGGGGGCTGACTCCAGCGTTTAGCTTCTCTCCCACCTTTTTCCTTTATGGCCCACACTGTTCTCTGGGCTTGTTCTACTTTCACTCTGCCTTGTGTTTTTAGTCCATTAGTCAGAATGTATTCAGCAAAATTTTGGTTTTCTGGCTTTCTCCTTCAAGTAAAAACAGCAATTTTTTTTTTTTTTACCGGAAACATATGAACTTCAACATTTTCCAGAAAAAGATTTCTCAGATCAAGGCTCTTCCTTGTGACTTTGAGAGACAAAAATGAAAATCTTGACCTCTTAATTCCTAAATGTGATCACCCTGACAGCTCTTTTGTCTCAGAATTTTCTAAAGGCTTTGGTTTCCTTCTAAAACATGATGATTTTGAAATGGTGCTTCAGTTTCAGAAACCTAAACCCAGTGCATTTCTTCAAGCACTCAAATCCACTGTGGGGACAAAAGCTGTTCTATCAGGAGAACAGGAATTAAACTCAAACATTTCTCTTATCTAGACATATAATCCCATTAGATTGTGAACCTTTGGCTTTGCCAATAGGGTGTCTAACAGTAACAGCAGTTGTGCTAAGGCTGGATACTTCTCCCACTCCATCTCTGCCTCCTTTTTCATTCAGATTCACTTGGCTGTGCCTGCGGCTCTCATCTATTGGCACCAGTTCTGCCCAAGTTTCAGATAAAGCAGTACCATTCTTTGCAGTCCTTTTCCTTAAACATTTAATGTCACATCTGTGATTTTTCTAGTTCCATTTTTTTTTTGAGACAGGAATATTGAGGTTATCTCAGTGATGTTGACAATACCCCACACATGGCAGAGGACAAGAGGATAAAACACTGTGAACACTGCCTCTTCCCCCTTTCCCTTTTTACTTCCTGTAAACATTACTGGAGAAGATTGTACTGCAAAGTCATAAATAAAGTATACTTGTCAGAAGCTATGATCTTAAAATATTCTAACGCTTTGTTTGTGTTCTCTCCATAAATTGTTTATTGGTCAATATGGACAGAATTTGCAAACGTAGCCTCCTTTGAAATTTGCTGATATTATCTCCATTCTAAATACTTTCATGTAGTATTAAGCTTTAAAACCCCCCCACTTTCTACCCTTTTTTCATTGATGAGAAGTTTTCTAATGCTGAACATTCAATTATGCATCTTTACTTTACCCTGTGTTTCTCATCCTTAAGGAGATGGTTAGCATAAAAGGAAAACTGTATGACTGTTACTAAAGTTACTGTTGGAGGTAGGGTTACACAGTGGGGGTATGCTTTCTGACTGGTCTTAATCTGTACAGCAAAACAAATCAGAAAAGAAAAATTTCAGTATAAAATATGTCTCTTAATTTGTATTCTACCTCACTACATCACATAAATATTCTTCAACTAACAGACTGATGTTGTGAAATGGTACCCTGATGAGTAAATTATCACAGAAAGAAGTTCATCAAAGCAATGATTTCAGACATGTGTCTGAATAGCCCGTGAGCATACAGAACGGAAGACATCTCTTTAGCCAGAGAAGCCACCAATCTTTAACAAAGAAAACAGACTTTCTTCTAACTCTCCTGGAGCCTGGTAGTGCAGAGGGTCTTCCAATAATACAATTATCCGCCATAGGATGATATTTTAAATCAGAAGTTAGGTGGTTCAGTCTCCTCTAGATTGTTCCTAAAGAGGCCAAAGAAAGACCAATAGACATAAAAATGCCTTTAAATGTAGATAATGGTTGATAGATTGGGTATTTACAGCCAGTAAGTCAAATAGGTTATGACATTTGGTAATCGCCTCTTTAATAAATAACTTGTTAAGTTCCTGGAGAAAAGAAGGTAATTCATCTCAGAATAAAAACAGTTTTGGTCTACCAACTCTTTGAGTACAATTTGGTAGGTAAATGTAACTACATGGGGAATTTAGATGCTCAGTGGTCATTAAAAATAATGGGAACTTAAGTGTCCAGATCCTATAGTAGTTTCAAAACTCTTATCCATTTACTGCTGGGACAATTACTTTCTGCCCACTGCAGAGGTATTAACACTGAAACACTCAGAAACAACAAAGAGAACAAATTGCATAAAAACCCAATGTCAAATGGTTATCTATGAGCATTTTACTGGTGTTTTACTAAATTGACACATGAAGAAGAAAACAGAACACCTTATAATTTATTTTTGGTACTATAATTATTGATGTTTCAACAAAACAAGGGCTTCATAGTCAAAGGGTTGATTTGCAATAGGATTAAAGTGGCAACAGATTTTAGTCAGAATGCATTTTTTGAGGCTAGGAATTTGTAATAAAAAATTAACACCTACATGCCACACATTATTATATATGTCTGTTATGCATAAATGCTTATACAGCCCAGCAAGGGATTACAGAGGTGGTGTAATGGAGCGCTTTCTCCCAAAGGTGAGAAACAAATGAATGAGTGGGAGATAGCTAATAGTAGTAGGGAAAAGTTATTAGCTATACTTGGTATCACTACTGTTAGCCATGGTTGATTCACTGCCTCACTAATAGTCACATATTTAGCAGGTTGTAACACAAATTAGTCTTTAATGGGAGCTCCTTCCATTGCTCAGCAGGATAGCAAGCAAGAAGGCACTTAAAGAGCTACAATGGGGCAAACAGGCAAGGGAAACAGAGAGGCAGAAGCTGACAGCTCATTGTTGACCTGCTTTTTTTTTTTTTTTTTTTTTTTTTTTTGGTCATTATCTCTCATTTGAATCCAGCATCCAGTTTCTTCGTCCTGCACTTCATGCTGAGTTGTACCATGGGCAACAGCACTGGCCCACCTAATAGAGTGGATCCTCAACCATGGCATGTTTTACACAGTACCCTTAGTGGTGGAGCTGAACTCACCCTAACGAGGATTTAGCCTTTTCCAAGACTATACTACACAAAAAAGGTTTAGCCATGATTCAGTCCAACATTTTTGTACAATAGTTCCATTTGGTATATAGCCCTAGTATCTACAACACATTGCTGATAGATGCCTTCCTCTTGGCATACTGATCTACTATAACCTGAAACCACATGCAAATCTAGGAATCTGATTTTTTTTTACAACCCCCCTCCAATGTCCTCTACTCATCCCAGAGACTTAATGTGGTATCCAGATCCTGTTATTCCAATCTCTATCTGTTACCACAGACTCCTCTGCTTTCTGCCATGCTTATTTACAACCCTGTGGAATGGTATATTTGCCTTCTTTTCGTATTAGTCTGTTTCCAAGACAGAGCCAAATTCTACACTTGCTACCAATCAGAGCTGTCTTTTTTTGTCTCTGTTATTTTATGAAGACATTTGTCATTTCTTTCTGTCTGCTTCACTATATAAATCCTCTAGTTTCTTGCCCTCCTGCAGCTTCTTCCTCTGTTCAGTCTCGGCAAGGTTTTGTTGCTATTATCATCATTTTCTCTCAGCATGCTCTCTGTCCTCTTGAAGGCTGGTTTGACAGATCCTCTCCTGTCATCTCTTTGAAGGTTGATTTCAGCTCTTCCTTACAGCACTGTGCCTATGTGCCTCCTCCGCTGCAAATGTTTAGTGTGGAGCTTGTTCCACCAGATCAGCTTCTCGTGGCTCTTTCTCCTGAGGAGGGTCACCAGAATGTACAAGGCTGTGGGCCACAGTGCTAGTCTGATAATATCAATAGTTGACTGCTACCTTTCCAGTAGGCCTGGTAGCTCTTCCCCTTGTCATTACCAAGGACATGCACTAGTCATTTGACAGGATCTCCACTGGGTGTCCAGAAAAGATGTTTAGGCTTGCTATCAGAATAAATTAACCAGCTTGTGCTCGCTCCTCCTTGCCGTAGAAAGACGATCATGAGGAGCAGGCACTCCTAGTTGTTTGTATGGTGACTGTACATTTCCATATCACTTTCTGAAGGAGACAGTGCAGTGGCTCACTCAGGAGATAAGACACTAGTTCGTTTATGCATGCAACCCTCTTCTGACACTGAAAGAAACTGAGTGTCCAACTAAAATAGACACCACTGATACACAGTTTTCCCATACCTCCCTATCTGGGAAGGCATTTGTCTGCCCTTCACAAGTCCTTGATGAGGACTGCTGATTTTCTCCTTATTTCTCCACTCTTCTTTAAAAACACATTTTTGTTCTGAAGCCTTTATATATTATACCTACAGGTCACGCAATACCTAATATTTACTTGAACAGTTAATGTCCTCCAGATTATGCATGGATTGGAGGATGCTTGGGGCAAAACTTCAAATTTTATTTGAAGAGAAACACTTCTTTTCATTAAGGAAGCTCCCTCTTGGAGAAGTCCCCTAATTCTCAGAGAGTGTCATCAGAATTTCATCTGTTAAAGCACTTCTATCCTCTTCAAAAGTATCTTAAAATTAAAAAAAAGACTAATTTCAGCAATAGGCTAAGCACACAGAAAGTACTCCATAATCTGGTGAAGTAGCTATATTATTCTTAAGAGACTTGCCAACTAGTGATCTACTACTGCTATTTTAATTTATGTAACATCATGATTGCAACTCTAAATTAAACTCATACAGGCAAAAAAATTTATAGTTCAGCCTTTGCCTCAATCCTTAACTTTCTTTGCTGTAACAAAGTGACATATTGCAAGGGCTCTTAGCAGTGTCTCACAATACCTAGGCACTTACAAAGGTTAATTACTCTATTGGGTTTGCATGACAAGGTTTTGGTAGTGGGGGGGGTACAGGGATGCTTTATGTGAGGAGCTGTTAGAAGCTTCCCCCATGTCTGAGAGAGCCAATGCCAGCCAGCTCCAGGATGGCCCCACGGCTGGCCAAGGCTGAGCCCATTGGCAATGATGGCAGCACCTCTGTGATAACATATTTAAGAACAGGAGAAAAAACCCCTGTGCAGCAGCAGGCAGAGAGGAGAGGGAGAATATGTGAGAGAAATAACCCTGCTAACACCGAGATCAGTGAGGAACGGGGGGAGGAAGTGCTCCAAGCACCAGAGCAGAGATTCCCCCTAGCCTGTGGTGAAGACCATGGTGAAACAGGCTGTCCCCCTGCAGCCTGTGGAGATCCATGGTGGAGCAGAGATCCACCCACAACCCCTGGAAGACCCCATATCAAAGCAAGTGGATGCCTGAAGGAGGCTGTGACCTCAATAGGAAGCCCACCCTGGGGCAGACTCCTGTTAGAACCTACTGACTCGTGGAGAGAGGAGCCCATGCTGAAGGCAGCCCATGCTGGCAGGACTTTTGGTGTGGCAGGGCACCCACACTGGAGCAGTTTGTGAAGAACTGCAGCCCACATAGGAGAAGTTTGTGGAGGACTGCCTCCTGTGGGAGTGACTCCATGCTGGAGCAGGGGAAGAGTGTGAGGAGTCCTCCTCCTGAGGAGGAAGGAGAGACAGAGACAAGGTGTGATGAACTGACCGGAGCCCCAGTTCCCCCTATGCCACTGGGAGGTAGACAAATTGGGAGTGAAGTTCAGTCTGGGGAGAAGTGCTGTGTAATAAACTAATTTTCCCAAGTCAAGTCTGTTGTGATGGTAATTGGTAAGTGATACCCCCTGTCTTTACCTTGACCTGTATTTTCATTGTATTTTCTCTTCCCTGTTCAGCTGAGGGGAGGGATAGAGTGGCTTTGATGGGCACCTGGGTCCAGCCAGGGTCAACACACCACAATTACAATTACTGATTTTTTACCTTTGATTTGCTAAAAGGAATCACGCAGAAGAATTAAGCCCTGGTGTGGTCTCAACTTGAAAACCTTTAGCACCTCTTGGGCTATGCTGTCAAGGGCTGCATAGTTCAGCGGGGCAAACCCTCCACTATTCAGTGAGTGCTTTTACTCCATTGGGTATCTACACAAAAGCATGAAGGGCATCAGTCCTTCTGAAAAAAGTATAATAATATACAGAAAGGTCTTACTGAGAAACAAATTCACATGTTCTTCCCAGGGGCCCCATGGCACCCTAGCCAGCTCTATTCTTACCCTCTTTGGTGAGGACATGGACGTAAACTAATGGCATGGGCCCACAAGAGCATCTCAATGCTGTCACTTCGAGAAAAACCAGGAGATGACACAAAGGCAAAAAGGAGAAAATCAAGAGGGAAATTGAGAAGGCAGTCCTGTAAGCCAAACACTTCCATGTTTCTCTGACTCCAGCTTAAGCTTGTACTGGTTACGGTTTAGAGTATCAACCCTTGCATGCTCAGGCTTTTGAAGAGCTGTTAGAAAAACCATCTCAGACAAACACTTTAAACATACAGAATACATTTGGTAGTGTACCTTGAATTTATTTCTTAGCATATGAATTATACTTATGCTTTTCAAAGCAAAAGAAGTAATTTAAAAATTATTAGAACCTCCTGTGACTGCATGAAATGCTCTTTTCATCCATTCAGTCTTCCAATGAGGACCCCATTCAACTCTTTCATGACAGTTATGGTTTTTCAAGTCTGCAAAAACTCTTCAAATGGGGGTTCTATCTTTTGGAATGCCATCATGACACGGTTGGTAGTGTTGTAGCTGGTGAATTTTAAGTGTTTAGCTTGCAGATGAAATGTATGTAAGTATGTTAAAAATTCCTCTGAAAAAGTAGGTCTTATACATGTGTTGCTGTCAGTTTTCATAGTTCTAGGCTTTTTTTAATTACCCAAGGCATTCTGATTACAGAGCTACAAAGTAATCTATTTAAAGCTGGGTTTTACAGTGATCTAATGGGCACAAAAACCATGTGGAATTAGAAAACATTTACTTCTCTTCCCCTTCTCCTTATATTGCCAAATATATTTAATCAAACTTGTTTTAAAAACAAATATTCCCAGGGTAAGGACTTTCATATCAACTTCTGGTTGTTTCTGTTGAGTTATAAACCTCTGGCAATTTTTTTCCTACTGAAATGTAAATGATGACATATCGTTAACTAGGAGCATCGCACCACTAAAATACTAAGACATGTCTTGCTTGCCTCAAACTTCCCTTTCTGTAAGTGCAATGCCTTAGAGGCAGCAGTGTTTAAACGGTACAAAGTACTCTACTAGCACCAGCCTGAATCTTTATTTAGGAGAACAAGCTCCACATTCTTCCCTGCTAACACAGTATATGGGCATGTTCGGCTACTCCATAAAACACGCTCATACACTATTACTGTCTAAACCAAGGTACAGTACTGACATGACGGATTCATGTTCCCAGCTGTGACATAAGAGCTCTTTGACAATACCACAGTGAAAGCCCTATTAAGAAAACATGTGCCGGACAGTGCATCTGATGTAGTTAAATGCTATAAAAGATTTTCCAGGTGTTAATGAGCTACATGAGTAGAATGAAAATGAGATGGACCCATGTGCTTGGAAATTCTCAAGAAGCAGGACTCAGGCTCTCAGAGAGATGGACAAACAGTGCTTTATAACCACCACCAGCCATGCTCTGCACCTGACCACGCGAGGTGATGAGCAACCCTGACTATTCACTGGGGAAACTGTTCATTGAGGGTCGTTTTCATGGGAAAAGACAGACTTTCATGTCTTCCTGCAGTTTACTACATCCTTTTTACTTTGCTCTGTTTGTGAAAAAGCTCTAGCTATTTTCCTCTTTTTAAGCATTTTTTTATCCTAAAGAGAAGGAAAACATTATGCCTGTTACTTCATTTCTTTTTCTTAGTTTTATGAGGGATTCATCTTGACCCAGTATAGATAAGAAACTGTCATTTAACTCATGTCAAAGTATCACTACTTAGAGTTTAAGATTTTAAAGGACAGAAATACAATCTATTGCGTACTTTGAAACAGCACGGATTGAAATTTTTCAAGGCAATGGTAGAGGTTTAAGGTATATTCCTTTAAGCTAGTATAAAATCTTATGTATGGACTGTCCTGGGAATTTCAACCACTGATACTTCAGAGTATGACCATGTTATTTTGTACATCAGCTACCTATAGGAGAATTGTTTATTCGTATAATCTGTTGACTTTATAGAATATTGTTTTATTTCTTTAGCATGTGTGAATTCTATGGTTACTGTCCTTGAGGAGATAAGTTTTGTTTTATCTACATGTGACATGTACAGTGAGGGAAGGCTGCAATGCAGATTTTCACATGCTATTGTGACCACAATTTCAGTCTTACTCCTGGCATGCGACTGTATCTAGGAAAAAAGAAGATAATTTTGTCTCCATGCTAATTTCAGTCTGATTTTTCTTGAAGGGGAAGCTTCCAGTAATACAAGAACCAATGGAGTCTCTCTTCTCAGAAGTTAATTTAGAACCACCTATTTTATTTCCCAGAGAAAGTGAGTACTATTTTATCTTACATTTCCAATCTAAATCTCAAGTCATCTACCCACTCTTCCAGTATCCCAAGAGAGTTACTTAAATTAACTCGGAGAACTAAATTTTCTTAAAGGTGTAAGAAGAAGGAGGAGAGAATAAGCAAACCAGTCTAATAACACATTGACACAGATGCTCGAAATTCATGTCTTAAGGGTTAAAATTCCTCTGGCTTGCCAGGTGTTCTGTGCAAATGCTGCATTCATACAATGTAGTATCTGACCATTTAACCATATGTCAAACAATCTCTGCTATGACAACCAGATGTAGACATTGCCATGGAATGAAATTATCATTTTATTAATTACCCTTTAATTAGTTGATACAGCAGAGAACATGCAGTAATTTAGTCATAATTGGCCTGACTGAGACTCAATACTTAAAGGAATGGAATCTGTTTGTGAGGCTACTTGTTATGAATAACAATTATATCTGTGACAATGCAATTTTATTATGAAGATGTACTATGCATTTCAAACAACTTTTAGGTATAAGACAGTATCCAGGATTTAACTACAATTTGATGGAAAATATTTTCCTTGACTAAAAGTGTATAATCCTCTGTGTATTTTGCAAAACATGTTATAACAATGCAAGAATGTCCTCTTACCTAACTTACTGTGATGACCAAAGTGTGTTTTCAATCCATTTTATTACCATTCAATCCATTTATTAGAAATGAGGAGCCACTTGCACTTCAGACTCCTCTCAAAATCTTTTTATTGTTCTTCAAATTATTTTACAGTTTAACATAGCATTTGTGCAAGGGGTACACTATGCAAATGTTTAGAAACATTCCCTGATAGAACATTGCAAGCAGAAACTTGAGCAGAGTATCTTACATGATCATTTGTCACTACACTTTTTGGATTTCTGTAAGAAGAGTAGAACATTCTTAGGTTTCTCAGAGTACATTGGTGCAAGTAAAGTTACCAACATCCCTCAATAGACTGTACCAGTAAGTAAATGTCTTGAAGACATTCTTTCAGTACAGCTTGCTATTAAATCAGGAATACTCTTCACAGACAGAATACTGAGTATCACTGTAGTAGGGGAAAGCACATTAAACAGCTTAATAAAAATGCTTGTAAAGTGGATCTTACCGTTGGCCCTTTCATGCCCAGTTGTTAAGAGATGTTTTTACCACCACTTTTGACAAAATTCTGGAGCTATCATTCTGTCCTTGCTCTTCTAAACTCTATGACCTCAGCAAAGACAGCACTGTTTTATAGTAGTTGTGGAATATTAGAAGGACAACATGCTTCATGTTTTCTCCACTTGTTTTTCCACAGAAATCTCAGAAAATGCAGGTCAAAACCTTCAACAATTGCAGCTTCAACAAAATATAACAAGTTGCTTTGCTTTTCAGAGTCAAATAAAACTTCCCCCCTTTTTTTTTCTGTGATGGGTAGATCCTAGATTTCTGCATGTGCAGTGACAGAAATTATACTTAACCGAATTAATTTTAAAATCTTGCCCAATTCCAGTATGTTTATTTATATATTTATGATGAATGGGCAGGCTACATAGCTGTCTCCCAGCCAAATAAGTCTTTCACATATCTATTCTAAAGTCAAGGAAGTTATACAAAGGATGAGTCTTTTCCTTTACAATTTGACTATGAGCAATTTTTTTACTTTGCTTAAATGACTATGGACTGCTTTTAAAGTTTTTATTTTTATTATTTTATTTTTAAACATAACATCTTTCTATCCTTTTTAAGAGTTAATTCACAATAATTCTTCTTTAGCGAGAATGTATGTGTGTATATGTATATATACATATATGTATGGAAAAACATGCTATATAAGAAAGCAAAACATTTTTTGCCTAGGGTGCCATCTTCCAGTTAATATCAGAAAGTCATATTCTATCACTTGTAAGTGCATCTTGCTCAACAACTTATCACCACCTCCAGTACGAAAAGCACACAGGTTGTAACTTCCTGCTGTGTCACAGGGAATAGCTAACACAGCATAACAAGAGATCATTTCATTAGATTGCCACAAGAGTCACTGCTGCAAGAAACTTGAGTGGAACGAGAACACAATCACAGTGTTAAGAACTCAAAACAGTTTACCATTAAAGCCTTGTGTGCCTGCTTGAGAAATGTCTTAGAGCAGCACAAAAGCTGGCACCATTAGCTTTCATCCCTGCTGAGCTGGCAATAAAGTGCACACATAAGTAAAATGCATTAATTGGTATTAGTCAATCTAGTTAAGATGTTCATTCTCCAGGCATCTTCAGATTTCATTTCCATAAAATAGGATTTCTTTAAGTCTCATAACTTGATTTGGTCCAGCCCAAAATGATGTTGACACGGTGGCAGCAAAAGCACAATTACACCCCAGCTTTACAAAGGTGTTGTCTGTCTAAATATACCGGGACCCACGTGCTCCCAGTCTCACACACACACACAAAAGCAACCCACATTAAAAAAAAAAATCAAAACAAAAAACCTGCAGAATAGGAAAAAGTGATACATTTTCCGATCATTTTCCTATTGCTATTCTTCCTCCCCTTCCCCCGTATTTTTCCTACTGTGCACGACTGATTACTGCACTTTAAGATCAGAATGAACAATTAACTGCCTAATTATTCCAGTCACACCATGCCACAATGAAATCTTTATTCAGTGTTTACAGCAATCTTTGGCAGAGACTGTCTTGCTGTTTTTAAACCAAGAAGAACTGCTCCCTTTGGCTCCCTTCAGCATCAGCTGCCTGGGTTTCAGAGCTGGATGCCAATAATCAGCCTCCTCTTTTTCTTCCAAAGTAGCTATTTTTTTTTTAAGGGTGAAAAGACCTATTCTCATCAACTCCCCATATATTCTGCCTGATTTATGTCCCAGCCACTGGGTCTCTTCCTTCCGTATCTTTTAACATGTACCATTTATCCCGCACCCCTCCGCGCAGCTCCCGCAGCGCCCGCCGAGCCCCGGAGCCCCCGGACACCCCGGAGGGGGGGGGGGGGGGCTTCTTCCTCGGGAACCACGGCGAGGGGGCGGGGGGCGGGGGGGATAGTTTCCATCTCCTGCTGCATAGCATCCACACATGCACAGTTTTTTCCATAGGGTTTTCTCGTTCTGCGGAAATCCCCGAGGCTGCTCCCCGGCTTCTCCGCCCCAGGAAAGTTGGAGGGAGCTGCTCCGTGCCCCGGGCGTCTCCTTCTGCCCCCTCTCTGTCTCTCCGACCTGCTCCCGGTTCCCGACGGGCAGCCGCGCCGCCGGGACGCTCCGTGCCCTTCTCTGCCCGGCCTTGCCCGGCCCTGCCCGGCCCTGCCCGGCTCTGCCCGCCTGGCAGTGCACCTGCAGACAGCGGGGGAAGACTGTCCCAGGCAAACTCCAGAGCGACCCGGTGTGGGCTCGCTCCGTTCCCTACCGCCTCCTCCTCGCCCTCTGACTGTGGTTGGACAGCTAGGGAGTCGGGGAAAGGAGAAAAAAAAATAATAAAAGGAACAACTAAAATTTAAAAAAAAAAAAAAAAAATCCAAAACCTCAGAAGAAAAGAAGAAAAAGAAGAAAAAGTAAAGGAGAAGAAAGAAAAAAAAAAAAAAAAAAGGAAAAGGAATGGGGGAAAAGAAGAAAGAAATAAAAGAAACAAAAATAAAGAGAAAAGAAAAAGGGGAGGGGAAAGAGAGGAAAATGAAAAAAAAAAAAAACCAGAAGGAAAAGTCCGCGAGGGAGAGGTCCGGTTACCTTGCAGCGTGGAGGACCTCCCGGCTGCCTTCCTGGCGACGGGACTTCCCTCCTCCGCCGGGTGCGCTCCTCACATCACCGCGCCCCCTGTTCCGCTGCCGCGGAGGGAGCTGCCGCTCGCTCCTGCCTCTGGCTGCGGAGGGAGGCTGGGCTGGGGGGGCTGCGCGGGGCTGTGCGGTAGAGGAGGAGGAGAAGGAGGAGGAGGAGGAGGGAGCCCCGAGGCCACTCCGCTCCCCGGAGCTGCCCTCGCTGGCAGTGGCCGCCTCTGCCCCTGGCTCGGCTGCCCGTGGATATCGCGGCAGGTCCGACGCTACTGCGGGGACTTGCGAGAGGCGATTGGTGCCGGGGAGCTGCGCCCTCCTGCGCCGCCCCCCCTCCCGCCCCCCTTCTCGGGGTACCCCCCCTCCCCAGCTGTTGCCCCGGGGTCCCACGCAGCTCCCCGGCTGTGGAAGAGCAGCCCCGTGTCTCCCTTCTGCGGGGCTGGTTACATCTGGGGAGGATCATCAGACGGGCTGCCAGAGAATGGGCTGCTGAGGTAGACCAAAAGTCACACCAGAGGGACCAAGCATTCATTTAAGAAAAAAGGGTACGGAGATGAAAGCTGAATTTCTTTAGCAGGCTCGATTTTAGTTAATAAACATCCTCAGACTAATGTCAGAGCTACTTCTATGAGGCCAAACAGTACAGTTTCCTGAAGGATTTGTGTAAGACTTTGGAAAAACAACCAAACAATAAAGGGGTTTTACATCCACTTCTAAAGATCATTTTAGTGTTCATAAAAGCTGCCAGGCTTGCTGAAATATTCCCCATCCACAGAACAACAGCAGCAAAGGCAGCTGCAGGACAAGGCATCCTTTCTGCCTGCCAGGTCTCTGAATCTTGACCTGAAGCAACTGGGAGGACAGGTATTTCTTATGCCGTCCCTGCACTAGCCTTCATCTTTCTGCACAGACTGGAAAGGCAGCAAAGTTGTACCAACTTTGATGATGTGTATGTGTGAAAAAGATAGGGAAACTTGTCCACTTGGGTGTGAGAAGTTTATTACCTCTTTAATAGCTCCCTGTAGTAATAACTCCATTTCGCTGCCAGCACAGAACCCATTCCCCATCTCAGTTAAACTGGTAAATCTCAAGCAACTTCACTAAGCTCAGAGCAGAGCAGTCAGTGGCCAACCCAGTGACTGGCAGTAGGAGACTCTAAATCCCATTATTGATTAGCTGGGATGCTGCCAGTCCCTCAACAATTAGATCTTGAGATGAAGATTCAGATTAGAAGTCAAGATTTGGTTTGTTAGTTTTGTTAGTTTTTTTTTTTCTTCTCTTCAGATTTACACGAATGATTATTTGCAGAACTAAGGTCTCACTGGCTAGTTTTCTGGCCTTGCATTTTTCATATTGATCTTAACATAGTCACTTCAGCATTATAAAAGAAAAAGGGCAGTCAGATCTCTGGAGAGAAGTTGTTGGAAGTTTGTATGCTGGCAAAGTGCCCAAAACAAATGATGAATTACAGCTATGATAAATGAATATTTAGGTGTGTTGGGAAGCCTTATGATGCTCTCACAGTTTCCTCTGTGTTCATCTTTGGGCTTCTGTGGCTGATTGAGCATTTTTAGTGTAACAGTCTGAGGAGGCAGAAATGGCCTTCGTCAGCATCCCTGGTCAGCCTCAGAGACTTGGCACACTTTTGATAATGATAAGGCAAAACATGCCACTTCTCCCTAATACTAGGACAGAATACCTGTAATAATCTCCTAGAAAGTTGTCAGTACACCATTGCTGCTGGGAGTCTGATTGCAAGAGCAACGATCTCTTCCTAGAATCGAGCAGGTTACTGAATCAATGCACTTGCTTCCTGTAATATATGCACATATCTCCACTTCTCTGCTTTAATATAGGATACTCAGAATAAGTCTGATTATAATCTTAAAGGCTAAACTGATGCCACTTGAAAAGTTTGCATTTGAGTGTAGTCTGTGAGTTTGTTTTTACCCCCAAGTTGGACTGCAGTGAGGGGAAAAATATCAGAATAAAATATGTATGACAGCTTTAATGGAATAGCAACTGCAGTGGATGTTCTTTGATTATTGCATGGACCACAGCACCATGAAAATAAAATGCACATACTATCTATTATTTAAGTTTATAATTTAGGATCAATATATAGTATACAGTGCAACACTCACATATGACGCAGAAAACCCAAGAGAATTCTATGATATACAGAGCAAGCACTAGAAAAAAATCCATGCATTTAATTCATGAGCACCTCAGTTTCACATAACCAAATGGGTTATCCAAACATTGTGTTTACTAAAGCAGATTTAGCTACACACCCTAAATTCTACCTCATGGGTTGTCTTCCTTCACAGGGACACGTTTCACTAATGTGCCTGTGACTTATCTTTTCTAAGACCTGTTACTGTGATATACAGTAAAATAAGATAAACTTACATTATCACTGTTTCATGCTCCCCTCCCCGATACATGGCTGAATCACACAATCTGACAAGGGCTCTCCTGCGCCTCTGAAATCAGAGTTGAGAGTACATTGCAAAGAGTGTGTCCATCAACTCACCCATCTCAGCATTACGTGTTTTCAATCACCAAGCATTTTCAGGAAAAATGAGACAAGGTTTCAAACATTCACATGCATAGTTCACATAAAGAACAGGTGGATGAAGTATCTCACCTCCTTCCTCAAAACCATAAAATAAAATTAGAATTTTAAATTAAGGTAACTGAACCTAACTCTCAAACCTTACATGAACCATAAAAATCAATTCTTGAATCTAGAACATTTTATTAGGCACAGTTGTGATTAAATGTCCTTTACATGAAAGAAGTTAATCTTTACTCTCCAGTACTTGATATTCTCCCTGCCACCTACTATACATAATTCTAAACCCATGCAAACAGAGTAAAAAAATACTAATGAATGCAGCATGCTGAGTAGTTTTAAAATTTAGAGGCTTTCCAAGAGATGAAAGAAACGTTTTGCTATCACTGTTTGAACAAGAGATTTTTGTATGCTGCAAGATATTTATACTGTTCTCCTACAAGGAAGACTTGGAAGACAAAGCATTATATATGGATATTGCTTATGTGTTCGTATAGTCTTCTGTCTTTCAGAACTGAAACAAGAAATGAGTTATAAGTTACCTAAATGATAGAGGTGAAGGAACAAGAAAGGAGAAAGCTTGGAAACAACTATTTGCCACTTTTATGTTGTCATTGCATGTCATGCAACAGCTCTTATGTTTTTATCTTATACCTCTGCCTCACTTTATCCAGCTTTGTTCATTATTCTTCTGACAAACAGAAAGTTTTTGGATTTTTGCAGATATGGACTGTGTTGTGGAATCCTTTTAGAGGCAGCTAACAGGAAACACTCACTTTTACAAATACTAGAATGGGATATTTGCACCAGAAAATATTGGAGGAATAGATATGATGTATTTTTTTAACACCTCTGTGGCTTTTTCAAATACTGGGTGTTCATTTAAGCACTGATTTGTTTTTATAGTTAATCGCGACCTAAACTCTATTGGTTTTTACTGTGCAAGAAATCACAACTTTTCAAAAGGCAACAATTGTTAAGAGTCTATTTGAGAAAGAGAAGAAGTGCATATTAATTAAAAAGAATTCCATATCCTAAATGATAAAATGAGGCCATCATCCAAAAGCAGTAAGTTTCCAAGTTTCCAAAGCAATAAAAGAAAACTGCACATTGTTGAAGAAGTGACATAGCAAGGCAATGCATATTTAACAAGAGTGGTGAAAGGAATATGTCTGGTCATAAAATAACATCCATCTTTGTAAAATGTCACTAAACCAGTAATAGGAATAGCTTTCAAGTTGTTGTGTCCACACAGAAGAGTACCATATCTACTTGTATCTGAGAAAGCCCAGAATGTCATGTGCTACAATGGTGAAACTCCTGAATGCTGTACAGTCTGTTTAAACAGTGTGTATGCACAAAAAAATCCAGTGGAGAACTTAAAATGACAACAGCACACCATACAAAGACGTGTATATGGCTATACCTGTTCTGTCACAGGTATACAGATGTGCCTTGGAACCTGTCATTCAGCAGGCTCCAAGACACAAGCTTCTCCATCACATGCCTTTCTTTTGGCCTTCACTCTCCTTTTCTTCAAAGTAACCAGTGATGGGTCCCCAGGCCTTGCTCAAGACTAGAGCCTGATTTTAATCCTTCTCAAGGCATTACCTGAGTTTATCACTGTCAGAAAAACTTTAAAGTTTTCAGAAAAGAGGGATTTCCTCTCTCTTCGTTCTGCTTCTTTCACTGTTTTGCCTTAGTTCACTTAATTTATCTTCTGCACTGTTTATGTAGGGTAGGAGAAGACCAATATGAGAGGGCTTTCTTCTTAGTTGCTTTTCTTTTATATTAATTAGGTAAAACCTTATTCAAGCATATATTCAAATCTAGTAGCCATCCGTAAGCATAGCCTTGTTTTGGTCAATCTCCTGCTCTTTGAAATAAAGCCTTTGTTTGTCTCTTCCCCTTCTTCTTAAATATAATTATCAGTTTATCGTTTTAGTCTTGTTTTAGTCTTTTGTTTCTTGGAAGGTCTGTAGGAATCAGCATCTTTTTTCTCAATGACTGTTCATAAGGAAGACAATAAATTGAAAATGGAGTTTTACTTCTGCTAAAAAGACCATGATCATGGTCTACTCCATCAGTATCTTCAGGAGAGTAATTTGTCATCTGGAGTCACTGAGGAAAACACTATCTTTTTTCTCCTGCTGACAGATGCATCAGCTTTTCCTTCACACTGAGGCTTTAAAACTTGTCAGCAGTGCCAGGGAATCCCAAGGGTAACTCTGGACTTTATTAGTTTAGATTGAAATCTGATTTGGTTTCAGTATAGCAGCAAGAAAGTTCATGGAGTCCTATTCACATCTGAAAATTTCACCCCACATGGAGGACACCAGAAGGCTTGCATGGTTAAAGGTTTCAGAGGGAGCTGCCAAGGAAGTGCCTTGTCACCTTGGCCTTGTCCTGACCTCTCCCTGACTGCACCATTTCATTTTGCTTATTTTTATCATATGGCATGTGGAATTTCCAAATGCAAAATATACCCAACTGTATTATTACAAATCTACAACTATTAACAATTTTTCTCCCGCAACATTTCTAATGGAATGTTGAATAGCAGATTTTCTGCTCTTCCAGCCATTTAGTAAAACAATTCTGAATGTGTCTAATTGCACCAGTTAGGCAAAAGGAGTTAATTGTTTGCTGTGCTACCTGTACCACAGGATATGATGTGTTTACTGTGGACAAATCACAGGTAGTATGCTGGCTGATAAACCAGCAATTGTCAAATTGCTAGTTACACCCTTGTCTGCATTGAGAGAACAGTAAGTAACAAAGGATTGTCTTGTCCCTGTGGATGATGACAAGGGCTAGTAGAAAAGAAATAAAATGAAGAAGGAAAAACACTTCAGATGTCTCTATATGAATATTAAAAGAAATAGGCTTCTATTGTCAGAACTTATGTCCGTGACGTCTGTGCTTGGGCTGCTTTTCGTGCTTGCACTGAATGTCACAATACAAATGCAGCATAACTCTGATTGCCCAACACTGTTCATGTTCTCTCTATGGGAACAGGGCAGGGATTTTTTCTTTGAATACATAATTTACGGCTTGCTACATCAATTCTGCAAAGTCAATACATATCCTTAGCACAAAGCAGAGAATGAAGGGCATTATGGAGAAAGAGAGAAAGATAGTACATTGACAGAGAAAGATGAATTCCACTGCACAAGCACATTACAGGTTCCATTCATAAGAATAAAAGTACTCTTTTTTTTTCTTCAAATAGGAAGTATTTTTCAAAATACATTTAATATGGCTAAATTTAAAAAGATCTTGTGCGCAGCTTACATGCCACTACCAACAAACTCTGTCACTGTATTATCCTATGTTATCCTTTGTGCAAAGAATATCTATTTATTGATTCAAGTCACATATATTTGCAAGGCAAGGTTTGTAGACACAGGTAATATTTTTATTAGACCAACAGATTAGAATGAAAAGATGGATCAGGCACAGAAGCTCTTCACCGAGTAAAATGCAGTCTGTTTTTTTCCCTAGATACTCAAGTTGGCTTCATAAAAGATGTTACTTCTTGCAAACTTAGCTTCTATTACAATCTTAGATCACTGTGACTGCTACAGTGCTGCTACTTATGTAATTATAAAATACCTATCTGAGAACCTGGTTACTCCTCTGCATTATTAACAATGTCTGACAGGTTTTCACTACTGCACAGGGAATACATTTAGACAAAATCTTCTCCTGACCACCTGAACTAATGAAATTGCAGCCTACAAGTGTTGATAAAGTTAATGGAAAGAAATTTTCAGCCACAGGGTGGTTGTACTAGTAGTCTGCAAGAAAGCAAACTACCTCTGGACTTGCAGTAGATACACCCTGTGTCTTACTTCCACAGGTAACAAGTGATTTGCCATCTTTATATTTCCTTGAGATCATGCTGTTGCTGGGTATGGTTTGGAGTCTTCTGAGTGACTTAGGACTAAATAGAGAATAAATGAAAGATACAATAAAGGGTAATATTTAGGATTTTCAATGGGTGCTTGCCTTGAGCTTCAGAAACCCAACTCATTTTTAGAGAAACATAGCATCTTTTTCATCTTAAAATCTACTTAATAACTAAGTAATTTCATTGCAGTTTAGAGGGATCTCATTAACTGTACTCCTGTGTTTTTCATGTGTCTTGCTTCTGGGCTTTGGTTCTTTTGACAATCAGAGGCAAAGAATTTCAGGATCTATTGAGCAGAGTCACCTGCAAGTCCTATCCAGCTCACAGTGTGGATACAGGTCGGTGAGGAGTGCAGACATCTCTCGGTGCCTCTGGAGCCTCAGTTGTGGCTCTGAGGGCAAAACTCTGCACCAGAGCAGGTCAGTTTTCTCTGTGCAGGGAACAGAGTCTAGGAAATTGCTGTGGGACAAAAATGGGTGTGTTGGACTTCTCTGCAGAAATGACTGTGGGTGCTTTGACGAACACTCACTGACCTCCTGCAAACAATGTGGTGGAAAAAAATGCCAGACTGTCAACTACATCAATAAGGAGAACTTTTAGTCTCACCTCATCCCTTCACAATTCCCACTGACAGGCAAAAATTGAACACTTCCTTGAGTCTAGAAGAGAGGAATCTGTTTTGTAGTGTGCTACAGGCATGATCTAGACAAATTGCACCTATATTTTATTTGAACCCATCACGATACAACATAACAAGGCTTTTCAATTACCTCAACAAGCTACCAATACAACTTTATAACTTCAATTTTTCATCCATTTTCTCCAACTCAACATTTCTTTTATATATCACTGTAAATCTCATCAGTCCAGTTCAGGCTAATAAATTTTAATTACCACATCTCAAGCCTAATGAAAAGGGGAAACTTGCAGTGAAGAAAGACAAAGGCATTGGTTATTGCCTTGGGCCTCAAGCTCACCCCTCTGAATGGGGCACTGGACTCTGTTAACTCAGGCATGGGTATGGCACAGAGAGAGGCAGAGCTGGCATCTGCAGGGCTGCAGGGTTGGGCTGCCCCCGTGAACAGACCTGTGTGTCCCTCTAAGCAAAATTTAGGCAATCGTTTGAAGCACACCATGCTGGGGTACAGTTTTAGTTGGCATAGGTAGAGCTCAAAGACAGACCAGAGCTGTGACTCAGGACTGGAGCATTGTATTTCACCACAGTAACTTTTATGGTCATCTGGCATGCTATTCTTGTCTTCAAGGAGGGGGACAAGTTAAGCAGGAAAACACTAACTTGCCTATTAGCTGGAAATGCACAAAATTCCAACAGACAGTGAAAGAGAACTAATTTTGTATTGTAATTATGGTTTTTTTCTAAAAGACAGTGATAAAGCTTAAGGTTTTCAAAGATTTTTCCTTACGTAGAAAAGGCAAACAAGATAAAATAATACAGCAGATCAACATACTTATATGTTTATTAATTCTGACTAAAATTTACCATCTGTGACTGAGCATTTTACTAAATAAATCCCAGAAAATACAGATGATTTTAGCTAAAAATCATAATGGCACTGTTTCTTAAGCTCTGTTACTGAAATAGCTACACTGTAAATTAATATTTACAATAAAAGTATGCTCATAAAAGTTCTAAAGCATTTTCTAGTGACAGTCTGTTCAACTATTTAGTGATTCAAAAACAAGCTCTCCAAGAAAAGCTTCATATCATTACAGTACATAAAATATAGAAATATATGAAAAATGACAAAGGCAGTATGTTACTGTTGAGGGGACTCTAACTTGATTGTTTAGCTGGTTGAAGTAGCTTTTCATAAGTGAAATATGTCCTCAGTTTTCCTGGAATAGATAGAGTAAGAGCAAAGTCAACAAAAATATGTCTTCTTTATTTTCCTTTGAAGACATTCCTTTCTCTGGAATATAGTAAAAATCTGTGTTCAGGGCACGTTAGTTAATTCTGAGGCATGCGTGCTCAAGCAGACACATAAGAGGCTAATTTACATGCTTAAAGGCAAGTAAAACTTTGTTTTGCATCTGTAAATATACCTGCCCAGGGTAAGAAGTGGGCTTTCCAGAATACTTGTGTGTGAGCTGGGTTTACAGGTATTAAAAAAAATAATCTGATCTGCTACTATTGTCACTGTAGCTGTCATCACAGTGCAATTCAGGCAGAAAACCTCAAGACACTCATCAGACCAAATCCTATGGACCTTACTCAAGCAAAAAATCTTGTTGATGTCAACAAACATTTTCCCCAAAGAACTGGTACACAATTGAGCCTTTTTTGTACATGTATATTTTAGTATCATTGAATATCAGCAACAGAAACAAAACAGGTTTTTTTTCTTTGACTCCGGGATCAAGACATTGGGGAATGAAAAATAAAAAATGCCCTCCTTTAAATCCAGAGAGGGACTAGTTTTATAATTTTGGGATACCTTGGAAGGGTCTGAGTTTTCTAGGTGAGTAGAGAACTGTTTGAAAAGCAAGTTCCTTTAAAGACAAGTCACAATGCTCAGACACAGGAGCATTAACATCTCAGAATGTTTTTTCCTTTGAAGCAAAATTTTTAATATGGGAAGCATGCATTTAATGTCTAAAGGGTTCGAAATAGCAACTCTTGGTCAATAAACTTTTACCTTGTGTGCTTTTTTTAGGACCCTGCCCAAAACAAGGTTCATTCTGTCAGAAACATTATGTCCTAGGCCATGATTCCAGCTGTGGTCTGTTTGCTGGGAACAACAATTTCAGTTTATATGTCTGGCTACCTCCCTACCATGGACTCCAAGTTTAGAGTTTTAAGGTAAACAAACCATGATAAACTGATAATGGCACAGAGAGTTTCGCCCTCAATAGCCCCTTCGGGTCCAAGAGCTGAAGAGAGTTCACCCAGTTATCTTCTGCAGAGGAAGGGTACCTGCTAGAGATAAATCTAAGAGGAGGAAGGAGAACATTTTCAGGAAGCATCTTACTGGTTGTCATAGTCAAAGTCTAGGTGAAAAATCATAAAAAGGAAAGAGTTTCTAGAGAGTTCAACCTACTTTCAAATTCAGCAGACATTTTTAGCAACAATATAGAGGAGATAGATCTGGATATTTTCAAATGATTTCAGAAATGCTGAAACAGTCTCCAGTTCAAAACAGCCCTGCACATTTTAAAGACTTGTGTTTATTTGAAAATGAAAGACTGTTGAGAAAGAAAATTAAAAGATTAAAAAATGCCCTTAAAATAAGGCATTTATTTTTAAAGTATCTGTAGAAGAGATATCACTCTTTACTAAACTCTACCAGCTATTAATTTATCATAATGTAAATGATTTAGTTATTGTTTAATGATACAGCACTTTCCACAGGAACTAATCTCGAAATACACTGCTTTACAAAAGGGATATGATACCCTGATAACTATACTTGTGGGAGATGGGGCAAATGTGTGGTTCATGTAAATCCTTTTTGCTCCAATAAAAGCAAGGGAATGAGTTTGATTTCTCAAGTTTATTAACTGCAAATGATATTATACATGACATATTATCTTAGTCCTTATCTCATATATCTCTGTGTGTATATGTCTTGGTAGCTATTTTTGTTTGCTGATGGTATAAACTGATTTTGTGGAGTCACTGAATTACATTGCTTGAGACAAGTACTTTTAAATTACAGTTTTTGCTGTGCTACCCTCCAGTGCTTTGTACTCTGAAGGCAAACTTCACTAGTCTGCTAGTTGCTAAGTTGGGTAGCAACTATAACACTAGATAAAATGAAGAGACTGTAAGAAAATGCAGAGTACCCAATAACATTACTTAATAAGGTAATTTAGTAAAGTAACCCCAAAACTCCAGCTCCTAAACTCTCTGTAGACATAGTAAAAGCAAATTCAAAATTATTCAAAAGCTTCATACCAAGATGGCTCACCTCCAGTTGTACAGCATTGTAAATATCAAGCACATCACAGAAACTAAATTAAAGATCTGAGTAGCATTACAGCTCTGCTTGCTTGATTTAGTATTTTTCCTTCTCTCAGATGATTTTCCAAGCATCTTTCTTCCACACCATAAGGAAACAGAACAAAAGACATTTTCACTTCTAAAGCTCTTCAAAATGTGGAGTTTCAGATACAATTTTCCAAGGCTGTGTCAGTCACAGGGTTATTCTTGGTATAGCCACTGGCAATCCCAGAGCAAAGCAGAATGAATTCTGGAGCAAGAAGAAGAAGACCAAGTCAAAGTCTAACTAGGTGGAATCATTTGTAGGAAAGGATTAATAAATCAAACTATCATAGTGCCTGGCACAGAACTGTCTGGGAAGTGGAGAGATACAAGTTAATCTAGGTGATGGGATTTTATTTTCTTGAATTATACCCTTAAATATCAAGAGTTTCTGATTTTTCACATTGCTCTCTTTCATGTGTTAGCTTTTGGAAATGTAGGGATGTTGTTTTCAGCTATAGTAAATTTGCTGCTCCTACAACTTTAGCTCAAACCTTACCTATACTGGTTCTATTGCAATTAAACAAAACACTGCTTCAACATCAGCGTAACTGTTTTCTGAATCAGTTACCTACATGCAAATTTTTAACTTGCTTTCAATTTCTTCACTGGTTCCATCACATGGTACATGTACTCCAGGCAATTTAAGCTAACTCAGCCAGTTTGTCTCCTGCAACGAAGGCCCCATTTCCTTCAGTGACAATTTATGTTAATGATAATCAGATGCTTTTTTAATTAACAATGACCTACAAGCATCCTAATACATTTCTCTCTCTCCCTGATGGTATTTTTTTAGAGGACTGTGTCACTCCATTTCATTTGAAACTTGGGGGCTCTTATATTTGTTCAGACAGCACAGGTCCCACAGCCCCTTAATTTTTGCTTTCACAGCGTTTATGTTCATATGTCCCTGTCAGTGTGTGTAGCTCTAAAAACAGTAGCACAGTGGGGGGCTGAGAGGGAGCTGTGTTGTTCCAGCAGTACAAAATTGATCTTCACATGTACACAGCTCTGCAGTTGCTCAACTGGTTAGACTTATTACACATACCTAAAGTTGCTCTATATTACACATACAGAAGTAGGGTTGCCTTGGACGCGTTTCCAAAATGGCAAGGTTATATGCTATCAGTAATACTTGTGGTGTGGAAGACAACCAGCAAAAACAGGCAGTAGAGACAGCAGACATGTATATGCACAAAAGGCTGCCATGTAAGATGTAATTCCTTTTATTCTAGGTATAAACTTTTTCAGTGCAGAAGGATACAGATCCTGATCCTGTCTCCTCCACAGAAAAAAACAAACAAACCAACAACCAAACAACTAGGCTTATAGTTCTGAATTGTTCAGAATTGTTATAGTTTCTTTGCCAGATCCTTTTGTTCTGCACTTCTTGTCAAGGTTGTTGCTGCGTAAGACACAGTGTAGGCAACTGCCTAGGACAGAAGACTTCAGAAGGCAGCAAAAAATGTGCCCATATCTCAGCTGTCCCATGTCACATTCTGGCATGTCAATACAAATCTGCTTTCCCCTTTGAATTCTGCTAATACTGCAGAACTGTGACCAGTGATGGCTGAGGCACTGTGCACTTTGGGCTCCCTGCCTTCCTTGTCACAAACACAACAGCTTCCTAAAGAGAGCAGGAAGCACATCTGGCTAATGCATCTGGGACTTGGACGTCTGCTACAGGGCAGAAGTATCTAGCAAGCTGTTGACATATTTTGTGTGGTCTGATTGTAACCTGATCACATATCTAGAAGCGTTGGAGTCTCTTGAAAACAGTTTTTCCAGTTGATGCTCTTTCCAAGCCATGGCTATGTGGATGCAACAATTTTCCTTCAGTAGGACTGGAAGGGATGTGAGCTCATTCATGTCCTAAGGCCCTTTCTAATACGAGAAAGGGAGACAGAATTAAAATGTTGATAACTCCAAATTTGGGTGAGGTGAATTTCTTCTCAGACGCATGTATCCTTACTCTAGCCTATAGATACTCAGTATTGGTTTTAGGGTTTTGGACTGCTGTTTTGATAATTGGGGCTCTTTCAACACAACCCCTTTAAATTAACCTACAATAATAAAGGTTGCAGTTGATGTCATACAATCCTTACATGTCACTGGAATAGAAAAACCTACCTTAGCAAAGAGATTTTGTACTATTTCTAGACAGAGATCAGGTTCTGTAGGCAGCAGAAAGATGACTTTTACAGCTGGAGCTGATGCATTGTTTTAGGTACAGGGAATTTTTTTAACCCAGCTGGGAACTGATAAGTACCTAATCTGGATCATAGGAGCCAAAGACACACTCAGGAGAAAGGATCAGCATATCCTTGAAATCTGAAGCTGAAATACAGTGTATGTGGGGAGTGTGTGTGTGTTTGGTGGGGGGATGTTTTGTAATCATTGGCACTAGCTGAGCATCCAAGCTTAGTTGATGATTCAGATAGCACCCCAAGGTTTTATCCCATTTTGACAAATTCAGCAGTATCCTACACAGACTAGTGGTGTATGTTATGATATTTTTTTTTCTTTTAATTTGCCTTGATGATCATGGAACAACTTGCATAATTTGTGAATTTGCAGATGTGACCCTTCTGTTTTCTTTCCTAAAGGAAAGGTACACAAAAACAGACTTAATGTACCAGTCTGACAATAATTTTGTATGACGCATATCAGAAACTCAGATTATTGACAATTGCCTAAAATTGAAACAGAATTACTGCAGCTATTTCCTGGTACTAAGACTCAGGAGAAGGTATGAAGAATCAGAGAAGGGCAATCAGAGAACCATAAAGACTGAAGATTAAGGACTTCATAGTGTCAAAAGGATGCACTAGCTGATATCATTTATTCTGAGTAGGTTGTTATCTAATGAGTAGACCACAAATTGTTATTTTATCTTAAGATAATCGAAGATATCCAAGAAATACTATATATATTTTGTCAAATCAGAATAAATTACTTAGTTTTCACTTGCTTTCTGCCAGATCGGTTACCCAGAATGATATAAAATACAGCTATTCCTGAAGAAAGAGCTGGCTCCTAGACACCCTCTGGGAACTTCGGTATTTCTTTCCTGACACCACATTTTCCTGCCAGCCTGCAGCATAGGTGTTGCTGATGGGAAAGGGGGGGAAGATCATAATGGGCAGGTAGTTCTCAGAACCAAAGAAAGAAATTCAACAAATTGCAGTCCAACTGAGACATGACAGGACATTGTCTAGTAATAGATATGCCTACTATCTGTCTACTATATTGGCCTTCTCTATTTGCCTGCATTTAGCCCTGGAGGTAAATAGAGAGGAAGACATTGGAATGAAGGCTGCCAGAAGCCTTTTTTCCTTGAATCAGGCAACATTGCAAGGGACACACAGGCCTGAAATATTTACACACTGAATGTGTTCTGTGGATTTTCCTTAAGCCTATCTTTCATCCTACACAATGTGCAAACTTTTGCTTCAGCTCCGTTAATAGCCAAACACCTGTTTTAGCTGACACAAGTGTTTGAGTTCTGTTTTGACAAAAGGTGCCAGACTGAATGTACTAGATAAAAATGTCCTTAATGCATTTACACTCCTGCAGTTGCAAACAGATCTGGTACAGACGTCAAAACCATGTTTCAGTGCACTCCGTAGGAATAGGAGTGTTTATTCACTTCTCAAGTTCTTTCATGCCTCAGATAACTGAGGACTAGTCTAACCTAACTACAGGTTAAGATTGATTTCCTGAACACTGGCATTTCATTGAGCTGAGATGTCAATTTATGGCCATCACAATGACATTGGCAGTTGGTTTTTTTGTTGCAATAATAAAGTTTATTAAGGATACTAAAAGCTGCAGATTAAATTGAGTTAGGCAGGTAAATATTATGCATCAATGTGAAGATATATGGATGTGAAGAAAATTTATACGATTCACTTGATACAGCACAGTGAAAGTAAGATATTAACTCTGGCCTCCTCCTTTCTTGCTTCCTCCCTCTCTTCCCTTAGACTAGACTATCTCAGTTGGAAGGAACCTACAATGATCATCTGGTCCAATTGCCTCACCAATTCAGTGCTTACCAAGCTGAAGCATGCTATTAAGGGCATTGTCCAAGTGCTTCTTCAAGACTGACAGGCTTTGGGCATCTACCACCCGTGCAGGAAGCCCATTCCAGTGTTTTACCACCCCCTTGATAAAGAAATGCTTCCTTATGTCCAGTCTAAATCTCCCCTGGCACAGCTTTGAACCATTCCCATGTGTCCCATCACTAGATATCAGGGACACTTCCCCTCCTTTCTGCCTATCTTCATTCCTGCCTACCTGTCTTCTCTTCCTGCCTCGCTAAGCAGCCAGGTTGGTTGAGGGGCTTGTACCATTTATGATCTTGCCTTCCATAAAACCCCTGAAACCTCCAGTATTTGTCACGCCTGCAACACAAAATTTGTACTTCGCCTGATCTGCTACACACAGCCTTTAATGAGAAACTTATTTGCTTTTGGAACTGGAATATTTTCTTTCCCTTCCTCATGACAAACAAAAATAAATCATGCCAGTATATACATCAGCCTTTTTCCTTCTGCACTTGCAGAAATTTTTGCAAATTAGAGCTTCTTGGAAGTGTTACTGTCCTTTTCATTTAAAAGAAAAAGCAGCATACTTAGCATTAGAATAGTAGCATTCTTTTGTAGAGATCAATTTGCAGGTAGGTGCCAATTTGTAGGATTTGATCCTCAATGGGCATTTCAAAATATCCTTTCCCCTTTTGCACAACTAAGACAAATGTAGTCTTCAACAGCTTATAAAAATAATTTTATTTGGTATTTGCATTGTTGTGTTGTCTTTTGTTTTTGTTTTTTCTCTTTTTAAATCTTACAGGCATCACTGGATGCTTTCCAAGCACTCTTACCGAGGTATATTTCCCTGTTCACAAATAACATATGGGCTTACAAGACTAAGGAAATTGTAGGGAGAAAGTGACATGCAAAAGGCAGAAAAATTGGATATTATTATGCCTTCCTTAATGATCACTGGATCTCACTTCCAGAGTAATTTTTTCTGTAATCCACTGCCATCATGTGCTGATGTAAACATACAAAAGACAAGGGTAATTTATTGTATACCAATTCCCATGCAGTAAACATTATTCATGGTTTGGTGGCATGCTCCTCCCTTGGGAAATATTATCTAGTTTTGCTTTGAGGCTCCTGCAATTAACACATCTCTGATGATTTCTGGGTTTTTTTTGCACGAATAGGCAGGAGGAGGATCATAAGAATTCTCTAAGGTCTGCTCTCAACCTCTGCAGTTTGCAGTGTGTCTCACTAGGAGGACAAATTAAGTCATCCTTGACTGAGGAGTTGTCCTTGTCATTGTCAACTGAACAGTGCTCCTAGCTGTTCAGTCTTTCCACGAGAACAGTCATCCTGCCAGGACTATTGGACAATAAAAGTCTTTCTTTTTCTCTTGGTTTAGCTCGATTCCCCATCCAGTTCTGCTTTTGTTTGTTGCTACAGTGGCTGCCACAATATCATCAGGGGAAACTGATATAGAGAAGGCACATTCTCCTCTGACTTCTCTAATCTCTGAATAGGAATAAGCAAAAAAATTCTCCATTCCTGAAGTTTCTGTGCATTTCAAGTTCTGGGTAAACACCTTGAGGAACTAGAACTCTACATGTTCTTCCATACACCGAACAATCCATAGGAGGAGAGAGATTGCAACCCTCCACATCACATTTATACCTGGCATCCTGAGGATCACAGGACTAGGAGTAAGCAAGACACCTATAAATGTAGCTTCGAATTTTGGAGGTCTTAGGGGTCAAACAGTTGCCTCTAGGTTAACATGTGTGACTTAAAAAGCAGTGCCCATCTCCATGTTTTTACTGTGATTTCCCCCCCTCTATTCTGGTTATCATGTTATGAAGTTTGTCACTTCCACAATATAAGCCTTATATTACCTCTCCCCAGCTCTCCTGTCTGAGGTCTATGGGGTCTGAATGTGCTTCAGTATATAGCACAGGTGTGTGAAAGACTGAGTAGCTTCACTGGTAGAAAGCTCCCAGGGACCTGCAGAAAACACTGTGTTTCCTCTTGTGGAAACTCCCCCATGAGTTCGGATACTGAGAGGGCTGAAAATGCTGGATAACTGAGCTGAGGACAGCTGCAGGTGTTACAGTTGATTCTGATCAAAATTGTTGAGATTTACATCCCTGTGTCTGAGGAGTAAAACCCATCTATTCCTGCAGTGAGAAGTAGCTGATGGGCACTCTGCTCTCAAGGAGGTCATGGGCTCACATGGGATGCCACAGAGATGTATTGTTGCACATTTCTGAGGGCAGGACAAAGCTTTCTGCAAAGTGCTTCATGTTAATTTTTTTAGGAAACTCCTTTAAGGATTATATTTGAAAACATGAAACAGGAGAATCTAAATCAGAGTGTTTACTATGTTTCAAGATGCAGCATTTTCATATTAGTAGTATTCACTACAATTATGTTGATACCGTCCACATCCAGATTGTTTTGAAGTAAAGTACCAGAAAATTAAATGCCAGAATTTACATAACTTCAGAGCATTTATCATGCTACATTATTACACCCTACGGTTGCCAAATGCACGCCCCTTGTCTAAGGTAGTTCAATGTGACCTGGAATAGCTTTGTATTAATATCCTCTTAGACCGGGTCTACATTAGCAAATAGTGTTGCACAATGGGAGGGATCTGTAGAGTGAAACAGCTGATACAGAGGATCTGACATGAACACTGTACACCTTTTGGAAGGGTTTACTTTCAACCGGGTCTAGTCTGGTCCTGTAAACTGAATGCCTGGTAGTGTTTGGAGCATATCGGTGTGCACCCAGAGTACATACTTTAGTTTATTTTCATCCAGAAGTTAGCATGTTTTCAATACAAATATGAAACAGAGCAGAAAAAGAATGACAACAGAGAAAGTTGCTTACAAGACTTATTCCTCACCTGAACCGAACTGAAACTCTTATGTAGAAGCACCTTAGAGACCAATTGTTTTTCGATGTAAGGAATCAAAAGAAGTCTGAAAGTCAGAGAATCCATACTGTGAGGTCTTACCTGATAATTTTAATGCTGAAAACAAGTGACAGGGTCCCCTGTGAGTTTTATAGTATAGGTCTCAAGTTGCTGTGTCGCTCTGGCATCCAGATGTAGTCAGATAGTATGGATGGTAGGGAGATGGGGCCCATGCAGTACAAGACAGAACACGCCTGCCCCTCACAGCTCATCTCGGAGAGGGCAGATCTGGTCAAGGCCAAGGTGTTTCAGGAAGAAGACAGAAACTGGGACTTAGCACTGAGCATGCCAGCTTCATGAGCTGCAAGTAAGGACGGGTTGTGACCCTCTGTCTAAATGAGATATACTAATGTACGCTTCCGAAGAGGTGAGAGCTGCCTGAAATATTCCAGCTTGTGAAACATTTGGATTTGGCTGATAGACTGCAAGAGGAAATAAAACCTTAAAAAAATGTAGCACAGAAAGAGGAGAAGATAAAAATGCTCTTAGTCATTCCCTGGAGCACAAACAGACGTTCAAGAAATATTCTGAGTAAAGATGAGATTTAAAGCTCAGTGCATGGGACAGACATTATAAAAATCAGGGAGAAAGTCCAATTTACATCTATTTCTGCTGCTAGAGCCTTGTTGACTGGCATAAAACCTCATCAGCAGAGGATAACTGAGGATGTTGGAGTCTCTGATATAAACAAAATTGAATAGGTTTAATGAAACATGTCACTATTATAGCAACATTGGAACAGACATACTTGGTCAGATCATTTCTGAGGTGGAGACCACCAGAACCAGAGATAATACTGAAAGTGACAACATGCTACCAATATCTACAATATCAGCAAAATATTTTCAGGTTTATTCTCCTGAGATTTCTTACTGCAGTCAGTTTTGGTTTCTGCTTTTTTTTTTTTTTCCTATCTCATGTGCTTACTTTTTGGCTGGGGTTTTTCACTCAGCAGAGTGAACTGGCCACTATGACACACAGGTCTTCTAGGATTCACCTATCTACAGTCTAGTAGAGGTCTTTTCACCCATTTTCATCAGACAACACATTAATTACCCCAATGTTTACCTCTGGCTTAGATTAGTTTATTCAAATTTTTATTGAGATCTCTACAAAGAACATTCTCTTTTGTATTCTTGTATCCAATTATCTGAGGGACTCCGCTGTTTTTTGAGTGTAAAGGACAACACAAGGGCCTGATTCAGAGACAGTGGGGCTCTTTATATAGACTTCAACAGCCTTTGGACCATAAAAAAAGCAGTAAATTCCTGCAGCATCTAAACTGTGTCAAGCACAACATGTAGGCATGATGCAAATACACCAAACTGCATCCTATGTCCTTTCCGGGGAGGCAGACTTCTTTAACCTATGCAATATAAAGACATATCCAAATAGACACAAACTAAAGAAGCCAAATACAGGTTTCATAGCTCCTAAATGAAAAAAAGAGAACTTTATCACATAAACTACTGCTGGGCTCTATAATATTCCCAAAGTGAGATATAGTGAGGCTGCATACTATCTCCCTCAATATCAGAACAGGAGCATTTTCCCCTCCAGCAGTGCTAATTACATCAGCACCTTAATAATCTACCTAAAGTCACTGCTAAGCAGAAGACAAACTAGAAGTGATTGTCTTAACATCCACATTTGGGGCATTGTGCAGCCAGAAGGCTGCCCATTGCAGATGCTCCTGCCATTCCCACCAGCCCAGTGCAACCCATTGCTATCAGCTGTGCTGGAGGTAATCCCAGATCAGATTCTGCATGTTAATATACATATTTCAGGTGTATATCAACTCAGCTGAGAACAGCATCTGACTGGTACTTTAGTTAATAAGAATTCAGTTGCAGTTACCTGAATATACTGAAAAGGAGAGATTTGTAACAGACCACCATGCTGCCAGTGTTGCTGGCAGCTCAAACACTTCTTAATTTAAATGGCAAAACTCAATTATTCCCTTCCTGTCTGAGTCTCACAATGTTAAGCTGATTTTCTACTCAATGAAAATGTCATATTCTCTCTGTTTCACTGAATTTGCACCTTTGTTACGTCTCTTTCGCGTTACTAACTCACTTCACAGGCATGGCAGTCTTAGACTTCATCTTTTCATCACTGAATCTCAGAGTTGCTGCCTTATTTGTAAAAATCATCCAGTGAGTAATGTTAAACAAAAAAACCCCAGAAACAAACAAACAAGCAGCCAAAACTGCAGGTGTTTACCTTTGAGAACCCATAACAACTTTCTCATCTTTTTTTGTACCATCCAATCACTTAAGGGCAAATTTGATGAACACAGGTGAGAGACAGTGTCTAAAATGATATGACTTGTTATGTAGAACCTGCTTTACTAAGTCCTGCTCCTTGGCCTTTGCCATTTGCAAATGTCTTTGTATCTTCTCAGTTAAGGTAACTTCGGTCTCCCTTTGGCTCCTAATTCATGATCAGTATCTTTAAAATCTTATGGTCAGGTATATTTGCACACTTTTTTTTCCATTCAGTCCGCAAACAGCAGCCCAGAATCTCCATATGTGTGTGTTTACATGCTGCTCTTCCTTCGCTTCTCCATTCCTGCACTCATCAGGGCCCACAATATCTGAGTGCTGCCTAGAATGCTTGCTCCCTACTTTGTACAGGTGAAGGGGGCACTCTGGCCCACCTGCTAGCAGGGTGAGACGTTCATTAGATATTCAGGGTTTAAGACTTCTGAGAGGGCTAACTCCTGGGTCTGTGGCCAGAACCAAACAGCTCTGCACAATTTCATCAGATCTGCAGTACTTTGCACAAGCTCTGTTTTGGGAGCTGAGCACACTGCCCAGCTTTTTTCCCCTTTACAACAAAAGGGCTTACCATTAAAATGCCCAGCTATAATACTTTTAACACCTTGCTCTACACAATTGCAGTGACTAACACCTATACCAGAGGCTCAGACAGACTCTATGTAGCACTGTTGCTCAGGCTCACAGACCTCCCCACAGACTTCCCCTCCAACCTCAATGTCACTTGCCGAGGGAGGCGGTAAACCTTATGATACGGCTCTGACATCTGTGTCCTGGAAGTCCCCTCTGTCTCGGCTTGTTGGGCTCACTGCCTGGCAGAGGATCCCTCAAGAGGGAGCTGGTTGACCTTAGGCAGCCTCAGCCTCTCTCCTCTCTCAGACTCTGAGAAGGTGACTGTACTGTCTGGGTTGACAATTTCAGCCAACTGCAGAAAACCACTACCTCTGGTGATACCATGGCAATTCACAGCCAGTATTTACTGACATGGATAGGTACAGTCTCTTTTTGTGAAGTAGCAGTGGCCTTGGGGCCCCCAAGTCACATCAGTGAGGGGGGTTGTTTTGCCTTGACTGTCACTCTGCATATATGTAATTTCCCAGAGTCTCTGGCATCTGTTCCTAACAGCCCAGGCACTCTTGTTTTTAGCAGAACAAAATGTTATGCCTACGGACTAGCCACTGTCAAAACTGGTTTCCTTCTGATTGTCTCCCTTAATGCACCTGTGGATGCTGTTTGCAGATAACAGTCAAAAGTCATCTCACTTTCTTCATGTTTTCCACAATTGCAGGCAATCTCAGGACTCCTGTTTTTTTGCTTCTTCCTTTCAGCACAGTAATCAAATATATTTTGATTGCCTTTTACTTCTGGAACCGTGGGGCTTTCAGAGCTCACATAGTGCTCAAACTGCTTCAGGATGATTGGTTCCAGCCTTTGTTATTTAGGTTGATCATTATATCAGGAAAAGTTTATGCATTCCTGGCTGAGGCTTACTGGATTCATCCTGCTTGGGTGAAACACCTTCAGGAGGAACTTTGTTTCTTCATACTTCTTATGATAATGGCGAAGGAGAGGAAGATAGGAACTGTTCTCTGGAACTCCTCTCTCTCTTCATTAGCTGCAGGAGGAGATAAGGAATGTAATGAAATAGGGTTCTAGAGGTGACTCAGAGAAGGAAAATGGAACTGGGCCTCCATTTTGAGCTACCAGCAATACAGATTTTGAAGGTTAGCGGTTTCGGTGTTTTTTTTCGTTTGTTTGTTTTGTTTTTGTTTTTGTTTGTTTGTTTTTTGGTTTGGGGTTTTTTTTATATCTTCAGTTGAGCAACCGTAACTGGAAACTGACTGTCACACAGTTAAACACCTTGCTGCATCAACACTTTATAAAAACCTGAACTTCAGTGGGCAATTGAGTTACTTAGAGATGGTGTGGATAAGAGGTGTTTTTTCAGTTTCTCGGCAGCAGTCAAATCTTTCCCAATGAAAAACTTATAAATCACAGTGAAAACCAGGTGCGCAGGGTCTATTATCTCAGCAAGGATGTTACAAGCTTCAATTAGAGTAGGCAACATATCAGACCAAGCTTTAAAAAAAAATATTAAAAATAAAAAAAGGCTTTCCTTGGGTGGAGATAAATCAAAGAACTTTGCAATCCCTGTAGCAGAGAGGTCTAAGACTCAATTACACTGAAATTCTGCTTTTATCCATAATGTCTTAAGAGAGCAGGACAAAGGGAACCTCCTTGTGCCTTCACAATGTAGAGGAACAATTGGAGGGGAGAGAGACACATTCCAGTAATTGTATGCACATCAGGACACTGCAAAACCAGAATGCTAAATGTTGGTAAATTGTTGTATTTTCTAAAGATAAAGTATCAAACATTACATGTACTTCATGGTAGAGTTCCCACCCTGTCAGAGAAGCGTATTCTTTTGGTGGTGAATGTGGTGCTGGAGTCTGCAGACTGCAGGACTAGAAGAATGGCTTTTTGGTAGCTGTGTTCTTAGGGGACCCTCACACAGAGACAAGAGTGAGTCTTCACTTGATACCTCTCACTCTGGGTTGAAGAAACTGACTCCTCACATCAGTGTCTCTGTGACAGTGTTAGGCAAGAGCCTTTCTGTTTTCTCACACATTATTTGGCATGTTTCAGAAGATCTCTCTTTTCAGGGTTGTTATTCTGGAAATGATGCTTCTCTGGCTCACAAATGCTGAATGTTGTACCATAGTCAAATTCTCATAGGTGATTTGAGACAGTAAGTGTTCCCTTCTGTGGTTAAATAACACAGTCATCAAGGTACACACTGGAGCCCTGGCAATTCATTTGCTGCTGTGAGACTGTAGTGGGTTGACCTTGGCCAGCTGCCAGATGCCCACCCAGCTGTTATCTTAGTCCCCCTCCCCAACAGAGGAAATGAGATGGAAAAGCTCATGGGTCACAGAGTTCCCTTGCAAATTACTGTCATGGGCAAAACAGACTCCACCTGGGAAAATTTAATTTGTTACCAACTGGAATAAAGTTCGGTTGACAAACAAAACACTGAAGCAGCCTTCCATTTTTCCCTGACTGAATTTCACTCTTCACTTCTAAATTCTCTACATCCTCGCCCTGAGCTGTGAAATGGGATGGGGGGCTGCAGTCAGCCCATAACAGCTCCTCTCTGCCGCTCCTTCCTCCTCATACTGTTCCCCTGCTCCAGACTGGGGATTTCCCACTGGCTGCAGTCCTCCAGGATGAACCTGCTTCAGTGTGGGTTCTCCATGGGCTGCAGCTTCCCTCAGGGCAGGTCCACTGGGCTCCCTGCTGGGGCCATAGGGGCATCTCTGCCAGCACCAGTACACCTGCAACCAGTACAGAGATTCTAAATGTTTCCCTCAACATATAAAATATTTGTGCAGGGTGCACGTGTATCATACCTGTGGCTTGATTATGTGACTCCCAGAAAGCTATTTTTCCTCTGTAAACTCTTTGTTTTCTTAGGGAGCAAAGAGTCATTGTTTCCCTCCTCCACACCAGTCCTTCTTTGAATGATCCTTGACCAGACCCCAGCTCTCATTGACCGGGCATCAGAGCAATCATGTCCATTTCACTGTGCAATCACTGTGGAAGAGGCCTCTTAAAGCAGTGCCTGAGCTAGGAGCTGAATCAGGATGAAGTATCCTTCTTTTTACTGACTACTTAGGTAGCTCGTCCAGGGATTATTTAATCCACTACAGACATTCTACTAAATCTGATTTGGGGCTATCAGTTGTTATTTAAGACTGTATGATCCCTGGAAAATGTGAGTGGAACGTAGGTATTTCTGCACCAACTCTCCTATCAACATTCCATATTCCCAAATTGTTATTTTTAGCTACAGTTTAGCTCCATGATATTTAGAGATAGAAAAAAAATATTAGTTTATCCAGTACACTTCCTGTAAATGTGCGATGGCTCCCTGAAGTATCTAAGATTTTTTTTATCTTTAAACGTACATAGAATAGAAGCATTTTTGATTAAGGAGCTTGTGGACTGTTTAATGGTTTTGGTAAGATGTATTTTTTCCTGGATTACATGGCTCAAAATTGTTTTGTGCCTGATCTCCATTTGCTTCCAGCAAAACCTAAATAATTGGTGAGATGCTGTCCACATCAAGCTCTGGGTTTCTCCATTTCTACTTCTTATGCTGGGACCAATTTAGACAAGACAGCAGTTCGCTGTATACTTGTATTTCCTTCCCAACCTGGTTCACGTTTGCACCCCTTCTTCTGGCATCAAGGCACAGCAGCAAAGGGCCACAGCAAATGTGAATCATCACAGGGTCCAGAGCTTAGAGTAACCTGGGTGGACTTAGGATCCAGCTCTCTGCATACCATTTAAAAGCATTTATCTGATAAGCTTTTTGAGGACAAGATCTACTCCCTTTTGGGCTCATGATATCTTGAAGGATGAAGGGGACACCTGAATGTTAAAAAATACTGTGGTTTTTTCATGCACAAATATGATGATTTTTTTTTCTTAAAATCATCAGTTTTCTTTCTTTTTCAGTTGAAAAATGCAAAGAAGAATTAAGGTTCACAGTATCTGCTTGAGAACTGAGAGTGCTGATATGCGGCATGCTCTTATTTTTCATGCTCAAACTGCTGTAATTCTCTTTTAACTTGTCTTCCCACCAGGCAAATTTAACGCCTTCAAGCTGCACAAAACTATACAGCTCATCTTCCCATTGGGAGTAAGCCAAATCTACATATTTTCTCTTCGTGGCAGTAAAGTTCTGCAGTTATTTCAAAATTTTATCACTCACATTTTTTAAAGTTCTCTGTGGTCTGTCTTCAGAACCTGCTGATAGCATATTCCCTACAGTTCAAGCAAAAAGAACCACTCAGGTATCCTCAGACTTAGTCAGAAAGACTTGTCAAAGCTTCCTTATTTGATGCACAGATGCAGGAATATTTTTTAAACCATATTATATTTGACATTTGATTTCCTCTTTGCATTCCACACTTAGATGAAAGAGCTTTTCTATTATTGTTATTTAGCCTTGAGTATTTTAACTTATAAGTGGCCTAACACATATTTGTTATTGGGATTTAAAACATACTTCAGGGTTGAGAACGGCTCCGCCAACTTTTAGCCCAGATTAAATTTTTATGGCTTGGTGGGGTTTATAAGGGAGAAGCTGACACAATCTTAACTTGGTAGCACAAATAAGCCTCTTATATCTTTTCCCCCACAAAAGCCAATTTGGTGCTTGTGAAAAGATGCTGGATCAAAAACATATGAAAATTTTGCCCTCTCTTTATTCAGGACAGGAGCCAACTGCAGGAACTAACACTTCAGTATTCCTCAAACTGCCTTAATAATCTGTTTTATCTCTGTTTTGGAAGAATCAACGATAGGTCCTATAGGTCTCTTTCATGAGAGATTAATTCCACCTCTGTGCTCAGTCTGTCTTTGGCTTCTATGTTGACACCTTATGTGAAGAATGCCAAATGCAGTGATGGGATTTTTTTGATGGCACAGCCATCTGTCAACTGGAAATTAGGCTAGAGCCACCATTCATTTTACATAGGCTACCCAAAGGTAATAACTCTCAGTTAGTATTGATTTTGAATACATTTGAACCCTTGACCTCTGAGATGAAAGTTCTCATACCAAATCCCAACTCACCTAGGTGTCTATTCAATCAGCTGTGAAAAGTGAGTGCAATTATTTTTAACCATGATATTGATGTCATGTGTGGTATAGGGGTATGTATTATGTGTAAACAGTGTATACAGATGTCTTGGAAATACCAGAAGCTTAGACTACAGCCAGGAACCTTCGGAGTTTAAGCAACTTCACCGTTACATCCAGTGCAAAGGTAAATCACTACAGCAGATGAAATGACTCCACTAATTCCTGCGTGTACCTAATGAGACTATCTAGTTTTGAACAAGCTGGTCTAAATAGCCACTCCAATCATCTGAACCTTTGCAGAAGTCTACATGTTGCTGTAGTACTGAGGTTGCAGAAGAGTTGTCTGGTTCCCTTCACCTTCCTCACTGTTTTTGCTCCTGCCTACCCACTGACACTGGTCTGTGCCTCTTCTGCAGGGACTGACAGCTTGCACTGACACATCTTCTATGGTTACAGTACAGTCATAATTATCGAAATGATCTGCATTAAAACCCACTACTTTTAAGAAATAGACTTAAAAAGCCCCATTACCCCTCCTCCCCCATCTTTCATGTTCTGGTTAAACTACCAAATTATTTTTTTACTCTGATTTAAATTACAAGAGGCAGGTGGGGTCGGAATGGTACATGAATGCAGAATCAGTGAGAAAAGAAGGGGAGGAAATATCTTAAATGGAGAAGTTCCCTTTCAAAAATTAACTTTTCAGGGAAAAATAATACACGTATTTGGTCTCCTTTATGTCATCTCCTGAGACAAGTGTGAAGCCACGTAAAGTAAATAATGGGGCAAAAGATATGAATAGATGTTAATAAAAACCCTGTGAAATTTGAAACTTCACTTCTTTGAGAATTATGAGCTCAGACATTTTTGTCCTAAATTTTGACATAATTTTCCAAAATATAATTTTGAAGACAAAGAATGTGAAATAAAATCCTTAAAGATACTTTTAGAAAGGCTGGAAAGACTTGTTTTATAGTGCTTGAATGTTTAATTCAAATTTTCACTTTTAAACCAGACTATAAAATTATTATAATTAAAAGAAGCACCATGCTGGTAAAGTTCAAAAAAATTTCAAATAGAATGTTTTGATACCAGTAAAAAGAGTAATTTACTGGCCTTCCCCCCTATTTTGTAGTAACTGACATATTCCCACAGAGATTGTTTTGTTCTGATGAAATACCATTTTCTGACAGGAAATGTTGCAGAAAAAAGTTCCTGACCATGTCTAGCACTGAGGAAAATCTCCATTAATATTTAAGTCTCCCTTTTAATTTTCAGTCCACCTGATCTATCTTTTTTTTTCCCCTCCATTTGTTGTCCATAGTTATTTTTAAATAACTCATTTAATATTAAACAAGCACTTTGAGGAAAAAAAAGAAGTGCTGCAATTTAATTTAATTAGCTTTGCCTTTTTCCCCCAGCCCATTACTGACTTTTAGAATGTTGTATTTTAAAATGATTTTTAAAAGTAACTGAATGCCCAACTTCTTACTGTTTTCTTGAGAAATACCACAGCACCAGATCCAGCATCTCATGCAGCATTCCCTGGCGTGACTTTTCCTTATGCAAATGGGTTAAGTTTTGGCTTGAGCACCTGTGGTAAAACCACTGACTAGACAGGAGGCAAAACCTTGTGACACGTAATGGTGTACTAGATCAGCTATTGTCCACAGTTTTTCTCCTTGCTTCTCAGACATAGCAAAAAACAATGTCAGTGGCCTCTGGGGTCAGTTGTGGAACTCTGTAGATCGGCATTAGCAGGGAGGAGCAAAGCACTGAACATGTTAGCTTCACATGCACAAACATTTGTTCCTGCCTGCTGTCTCTTGGCTTCCCTGGAATTTTACATCGTCATGGGCATCTGCCTAACATTCTCTTTGACCACCGAACCTATCCTACCTATCTGCTCATTCCTGGGTAGAAAGGACTACACAACCATCAACAAAAACTGAGCTTTGACTGTAAAAATCAAAGGTCATTGCCTCACTTGAGCTGAGGACAACTTCCACTGACTGTGTATCTGACTAGAGCATCCTAATTAGGATCATCTGGGTCACTCTCCAGAAAACAAGATAACATTTTACAGGCAGGTTGAAGAAGTCTAGCTTTAAACCACACATAGCTCTAGGTTCATCAACACTGATGATATTTGCATTATAATATCTACATATGGCTTCTCATGTAGAAGGTACTCATCAAATTGCTCAAATTCTTGTGAGTTGGTTGTACTTGGACCTATGTGTTGTTTCTTGGTGTGTCAAAACATGATTTGCCGTGTAGCCACAGAAATCACTTGAACTCCTCTCACTTGCAATATGGAAAGACACTGTTCTCTAATACAAAATCTTGGATCAATCCCTGCTCCTAAAATAAAGGAATGAATACTTCCCTGTCTGCCTCTATGAGCCTTACAAAAAGTGCTGAGGACTACTCAGCTGATCTTGAAAAGCTCAAGGCCTTTTACAACCTTCTGTTTTAAACAATTGTTTAGACACTAAAAGTAAATGTCTGCAGACAACTTTCTTTTAAAATTATGCTATTAAGCAACAAGCACAATAGTGATAGCTGACTGATTTATGTAGTGCCATTTCCTCGCTTCCTGCTGAATCATTGATTTCCAATAACAACACACACTGCATCCTTTACCAAAAATGCAGCCCTTTCTGGTCCCTCCTTAGCTGGCTGCAGAACACCAGAAAAAAAATGTAGGGCACGAAACTGGAGGGGGCTGTCATTGAGCAGAATTATTTGGTTGTTGAAAGCTCAAATGTGATTGTCACCAGCCCTGTGCAAAACAGAAACATAATGGAGTAAACTTGAGTTGCAGAGAGACAGAGACAGTGTTCATTTTTCCTGGCTCCCACACATTGTGTTTCTGTGCATGCCACTCAGTCCTCTCTGGGCGCTGTGCATCTCATCTCTGGGGAGCTGGGAGGTGAAGCTCAGACTCTCCTGCTTCCTGAAATTGTACTGTCCCTTCACTTCTGCACCCAGCCGCATTGGGTGCATCGCTTCTCAGCCTGCAGCCACAACAAAGTCATGCAGCATCCTGTACTCATCTGCATCCTGCTGGAAAGAGCCCCCAGGAAACTACCTCACCTGTGTCCACTTATGCAGATCAGGAACTCCACACATTTTGACCATCCATGGTGTTGCAGTCTCTTCAGTCCCTGTCTGGTCACCAGGAATGCAAACCCCTGTCTGCGTTACGGCTCTTCAAAATATGGAACCCTGTACACAAACCAGAAAATGAAGTCTGGTGTGCTAGACCTCAGCTTGTGACCCTGTAGTTATTAATGTTGTTGCAGTCTTTGTCCTATGGTCATCTTGCATCCAATAAATAATATGTGGAGAGATGAAGAGCATTAAGTTTATACTGTTACCAGTTTATTTAACAAATCACTGGCCTTGGAGATAGATTAGGAAAACAGGCTCCTGTTCAATATCACCTGCCACTCTATAATCACAGTTATAACAGGAAAGGCAGAGCATTCAGATTAAAAACACACTGACAAGTCTATAATTTCATATAGAAGACTAATGGGCTTAAAATCATGACACAGGCAAGAATATAGAAAACATTAAATGGCAAATATTCTTGAAAATTGGAGTGAGTCGGAAGAAGAAAGCTCCAAAGGGGAAATCTCAGATTCCCTTTCACCTTGCTCTTCCTCAGTCTCCAAATTTTCTCAAATTTGACACAAACAGAAAAGCATCGATATTCTAGGACGTGATCTTGATAACTTCAATAAATCATCTCTTTAAGGCTGAAGGCACAACTGGTATGTTCCTTGTACAGCAAATAGTAGTTAGAATTTGACCATGCGTTGTCTGAGAGAATCAAACCATCTGCCTGCCTTTGCCATGCCTAGTTAGTTTGAATCAGATAATCAGAAAGTTATCTGTAACATCTAATGAAGGGTCTTCAGTTAATTTTTGTCACATATCTCTTTTGTGAAAAAGAAAGATGATCAGAATAAATATATAATACATATGAGAAACATGCTATTCGTATGTGTATGCACATCTCTAACATAGGTATGCATTTTGGCATACTTGTAGCCAAGGAAAATAAAAAAAGATACAATTTACTTTTGCTTGTGACAGTTTTTATTCAATTATAAGATGATTAATGGAGATAATTAAATAAGAATGTTAAAAATTAAAAATCAATGCCTTAATTTTGTGCATGAATAAAGAAAAGTCAGTGATAAATAATTACACACTGATTTGCAGGAAAAACCAGATACTGGAGCATCCCAGACCGATTTGGAATGATCTGAAACACTGTTTTCCCTTAAAATGAACAACAAAAATTTTAACACAGAGCATTATGCTCTCCTATAATTAATATGAGACTAAGCAAAACTAATATTGCACTTGTTTCAGGATTGCTTTTTATGGGTCATGATTAAAATGTTCCTTCTAATGCATAGCACTCTTCAAATAATTGTCTAAGATTGCTAAAATGATCTCTACCAATGTTAGTATCACTTTTTCTCTGCTTTGAGCATATCCGGCAAATGATGTTTTGTTTGCTACACCCATCGTACTGAGAGAGAAACAAGAGGTAGGAGAAAGCTGTTAATTTCACCTCATCTCAATTCTTGGAAGTGTAAATTATAGGGCAAATGAGTGACTTTGGGCAAAGGCAGCATCTTTCAAGCTGCAGAGCATGCATGGTAGTTACTATGTTTTTTGCTTTATCTATAGGTAGTGTTCACAAGAGAGTGCCCTAATTTACCTTACTTTATAGAAAGTATAACCACTCTGCATTACTTTAGCAGGAGACACAGACACGTTTATGGTGTCAGTATCTGTAAAAGGCCAGAACTGTTGTAAATCATCATTAGCAGGGATCAGAGCAACCTAAATTGACACTATCTAAATGCCAAGAAAAGTCTTTGTACAAAGATTTTGCTAGGCAGAATGATTGTTTGTACTGTATTGGACACTACCTGTTTAGGTTTCCATCCTCATCAGTCTGACTACTGACATATATAAGCTGTTGCATATGTTTTACTCTTTTCAGGCTCAAAGAAACTTTGTTAGAAGGTAAGATTAAATCTGTAGAAGAGCTTCAGTTTGGTAACTCCAGGGCCTATTCTGCACCAGACTTGGGCTTAAAAACCAGCAAGGCACATTCAGATTAGAAGTTATGAAAATATTTCTAGCAGCAAGGGTTGGAACCGATTTTCCCGGGGCAGGAATTGTCAATGCTGGAGGCTTTCAAGAAGCAGTAAGTCAGACTTCTGCCAGGGGTGGAACAGACAGATGTACGAGAGAACCTGAGGTTTCTTTCAGCCCAATTTTCTCCAGTTCTGTTGTGTTAAAGCAGCATCACATCAACAGAAAAAAATCACACAGAAGACTGATAAACATTAAGGGGAAACATCTCACAGGAGTTCATTATGCACCTCACTAACCACTTTAATTATGCATTAATTTATTATTGATGAAAAAATTGGTATTATATCTCAGCATCTTTTCTGACAGAGGGCTATATAAAATGCCTCCATGCCTAAAATAAATGGTATAACTAGAGCTCTTTTTTTCTCAGCACAGATAAAGCATCTCATCATTATCAATTAAAGAACTAGGGAAGTCTTTGAAAAGACGACTTGTTTGCTTAAAGTATGTGAAGGTCATATTCACCCTATAATAGTTGATGAAGAGTAGTCATTTGTTATTTTTAAGCAGGCTGTCATTTAGCCATTATGAAGATGAATAACATTTGTTATTACCTAATAATCCTCCTGTTGATTACAGAGGAAAGACACTTGCTTATGTGCCTTGCTTAGGTTTTGTAGATTATTAATGTATTTTGATTAAACTTTGTAAACAAAAAATTAGGATCCTAGTTCTCTGGATGTAGTGACTGGTGTATAACGCAAGATATGAGAACATGTCCAATCCCTAACATTTTGCTCTGCATGTGTTATTGGCCTAATACTCATGTAAAATAGTAAAAACAAAGTTCATATTTTAATATCAAGCAGATTGTCAATGGATCATATGCTGCTCTATTAAGGTTAGTTTTTGGATGCCTGCCTTCCCAAGGAGATTTAATGAAGCTATAAGTTACCTGTGTGGCTTCATTTGGAGTTAAGCCTAATTATCTGGATCATGGCCACGTTTTGCAAAGTCCGAGACTCATTTCCAAAGCAGATGGAGTCACTCAGGAATGACTTCATTTGTATTAATTTGTTACACTGTCTTCTGCTATTCATCTCAGAGAATGTTGCTGCCTTTGCAGTCCAACAGGAATGGAATATAAAAGTTTCAATTTGTGAATTTTTGTTTTATTTTGTAAAATAAATCCATTATCTTCCTCCACAATGACCAATGGTGAAGCTCAAAAGCAATTAAGTGGGGTACAACCTGTGGCCATCATATGCTGCAAAATGGTGATTATACCACCAAAGATTTATGAGGTTTTCATTTCTTGGAACAAGTGAAATGACCAAAGCAGTGACCCAGCATCTTTATCAAGATAACCTATGGAGCACTTCAGACTGGCGTTCATAAGTGGAAGGTTTCTGATGCCAACCTTACCAAAGCAAGAAAATCAAAAGGGATAAAAAAAGAGATGATTAAGGGCGTAGGAATGAGAGTAGTTTTACTGACATTTTGAAATACTTGTGTAAGAGAAAGGTTAAATTACACCAGTAGGACAACTATACCAGGGTTTCTGATTTGATACAGTTGTTTATGCATTGAGCAATGAAATTATATGAAGCAGAGATTGGATGATTCCAGTCGTGCACTACATTTCTGAGGTTAGGAGCAAAATGCAGACTAAAGACAGGGGAGTTTAAAGGTGTCTGTGGCACAATTACTGTGCTGTATCATAGCTGACATATCATGGCCTGTCCCCTTATTAAATGAGGGCAATACTCAGCACCATAAATCCTTGAAATACTTTACCACTGAACATTACTATTACCATTTTGTGCAATTTGTGAAGAGCAAAAGGAGCAAGGAGAAATGAAAACAGTGTCAAAGGAAAATAAAGACCTTAGTTTTGTGTCCTATCACAGCACCTCTGTCTAATAAAATTTTTACTTGTCGTCTGTTTTCTGCAGAGAACACAAGTGCTAGTCTACCTTTCTTAAGCTCAGAAAGTATACAGATGTATTTGTATGTTGTAATTTGCAACCAAATAATTTGTTTGGGGTTTTTCTCATTCTGGAATTCTGGTGGCAACTTCCAGTGATTATTTGTGATTGAAGATTTAGTGGTATCTGGGATGCTCCCAGGCTACAGAGGATTGTTGTTACCAGCTCCAGAGCCATCTGAGTGATTCACACCAAGGCTTTTCTAGATGCCAACAGGGCTACCTTGGTGGTTGTGCTGAGGAGTGAAAGGAAAATTCACCCAAGGAAAATGAAGATATCCAAGACTTCCAAGTTTGTCACTTCTAGGCTTTTTTGAAATTCAGGAACACTCTGGGAGCAGGGGGAGGGATGGTAGGACTAAGCCTTGAATAGTACTGATATCTGAGGGAAGGAAAAGGAAGGAATAGAGGAAGAACACCCCCTTTATCAGAGGGACTGTTGGTAGAAATAAAAGGTTAGGTTTCACATGGGAGGATAAAAATTTCAGTAATTAAAATGTACACTCTGGCACAGTAACATGAAACAAAGCATCCAAAAGGATGGAATTGGGGGGTGGGAAGACAAAAGAGGAAGTTGCAGGGAAGTTGAGCCCCAAAGTTTTTGCAGTCTCATTCCCAACTCCAGGAAAGGTCAGTTGTCATTTCTACTCCCTTTTATCATAAACACCATGTGCCTATTGCCACCAAGTACCTCCTGTAGGTCTTTAATCACACACAAACAGGTACGAGCCTCCAGCCCCTTGTGTTTGCACGTCAATAATGTTGTTCATGTCTCCAGACTATCAATGTAACAAGCAGAGGGCACTCCTTTGGTCTGGCATCTTCATTCAGAAAATAAATATGAAAGTTTTGATTTCCATAGAAAAAAAACAACCATATTTCTTTCCCTATTTTTGACTCTATTAGTTTCACACATACACTTCAAATTGTTAACTATTGGAAGTACAAGGAATAAAATGTTTCAAAGTATTTAGAGATGCCCTAGTATGTTGAAGAACAAAAAAAAAACCCCTTTCTATCCTGAACAGTAGCCAGTCCCAACTGTAGATTAATTATTTTCCATATCTGGGGCAATAGAGGCCAAAATCCTGAGTTGAAATGAACAGGTTAAATATTACTCTGGGAATCAATTACCAAAAGGCATTTTGTGAGCCAGGCCATAAAAATGTGGAAGGAGCAAAAGAAACAAAAGAAATGTTGAGTGGTTAAATGGGGAAAGGATTACTACATGCATAAGATCATACGTCCTGAAGACTGCTAAAGATGTCATAGACTTAGAAATGAACACTGTTCTCACATATTACTGCACTGTCAGTCAGAAGGAGTCTGGACTTTGACAGGAACAAACCCAGGATGAAATTAAGTAAACTCAATTTTGAATGTTTTAATGAGACTCACAGCTTCAACATAGAAATGAATCCTACCTTTCTAAAGTACTAGAATTCACCTTGTGCTCTTTGAGGTCACTTTCTCAGAATTTTTTGTACCTTATGAACTGATATGTTGAAATCTCAGCTTCTCAAAGGACGACAACTTCATTTTACTGAATACTATACAACCTAGGACACTACTTACAATACATAGCCAGTACTTATTTATAGACTGAGACCTTGATTCTGCAAAGGACCTATAAAGTATTTGTAAACTGTTTCTGCCATTTGAGTAGACTCACTGGCCAAGGGACTGATGTCTAAATAAGCATAAGATAATATTTGAAGAGAATTTAGGGTTTACTTGATTATGAGAACAGCAGATAAAGATGACAGCAATAGTAATGTCTTAACAGGTTTTAGTGAAATGAATAAAGTAAATGTTTACAACTTTATAACTTTTTTTGTAATCAGATCAAAATGATAGATTCATAGTGTGAGACATAAGACAGAAGAATTAGAAAACTGCTATGTATTGGATTTATTGATCTCTCAGCATTAGGATTTTTATGCAGCCAGGTATATGAAACTTGAGTTTTACATTTAAAAATTCCTCAACAATTATGGGCAGGTCAATCAGCATCTGAATTGGAACATCAAATTCATTTATACATTAGTTGTGTTGTCTAGATCCTTTCAATGCAGGGTATTTTCAATGGAAAATTTTGTCAACTCACTTTTCGTTTTTTAGAGCCAAAGCAAGTGAGTGAATTGGCCATTTAATGTTATATCTGTTCCAACACTGTCTTAATGATGCATTCTACTATTTTGTTTACAATGTCCTGAATTTGAAATGAGAGATAATTTATGTTAAAGGGCAGCCAAACACATAGAAGTTACTTCAAAAAGTCAAAACCAACCTAAACATTTCACAACATTAAAAAATAAATAATTTAATTTTAAAATGTTATTGGATTTTTAGTTATGGATGTTGTCACTTTTTGACATTTTGTAGTAATGCAACAGAGGAAACATTTCCTCAGCATAGAAAAGCTGCTTCACTGAGTTCAATCATCAGGAGACAGTTGTTCTGCCACTGGACAAAGTGGGTTTCTATTTCATGTGAACATGAAGTCATTCGATATTTTTTCTTTTCCAAATGAATAATGGAAGATGGTTCTTGAGGGACACGAGAACAGATTTTATTAGCTAACATTTTTTATTTGGAGACAAAAATCATCTAATCTGCACCAAGATATTAGGTGTTCCTTGTAATGCATTTTCTCCAAGTCTCGCAGAGCAGAATTGAGAAATGTGGAGAGCGGGAGTAAAGGAGAGTGGGAGTAAAATCTTTCATAAACGTGACCTTTGGTGTCAAGGAAGACTGCAGATGGTAATATTTTAGCTATTATATTATGCCGTAATACTAAACTCATATTGCTACATAGGTTTTGTATTAAATTTAAAGGAAGATTGTTTATTAAAACTATGAAGTTCAGCAGAAATTTGGCTTACTTGCTTTTGGATAGGCTTGTTTGTTTCCCCTTATATGAAAAAAAAAAGTCTGGAGGACTTCTTTTGGACTTGTCTTTTTTCTTTTTTCTTTTTTTTTTTTTTCTTTTTCCTTTTCCTTAGTTGGGTAACACTTTGGGGAAAAAAAGCACTTGGTTACTTTTTTAACTCCAGTACTCAGTGCAAATTTAACTTGAATTTAGAAAATAACCAAATTAGATGTTTAGCACAACAGAAGCAGCAAGATGAAAGGATTAAGAAGAAGGGAGATGGCAGGACCTTCCTAAAGCACATGTGCTGATATCGGAGTTGAAACTCCCTCTTTAGTTACAACTTGACTATTGGCGGTTCCCTCCCTGCCTTTCTCTGCTGGTGACACTTCCTGCTGCCCTTTTGCACCCACAGCAGCTTCTACCAGGGGAGATCACCTCCTCATGTGGCAAAGGCTGGATCAGCTGTTGGTGCATGGCGGTGCTCCAAGTGGGCAACAATTTCCTGCAGGGGCTGGTTGGGAATTTTGACATTTTCTTTTTTTTTAACTTCCTTCCAAATAAGTGGTTTGCTGCACTTGCAAGTCAAAATTAACATTGGTACTCTTATCGACACAAGTAATCGTGGAGTGTCAAATTCATCAATGTTCAGACAGAGAGTAAATCTGAAGAGATGCAGAAAAACTAAGTGTTTGCGAGCTATTTCTATGTGGAAGTCACATATCCATTTGTTGAGTTCAACCCTAGTGATCAAATTTAGGTCCCATGTCTTGTTAACATAGTTACACAGGCATTGAACTAACCTGGAGTAAAGCTGTATATTTATTGCAGCTCTTAAGTGTCTGTGAAAATATGAGGTAGGTTTTTAAATTCTTTTGAAGAAATGTGTTTCTGCAGTAAATGGATAATGTCACAGTTTTTGGGCACTTGCTCAGGTAACTAGTTTCTTTACTGTAATGTTTGTAGAAAATCAATATAGCTGAGATCCATTTTTGTTTCTGTTTATCTGTTCACCTCAACAGCTGAACAGAAAGAAGTGGGGGGAGAAAGTACAGATCGTGAAAAATTCCTATAATTTTAGAAGATACTCCAGGGAAAAATAGATTGATTCTCTTAATTTTGTCAGAAATAAGTGTTACATGGAAATGAAGACAGGTAATATGTGCTAAATAGCCTTTAAGCTGTTTTTGAATTGTGGAGCTCTTTCCTACGTGTTGTATCACCAAGGGGCAAAGCCCACATTACATTCAAGAAATGTTTCCTGAATGATATACATATATAGATGTACACAGCTCTTGGGTATTATTACAGGAGAAATCCAATGCCATATTATATGACAAGGTCCTTCCAACTAACTAGGAACCTGGACATAAAAAGATTCTCATTCATATTTACTTGGAAGTCCTTTGTTCATCTTTCTTCACGCTACTTTCACGCACAAAGCTATTTTGGCATTCATGATGAATGAGGATCAAAATGAGTTTGTACAGCACCTTTTTGGGCATATTCTAGTTACCTAGGGACATGGATTAGCGTTGTAATAACTGCAAGTGCCAAATGTTGTATTTGCTGTGGGAGCATTCAGATACACAGTAGTTTGCCAGCACATCACTAAAAGGCTTTTTCTTGAAACTGCTTATATGATTATTTCTTATGTTGCATTTTTATCAGAGCATAGTGCAATTGTTTACATAATTCTACATAACCTATAAGAAGTCAAGAAACAACAAAAAAGATCTGGTAAGACTAGTGTAAAAACAATGAGAAAAGTAGCTATCAGACCAGAATTAATCTCTCATCCAGCCTCCTGTCTCAGACAACACCCAGTACTAGGCATTTTAGGACAAGGTATGCGATATTTATGGCTTACCATGCCCACAGCTCTGGTTACTTCCTACTTACCCATTCTGGCTTTAAGTTGGCACATGCCCCAAAACATGAGACTGTATTTCCCTAATTTAATGATATCCTATCTAATATTGGATTATCAATTTTTAAAACCTCAGGGAAAATTGTGGCTCGCAGAACTCTACTGCAAATAGTTGACTTGGTTCAGCAAATATTAGGCACCACCAAAAGCAGATGGTGTTTGTGATTCTGACAGGTGAACTCCTGCAAATTAAGCTGGAGCACTTTGAAGGGTTATTACCCACACTTTCTACCAGAGGCTCCTGCTCTCCTGATGCATCAGATGTGTACTGGTGCGCCAGCTGCATCCCTTCACTTAATGCTTTCTCAGCCCAAATCTCATTAACAAAAACTTGGTCTTCTGAGCTGTTATGCTAGACTGTGACGGGAAGCCTTTTGCTTATTATTCTACCAGCCTTGTAACATGTCGTGGGAGGCAGGGAAACAGGGAGCAGGTGGTCACATGTCACATTATCCCTGTGGAGCTTGTCTGTAGGAACTCTTCAGCTTCTGTAACTCAGCATGCTTAACAAGGAAGGTCCCAACCACAAAACCCCTAATTTGAGTTAATTGCTAGAGTTTCCAAGTCACATCTGAGCAAAAGACCAGTGAATTGTGGCTATTGTATTGCTTGCATGACACAGATGTGCAGGGAATGACTATACTTGCTATGGATGCTATGTTCCAGAGATAGCAAGACTGGAATAGGAACAGCAGTGAAATGTCATCTACAAGTCACCCAACAGCCAGCATTCTCTCTACAACTCCATTTTGACAGCCCAGTTCTCAGGCTCTGTATTGTTGGGCACACTTTATCTCCCAGATATGCAAATTGCTGCCTCTGTGAGTTGGTGCTCTGTGGTTGTGCACTGCACTGGGGGAGGTTCTCAGGGGCAAGACCAGCTCAACCACTGCTGTTATGCTCCAGCAGTGCAAGTCATAACAGCAATACACTGCTGACAGAGCGCTGTCTCTATAAGAAAGGCAAGTTTTAAGATATTTGCAGGAAAAGCTCTATAAGACCGTTCCTATTTTTTATAAATTTTCAAATTTTTTTTCCTAGTGCAGAAAATCTGGGGCTTACCCAGGTTGTCTTGTTAACTGTCAGTTAACTGCTCTGTTCCTTCTCTATTTCATGTATCTTTAAGCCTCTGCTAATGCATATGAGTGGTGGTAATGCCATTAATAGAGATCTGCTTGCAGTGTTTTGGGTGTTTTCTGTTAGTGGTCTAGGTTGGAGTTTTCTCCAGCTGGCTATCGCACATAGTCTGTCTGCCAAGTAGGCTTGGATCATTTCAAAGCCATATTGACTTTAATATAGACAAAACCTGTTGATTATCACGTTTCTCATCAACTAGCGACAAGCACCTTCTGAATTTACCTCCTAGAGAGGAAAGCTAGTTTTAAGGCCCTGACCTGTTGGAGTCAAAGGCAACAACCTGCCAAATCATCCCCTAGAAAAACTGTTACAGTTATTCTGTCTGTGTTTAATTCTTCTGACACATACTTTTCCCCAGTGGTTTCCTTGACTCAGAATTAGGCAATTCTGCAATATAGGAAGTAAAATAGGTGGCCCTGGAAAGTGGAATATTTTTATTACTCTGTTTTATTGCTCAAAAGTATATTAGTCACACTGCAGGAAACACGTGGAAGATACACCCTTCCTTGGGGAACCTATAACTTAACTGAAGAACAGAAAAAATAAATATAGGCAAAGGAAGAAGTGGAATACAAGAAGAAAGATACAGTCTAGGTAGACAGTTTGATAAATATTTCATAACATAAGCAGAGGCTGGAACTTTTCCTGTATCAGTTGGTGAAGATTTATAGATAAGAATATAAAAAACATAAGGAATATCTTACTGGGTCAGATCAATGGTCCATTTAGCCCAGGATTCTGTTTCAGAGGTGGGAATACGCGATGCTACTTAAAGGAAGGCTATAAGCTTGTCCACTTTCTGCAGTCTATATATAAAACCACAGGGTACCACAGTGCTCATCTAGTCTGACCTACATGATATAAAACTACAGAGCCTCACTGAATTAATTTCTCTTTGAACTAGAAGAAGACATCATGCACTTCAGTGACACTGCTGCTTAACACCAGCTGTGGATTTACCCAGAGGTCTTCGTGGCTTTGTTTTTCCTTCATTTAATGTGTTTGAAATGTTAATATGTTTCCATTTTTTTTCAATAAGTTATCATCATCAACATCAGCACTTTTTTCCCCCTTGCTAGCTTTCACAGCCTTGCAGTAGAACAAAGAAAAAGAGCTACTATAAAGCTCCATGTATCAAATGTCAGAGGTTAGTTCCCTCATAGCAAAAGTTGGGAGACGGAAGGGCACAAATTCTGTTCACCTGGAACATTTTCTGTTAACAGCTCAATGTCCATCATACTTCTGGTATCACAGGATAGTAATTCTTTGTTAGTTTGGAGGACATGTTTCACCAGTGTTTCTGTTTGCCCAAGTTTTATGTCTTTTATACCTCAGGATTTTTTAATCTGTATTCATAGTTCACGTGTAGATCTGTTTGGTGGTTTTTTTTTTTTTTTTTTTTTTTTTTTTTTTTTTTTTTTTTTTTTTTTTTTTTTTTTTTAATTAGTGTTTTATGCCAACAGAAGTAAATAACGTTTCATGCTTAGGAAATTTTTCTGCTTCTACAAACCCCACACAAAAGGGCTATGCATTTCCTAAACAACTCTGAGAACCATGTGCCAGAGCCTTGTATGATGTAAACTGGCTTAGCTCCACTGAGGTAAGTGAAGCCTGCCAAATAATGGCGACTGAAGCACGTTAGACACATCAAATGAAGTGTTGCAGAGAAATGCACAGAGACGTTGCAATCCCTGTACAAAAGCGTAATAAACATCTGAAAAGGTTTCTGCAGGTATCGGTGATTATCTTGCGGAAATTCTTCCCCCTGCAGTTTGCAGAACTTCTCTCACATATTCCCTCTTTCTTTTTTGTTTTTATACTCCAATACTGAATATAGACACATTAGACTGGAAGGATATTTGGAACAAATGCTTCCTTGAACTGTAAAGCAAGTAAAAGGTAACATAACCTTTGCTCTCTCAGCAACTTTCCAAAACAGCTGCCTAGCATAAACAACTTAGCAAATTATTTTATCCCCAACAAAGTAAATCATGCATTGTGAGAAACTGTTTCAATATTTCACCTCTGTCATGGTTTCCTAGATGCAAACTCAAAATATTTATGGTTTCCTTGATGGGTTTACATTTCTTTTCTTGATGCTAGGGAAAACACTTCCTATAAATAATATAATTTAAACTGCTGTTCAGCTGTATCTGAACATCATTGTTCAGAATTTTCAATAGTATTTGCACTTTACATAGATGCTTTTATTTATACTTTGACATGAAGGGACGCATCTCCAAATTTATGTAGTACATTAAAATCACTGTTATTTTATTTGCAGATTTTCAACATTTACAGTAAATGCTTCAATGGATTTATTTTAATTATGGAAGTGCTTAGAGGCCATGCAAAGCATAAAGCTATTGTGTAATTACTTGTACAAAAAACTGTCTGTTTCCAGTTTATGTAGACTCTATTTGCAAGCTTAACTTTGAACAGAAACTTAACTAGAAGGGCCTTTTCCCTTGAGCCAGGCCATGGCACAAGCAGGTAGAAGGATTGCTGCATGGACCACTCTACAGGAGACCTGGAGAAGGGAGACCCCAAATAGGACACACATGCCCCAAGCACTGAGGCCAACTGCCTTCCTTCCTCCACCAAGGAGAGCATCTCAAAGCCCTCAGCAGCAGGCTAGCTGGAAGGAGGAGGTTTAAGTGCCAAAATGTCTTTCAATGATTCAGGCAATCCAGACTGCCTTTCTTCTTTCTGTTCTAAGCAGTTTAATTAGAAATGTGTATGCATATGTGAGGAGTTTTTTCTGTTGTTGTTATTTTACAGGGAAGCAACACTGGAATCAAGTCTTGCAATTAATTTTACTGTTCATTCCATCCCTGTTTTTATGGTTGCTGAATCTGGAATATTTCACCATTCGGATTTCAGCCTTCTGTTCAAAATAAAATAGATGTTGGGGGCTTTGGCTCAGGGTTTACGTAATCTCTGCTAACTGTGAAAAAGCTGCTATGACTTCAAGGTGTGGATCTTTGCAGCTGTCTTGCTCATGGGGAGGGTGCACCCCATCATTGGCTCCCACCTGGCACAAAACTGCAATGTATCATCCAGGTCTCAGTGCCTTAGTCCCCTGGAGCTCACTATTACATACTGAGTCCTCATGGAAACCCATTAACAAGCAGCAGGGCCCTCCGCCTAGCTATGAGCCAGTCTGGCGCTGAGTTTTAACTCGTTTTTTTCTCACACGGTGGCTGTGGAGACATTCCAGTCACACAGTCCAGAAAGAGAAAGGCTGGAGAAAGTGGTTGGGCTGCAAGTTCCACATGAGAACACTGCAAAGTGTTGTTCACTGGTGCATCTGCACATGGGTGGCATCCTAAGGCAGGACCCCACTGCACACAGCCATCTGACACGAGTATGAGAAGAAAACCATGAGAGAGTCCTTCAGTCTTCCCTCTCTTTGGGAACAGGTTCAGGGCGGGCTTCAGATGGGTCTGGTGAAGGCCACAACAACCAGCTGGGGGACCACTGGTCACATCCCCAACATCAGTAGGAAAGTGTGTAGGACATGGCAGCTCATATGCTGCCTTTTGGCTCCAGTGGTTCAGCCAGGATTGGCAAAGGCAGATTTCTCACCAGAAACTTCTAGCAGTGAAGTGGGAAACAGCAACCTGTGCCAGTGGAGCTGGTCCTGCTTTTAAATTGACTGTTATCTATGGACAAATGTCTTTGTTGACTGGAGCATGATAAATTTCTCTAATGAGAATATACTAATGTTAGCACATTCCCATCTAGTCAGCCATGCTCAGAAATTGGCTATTAGCTTTTTATTTATATTTCTTTTAAAAAAAATGAAAATACAATACCCCTGTCTGAAATTCAGGGCATGAACAAACAAGACATTTTAATAAGTGTGCTAATGTTCTTATTACAAGCCTCTTGGTGCACCAAAACGAAAACCTTTCCTCACAACTCAATTATTTCCATTTACTCTATCTGCACAGAAAGCCCAGAAAAATAAGAGCTTAGGTACATTTGGAAAATAGCAATTTTGAGTACTGTCAGATAAGGGGTGGGGGAGTGAGTCTCCAAAGACATTTCATAGATCATGCCCTCCATAGTCTGTTCCAGCTTTCTTTCTGGACCTCTTGGTGTTAGTTAACACAGCAATGCCAATTTTATTTCCAATCGTGATAGATGGAGGAAAAGAGAGGGAAGGTCTCTGCGACACCCAAGACTGAGGCAAGTTGTAAGTGTATGTGCTCGTATTTGCTGTAGAGACAGCTGCTCAGCCCAGAAACAAAATGGAAGGCAAAGCAAGATATGTGCCTCATGACAGCATTATTGCTTTTCTCCCCTGGAGGCATTGCAACACTTATTGTAGCATTTTTGGGAGACTTTGAAGTTCCTTTACTTCTAATTGCAGAACTCATGTCATTTGGGGAATTTCAAAATAGCCTCTTTTCATCTTTTTCAACAGTGAAATGTTACATGTTAACGTTTATTCTGTACATTATAAATTCAGAGATACAGAAATGACTGGCATTTCACTCCATATCTTTCCATGATTTTCTCAGCTGAAAAATGCCTATTCAAACCCAGCTGCTGCTATGCTGCCATGAGATATCTATTAGAGAAGTGTCTTGGGAGGCCACGCTCTTGCCCCACCAGTGGCAGCCTCACTACCCGCAGGTGCAATACAGCATTTGTACCTGCTCCTCCGGACTTCTATCCCTGTGTTCGGTCCCCGTGCCATGTGCTCGCAGGATCAAGCTGGGGGAAGATGGCTAGAGCTGCCATCCCTGTGCAGGATTTACCACTGAACAAAGCATGAACTGGGTAGTGATACCTGGTGTGGGATCCCTGGGGCAGGGATGTGTGTCTTCTGCTTAGTTTGGGCCATAACAGAGCGAAATGTGGGCATTGGTAGAAAGTAAATAATAAAAGGAATAATAAATTGCAAAATCAAGCCCTGTAATGAAAAAATAAATAATCTAGATAGACTGTCTCAGGGTGTCTAAGCTTGATTTATTAGCAATTCTGGCTGACCGTTATTATTATTAGGTGAGCAACTTGCAGTGATTTTTCACCTGATGCTCTGCAAATTAACTATGCTGCATGATGAATGCAGGAGATTTGTGTTTATTGTTTTATGAAATTATACCATAGGTAAAAATTTACTTGGAACATCACCACCACCCCTTTGCAATTTTATGACCTATAACACATCTGACACACAGTAGTACCGCTGCTCAACACAGATGAACAACAACATCAGTATCACTGGTCATCTGGAGCAGTGAATAACAGCAACAGGAGTAGGGCCAATGCTTATTTCATGTTGGCACAGAAATCCACTCACCTGCAGGTTATTCTCATGTTTATTCCACGTGAAAGAACAGAGGAAGGCTTTAGTTTTCTGACACATTATGTGCTAGTGTTTTCCAGGCCAAAATTCTGTGCCAGGTATCCTAATGATGTACAAATTCTCTCCCATCCATCCCCATTGCAGGGACAGGTGAATCAGTGGCTTCATTTATTTACCCTCCTCAGACAGGATGCAACTATAACCCAGAGGAAAAAAAATCATTTGCATATGCAGAAGGAGCTGGTGGCAATTCGCATTCTAGTTTAGCTCTTACTGTAGTAAATGACATTACTGCGGAGATCAAATATTTCTTTTATGTAAGACTCCACTTACTGGTTTCCATTTCCTAGAGTCAATAGAGAAATCAATCATGTCAAAAGGAAAATTCAATAAGAAAATCTTTTATGGTATAAGCTTAATTATAGGTATGTTTTCTTTTGTGAAAACAGAACAAATCCAAGAACCAGAGCTCCTTACACATCTTTCTATGCAATATGAATTAGTTGTATTTATATATAAAATGAATTTTTATTATTCCTTACATAAAAAAAATCATGAGGAGAGTCCTGAAAACAATTCATTCTTGACTAAATTACTTCATGATGTCATCTTAACTGCATGGACAGAAAAGGAAAAGCACTGCAAATTAAGTATGATACAGCAATATTTTAACATCTTGATGTCCTTCCTGCAACACATTGATTCAGTCACTACAGCCGACATATCAAAACCTGTTGAGAAAAATATTGGGAACTGAGCTGTCCCTGGTGTCCTCGGATCTATAGAAACTACGTTTTTAGTCTCTTAATTATCTAGCTAATGAACTGGACTTAAGAATTATGTTTCATATGAGTTTTGCTGGAACATAATACAAGTGTTGGTGGCTTTTATGCAAGGAAGGATGACGGGTTCACCTTGGGGTGGATTCTAGTTTCTCATTATTTTATAATTCTATTTTTCTGCTTCTTGGTGAACTAAGTGCATATGAACTCTTACTGGCATGAAGCAGAGCATCAGAATCTAGCCTAGCATAAGATGCATATTTTATATGACACTAAGTTAGTTTCTTCTGGAGAATTTAGATCCCAAGAAAAATAAATATGCTGCATAAGATTGGAATGGCATATTTTGATAGGTGGAAACAAAATCTTTAAAATAGATCTAGATTCGAGTCTCCTTCTTGTGTCTTTTCAGGAAGTTAGAGTCAACTTTTCTTTTGCAAATATCAGAAAGTTCAGAAATAATTTAATCTCAAGAACAACACCTGTTATATGAATTCCTCTACACCTTCTTCCCTCCTTTTAGTGTAATATCTACCACTTTTTATCAGAGATATAAACAGTAACCTAACACTAAATAGTTTTCTCCTTGGGGCATGTAGATAACAGCGATGAAATATGAATTTCACACTTTTGCATTGTCCTTCATGAGATTTTATGTAGGATAACTAGTTCAGTGCAAAAGCACACTTTCCCTATTCACAGAAGACACAATGCAAGATTTTAGTATCTTAATTTCAAAACTGCACATCCATCCTAGTAAAAGTACAGAATGAGTGTTGTGCCTACTCTGTGCAGATCTATGCTAGAGGCAGTAAGTTAGACTCAGTAGAACAGGCTCTTAACATTATAGCTTGTTCCCAGACCAGTGCTTAATTTTCCCCTCCAGTAAGCTCTGTCACCGATGCTCAGCTGCACTGCAACGTCTGCCTCTTCCCTTCTCTACTTGCCCAGACATGGAGTGTGAGGTTCCCACTCCACCTCACACCAAGGTGTTCAATCAGTATAGCCTTGGCTATGATGGTAGACAAATATATTGCAGATTTATTTGGCTAAGCCTGCATGAGAGCAGGAGCAGAAAGAAGGCAAATGCAATAGTCCTTCTCTATCATCTCTATAAACTTACTGTCAGTAAGGAAGAGAGCAAAAATCGATGTTTTTTCTTAACGGAAATTTTAAGAACTCAATATCTAATTAATTTGTGCCTTTCAGTTCCTGTAATTACTAACAATACTGGATGCAACATTGCTAGTGTTTCTTACTGTACTTCTTTTCTATGTCTCATCTCCTGCATCACAGCACTATATTTTTGATATTTCCTTTATATACTTAAGGCTTTCCCATTGGTACCTTTCTCATGCACCTCCAAAGATAATTTCCAGAGGACAAAACACTGCCAAACTTTGTCAGGTAATCATCACCATGACTTCAATACCAGCTGTGACACTATCGGCCACATCTATGGCCAGATGCAGACTAGCCACTACTATCAGAGAGAACCTTCATAAATAAACATGTCATAATATTCTCAAAAAACCAAATTTGATGTTGGTCTTATCAAAATATAAAACTGTATCTTTTCTATGGGTGTTATCACTAGTATTATCACAGGTATTAACACTTGAGGAAAAAACCTCCTGTTTCCATTTTGGTACTGTATTGATACATAAGGTACTATTTAAAACTATTACACTTTATCTAAATACATGTCATTTACAGCTCAAAAATCTCATGCAATTTTAGTAATTCTGCTAGTGAACTTCAGAGGGTATCCTTTTGGGTCCTGTACTGGGAGCCAGTGACTTACAACAGTGTTTATGTGGCTCTACTGAAAACAAACAAACAAGGAAAAAAATCATGTCTTTGTGTTTGGAACACAATAGTAAACGTTTTATTTCTTGACATGGATGGAATTGGTTTTCTTTGAACTAAAAGGAATGAAGTAACTTCCTCTAAGAATCTTTGATTAATTGTTACTTAGATTTTAATACTTGAAGCGTACTAATAGGTTACTTAATCAGTTTTTCAGATAAACTATGCTGACTAGTGTGTCTACATTATGAGAGATGTGCTCGAAAAAAAGAATTTTATACACACACACAGAGAAAGCGAGACTGAATTTGTGCATTTGCATATTACTGAATAAGCCACTACCTTGACAACCACTTTAAGAGCTCTGGAGAAAGTTCGATCTCATCAAAACCCAGTAAGAAGCTTCCTGAAACTAAAAAAATAAATAAAAAATGGAACTTTGTATGATGGAAGAGCAAATACTGCTTTTTCAAAAATGATAAACCACAAATAAAAATATTAAGTTTTAGAAGGAAATTCTTGGCTTGACAAGCTGTCTGCTGACATTTGCACAGCTCTGACAACACCTGCTGAAGTAAGTTGGAATGTGACAACAGTCCTATTTGGTATTACTAATACATGCCACATGTCTTCACTAAAGAGAATGCATATGAAGAATTCATCGTTAATTTTCTCTTAAAGCCTCTTTGAGAGCAAATACAAAGTAGCGCAAAGTTTTTAACTGAAACCTCTGAATTATCACTTTTAGAGCCTCACTTAAGTGACTTGGTTATTAGGACTTGGGAGTCATCCATTGCCCAAGCAGCAGTTGCTCTAGCACCACGTAAGATAACACCAGGCAATAGGGAGGCTTGCATATGAACCCTTCCTGCAGGCCATTCCAATGCCTGGATACCATTTCCACCCTGAATTACAAATGAAAAGTCAAAATAGAGACTAAAGGTGGATGTGAGGAACTCTACAAGTTTTCATTCATTTAAATATGTCTAGGAATGGGGCTTTTGCATGGAGTGACAACTCAACTGTGCTCCTCTGAGTTGTGACAAGTTTGTGCAAATTGTAACTAAATCCCACAGTCTTATTCTCTTGGATGTATTGGTCTCTGGCTTGACTACATATCCTTCACTACATCTTAGTTACACTGACTCATTACAGTGGGGAAATGGAATAGAGCAGAGGGAATTGTAGCTCTTCAGTGCAGAGATTAACTGAATTTCCACAGAATGTATTAATTTGGCTTAGGAGTATGGTAGAATCAGGTAACAGCAATTCAATCTCTTTGATTTATAAAAACTGTTCAGAGCCCTGCAGGGCGATGGGGAAAATCACCCTGTAGGAGACAGTTCTGAATATCTCTCGTATCACACTACAGCCAGCATAAATTCTGTAGATTTTTTTTCTTGGACTGCTGTCACTAGACTGTGTTCAGAGCAGTGTTTTCCTCTGTAAGTGCACCTGCCTCTGTGATGATGTCTTACTGTGGCTCTTTTGCTTCCTTTCCCCTGCTCTTAATGTGCAATTCCCCTCTGCCCACACTAGCACATGTTCCCATCTACAGGTGATTACTTCTTGGATGCTAACACTACCATACCTCTTCACCTTTCAAGAGCTGAGCTATTTCTTATGGTTTGTCAAGATAAGAAACAGTAACTGTAGAGGTTTTGTCTGAGTCATAAACTCTTAAAAAATGCCTATACGTCATCCATATTATTATGGTTTTTCGTAAGAATACTTTGAAAGAAAAAAGGGTTGAAAAAAAAGGTTGAAAAAAAAGTAGAAGGAAAGAGAGGTGAAAATTCAGTGAGGTGAACTGTTTTGGGAGCTGTCTGTATATGCTCACAGAAATCTACAATGGAGCCTAGAAATCTTGTTGCTGTCACTAGCAGCAGGATGCTGAGCTATGCAACCCCAGCATTTTTACGGTGACACTTAATGCAATTTGGATGGTCAGACTTCAGAGAGGATGGAGCAGTCCCCTTCACAGCCCCTCAAAATATGCCATTGTGGAAACAGTGAGGGAGCCATGGTCAGTGCAGAGAAGGAAACGGGAGAACTCAAAGGTTGTCTGCCCTGGGCAGCAGAGTTACAGACAAGGTGTGGTAAAGGGGGAAGCAGGATGGAGGGAACCATGGAATGAGTGAGATGGAGAGATATCTAGAGCTCAAAGGTCATAAATAGCTCAAAATTTTCCAGACAGGTTTTTTTTTTTTTTTTTTTTTAAATTTTTTTTATTTTATATTTTGAGGAAAGGCTGATGAAAGAGATAAGCTGACATAAAAATATGTTTTGCAAAGAGTAGCACACTTCCCTATTTCTAAACCACAGGAGTTCTTCTTTACTATTATGGAGAAAGGAATAAAGATGATTATGGCAAGTGATATGATTTCTGCTAAAATTTAATGGGGTTTTATTTTGCTAGACATAACTTTATTGATCAGCACTTCACCCCAAGTAAGAGAGGTCTTATTTTTTTCAGTCATGAAAGAAGAATTATTTATTTCTCAATTACTACAGTTGTATGAACACAGAACTTGAGTTCCATGCAATTGCACAGGGCAGGCAGGTATGGCAGTGTCTACTAGTAAATTAAACATGCCCAGGATTGTGCCTAGACACTGAAAGCACTTAGGCTACATGACATCACAAATTTATGCTACTAAATTTTCTTAGCCTCTGGGATGTAGTGACCACAAATTACCTGTTAGGAATAGCTTCTGGTAAATTCCAATTCCCAAAACCTGTTTGGGAGCACTCGATATGGGGCAAAAGCATATAAGGCAGTCTCCCAACAATTTAAGAGTACAGATTACTGCTTTTCAGTGCACAGAAACAACCTTAGGCTATATTTTACTACTGTAAACTTAGACTGTGATTAGTCGTCTTTGAGGTCAATGAAGCAGACTCCACCATTACTGAATGTTTGGACATTTCCACAGATTTAAGTCTATTCAAAATGGGACAAGAATCTGTTATATTCCTCATGCTCTTACCATTCTCTTCTTTCACAGTATAGTTCTTATTTTTGGTGGGATGACTTACAATTTATTTAATGTTTATATGAAATAGCAACAGAAGGTAAAACCTTCCCATTTTATTAGTAAATATAAATACAAGCCAGCTTATGGTACCCCTCTGTACTGAGTGCTGTGCCAACATATAACGTGAGACTGTCTCCTGGAGATTACACAGAGTTCTCACTTCAAATTTACAGAGACCTTGAGCAGCAGGGATGTGAGGCCCATTCAAACAGAATTAATGACTTGAGAAAGAGCGAGAAACAAGTTAGTAGCAGAGAACTGGGACAAAGATAACAACTTAAATGTTAGAGTGGATGCCAGTGAAGGATAAACCAATGAAGTACTAACACTGAAAACCAGGCACTCGGCTGCTTTAGGAGGAGGGTGGCCAGCAGGCTGAGGAAAGCTCTCATTCCACTCTGCTAAGCATTGGTGAAGTTTCCCTGACATTCTGCATCCAGTCCTGGGTCTCTTAGCTTGAATGCGATGGGGAGAAACTGGAGATGGTCCTGCAGAGAGCTATCTTGATGGGCACAAGCCATGGACACATATGCTGCAAAGAGAGGTGGAAGGAACTGGTGCAAAGTCTGGTGAAGAAGAGGGTAAGAAGCACTATGGTGGGAGCCTACGTGTAGTTGAAGAGAAGGTGGAAAGGTGTCTGACCCAAACTTCTACCAGTTAGATGTCTGACCCAAACTTCTCACAGTCAGCAGATGGTATAACAAGGGGTGGCAGTCACAGATTGTGGCTGTGAGGGTTGAATAATGATAATTTAAGGAAAAGACATTCTTCACTAGGAAAGTAGTGAAGGAGAGGAAACAGGATAGCAGGAAAAGTTGTTGAATTTCTGCCTCTGAAGGTTTTCAAGGCTTAGTTGCTTATTTAGACAAAGCAATGGCTGATCCAATCTAGTACTAGTGTCATCTAGCTTTGCATGAAAATGAGCCGAATGGCTTGGTGATGTGCAGCCAGCACTGCTCTTTCTGTGAGGGAGAACCCATGTTCACCACTGCTGGGCATGAGCCTTGTCCAGAAAAAACTAATGTTGATCACAAGTTGTGCAGAAACTTCTGCTCTATTCTAGCTCAGTGTATGACATGATAAAAAAGGGGAACTATTCATCTGAATGTGGTACTTAGTGCTGTGGTTTAGTTGACATGGTGGTGTTAGGGCAACAGTTGAACTTGATTATCTTGGAGGTTTTTCCAGCCTTGATGATTCTTTGATTCTATTCCCATAAGTACTTTCTCTCCCTTATTTTATACTGCCTCTGTAGATCAGCAGTGGAGTTTACATTTTGGAGAAGTGAATTCTTGTTATTAGTAGAGATGATTTCATTCATGTGCTGGGACATTTACTTAATCTGCAATCTAGATACTGAAGGTCATAATATATTTCAGCTATCTTTTTTTCTTATAAGAGGTGTGCAATTGCAGTTTTCATTTTTACAGGCTTTTTTTACATTCCTATTGTGGAATGTGAACATGACCTTAAAGAGATCTAAATTTTGCCTATGTGCACAGAAAATACTCAAATCTGCTGACAAATATATGTCAGTACTTTATGAGAACTTGGTATGCACTGATGGCAGGATATATTTGACAAGATTAATCAGAGACCAGCTCATGGAGATATTAGCCAAACTGTACAAGTATGAGTGAAAACCACTCACAGCCAAATTAACTTAATAGAAATGCTGTTGCTAACGCAGCACAGTGCACTACAGATAAAATACAGTAGCTGGTCAAAGAGGAGAGCACAGCTAAGCATTTCATCCATTAACCATGCAGCTTCCAGACTGTGTCACAGAGTTAACATTGGTTTGTACATTTAAAGCAATGGTACAACAGCATGGCCCATTACCAAAACTGCAGCCCTGTTGGGCTGGAGGCTTGTGCACCTGGTGCTGAGTACACAACAAGGCATGCAAAACTGTTTGGTGTTATCAGATTGAAAAGGCATACTATGAAACTCAACCTTGGCCTCTTTCATGCCCCCACTCAGTATGTCCCCCATTACACTCCCTCAAACTCCTGGTCTGTGAGCAACACCTTACTGCATTCTACATATCAGCTTTGCTGATATAGCCACTCCAGAAAATCTTAAATTGCATTTAAGGCCGTTTAAAAACCTGCTCAGGTTTAGTCTCTGCACTCGTTTGAATCAATATTAAAGTTAAAATTGACGGGGAGTTATTTCACCTATTTGTGAAAATGCTCTCATTTTCTCTCAAGTATTTTGCTTTTCAATCAAAAATATTAATTTTTTTTTATTCTTCAAAATGAAAAATTCTCTCTTCTCCAGCTTTTGGCTTCTGAAAAATTCTCAGTGTTTAGGGATTCTCAAAACCTCATTTGAACCTAGTTAGCATGTTGTTAACACAGTCTTCACTTTTCCCTTAAAAAATGAAAAATAAGAAAATAAACATTCTATAAAGATGCATATTAGAAAAGAAACCAAAACATGCCAATTAAAACTATTTCATGAGCCCTAAAATTTTCACTGCATTAAAAAAGTGAAGTACTAGGACAACTCTGAGCGGTTCTTTAAGAAGAGGAGAAAAGTTTTGTTTTGTTGGTATTGCATGGTGTTCTGCATGTTTGTTTCATTCTGCTTTATAGGAGTTTATACTTTTGTTTTGGTAAATAATAGTCTTGTTATTGTAAGAGTGCTGCTTTTTTTGGTTCCCCATGGCAACAGAGATTATGTATTCACCTAAATGGGTGCTCTGCATCCTCCTCCACTGTACTTTCTGAAACCACTGGTCTATCAAATCTGCTGTCAAAGATATTAAGCTCCCAAAAGTTACATGAAAACAGGTGGCTGGAAGAAGATCCTATTAGCATCCCCACAGAGGGGAAAGTTGCAAGAAAACTTCACCTTTTGCTCATCTCAGGCATTCAACAAGGCAGAAACATTTGATTGAAGAAAAGGCTCCTTCCATTGAAGAGATATCTTCAAGTGGCGCCTACACCTTATTAGATGCTGAGGAACCTGACCATAAGATCTGACACCATGGGAAATAAGGGTCCACTTTGTTCACTGAGTTCCTTATTAAGGGACACATTTCTTCCATGGGGTTGCTCTTTGTTTAACCTCTCTCCCTGCATGTTTGGAAAGTCTATTCATGAAGTAGTGTAACTGCAGCTGTGCATCAAAGAGCTTTTTGAAGAAAAATGACAACCAAATTACTAAAGTTTTAAATACAGTTGGCTAGTGGGAAACAATTGTCAAGGAAAGGCAGTGGTCTTGATAGAAACCATGCAGATACAGAGTCAGCTTGTGTAGTGGTCTGAGCAAGCAATTGCCCAGAACAGCAAAACACCTTTGGCGAGAGTGGTCATTGCTGCATTAGAAAAAAGGCTTGTCCTGCTGTGACAGTCAAGGGTGTCAGTGGGCATGGGGCAGCTCCTCACAGGAACCCATTCTCCCCTCCCCCATAGTGAGAGCAACAGGTCTTGCTCCTGTTCCAGCTCTCCAAACCATTGCCATTCTCGCACCCTCACTTCTCATGGAAGCAGTAGCCTAACCCCAACACCTTCCTCAGTTTCCCTCATACATCACAACAGCAAAATTCATCTTCCCCACAGCTCTGAAAAACCTTGACTGGCTCAAGATGCAGTGCAACAGAGACAAACCGGTTTCAATGGGAGGAGTACAGCACACTGGAAATGCCATGAGCTCTCTTCTCTTGACAAGCTATGTTAAAACTCCTACATGCCATTTTCAATAATACTACAGTCATGCTCTCTGCTGTAGCTGTATTAAAACACAGGACCTGATCCTATAACACTGACCTCAGAAAAAGCTTTACCACTGCATTGAATTAAAAGAATAAGCATTTCAGACAGACTCTGTTTTGCAGCTTTAGACTATAAATACATAAACTCTGTGGACATTTAAGTTTATTTATTACACCTATTGCAATACTAAGGCTTAAGCAGCTGAAACTATTATTTATAGTCTTTGTTACTAGACTGTTTCAAGTTTCATTCCCTGATACTTTTGCAAAAGTTGAGTAGAGGTATTGCAGAAAGTTGTCTGCTAAGTGAAGGAATCATTTTGATTACACTTTAAAAGTCCATTCTCACCCTGGAGATGTTACTGGTCCTTCTGGCACTCCAGTTTTATGCACCGGTACCTCCAGCAGAATCAGTCATCTCTCTGAAACTGGAACAAGCTGTGCAACTAAACCCTGTGGGAGAACTATGCAGTAACGAACCTTGGGGAAAAAATGCAGAGATGAACCAGTCAGGCTTCATCCAGTATAAGCAGTTTGAAAAACAGAGCCTCCTTCTCAAAAAGGCAGGAATAAAACAAAGTCCCTCAAAAGGAGCCTCCCCTTTGCCTCTGCTTTCCCAGGTGTGCACACTGTACTCGTTTTGGCTGGGATAGTTAATTTTCTTCGCAGTAGCTGGTATGGGGCTGTGTTCTGGATTCTCACTGAATACAGTATTGATAACACAGGATGTTTTAGTTACTGCTTAGCAGTGCTTACGGAGTCAAGGCCTTTCCCACCCCTCACCCCACTCCTTCAGCAAGGAGGCTGTGTGTTCACAAGGAGCTGGGAGGGGCTGACCCCAGCTGACTAATGGGATATTGAATATCATATCACATCATGTTCAGCTGTAAAACTAGGGGGACGGTTGGCCAGGGGGGATGGCTTCTCAGAGACTGGCTGGGCATCAGTCGGTCAGTTGTTGAGGAATAGTTCTCATTTTCATCACTTGTCCTTCTTGGGTTTTATTTCTCTTTCGTTGTTTTTTTTTTTTTTTTCATTACAATTTATTATTATTACTTTCATATCAAGTGTTCTCATCGCAACCCATGAGTTTTCTCAGTTTTACCCTTCCAATTCATCCTGCTGGGGTTAGTGAAAAAGTGGCTGTGTGGTGCTTAGTTATTGGCTGGGGTTAAACCACGACAGCACAGAAAAGTCCTCCTTCACAGTAAGAAGGACTTGCTGCTGCTGTACAGAAGCAGCTGGGGGATGAAGCTGAACAGTGGAGCTGGTCAGACTTCAACCATAAAGAGCAGTTACAGAAGTTACCTGAGCTACCAGAGATGATCTCACAGCTTCAGCCAGCCTATTGATGCCCCAAGCCCTCCCTGCACCAGTGCTGCAAAGAGGTGCTCAGTTGTGTTACCTCACATTACCTCTTTGATTGAGAGCTGTGCAAGAAGAACATACTTGACGAAGAAAAGTGTTTTCTCTGAGAGAAGAGGACCTTTTGGGTAAAAATCAAAAGAGTTACATTTTTACTTCTTTAGAGAAGTATTTTAGAGTGAGGGTGTGGGGGAAATGACTATTTCTTCACCAGCAATATATCTGGAATATAATGCTTTGTTTCAAGCTCCAGGAAGAGACTTGTTTCAAATATAGAAAGACTGATTGTCCTTCCTAATTGCAGTATGCACCAGAATCATTACAGCATTGAAATTCAATTTGTGAAGTGTGAAAAATGGATAGAATTTCGTGATCTGTTTTACACTTAGTCTTTCTTTTATGCTTAGCTGCATATGAGATACACAGTAGGTATATGTTATCAAATAATGCATGTAAGACTGGTTATTATCAAAATCTGATAACACAGTTATTTAATGATCCCAAGCAAATCTGAGTGTGATAATGCGTTAATGTTACATCAAATCAGTCATTAAATGCTGTAATGACCACTTTTGTGGAGTTTACTGGTACCGTACTAAAACATATATTTTATGGTTTAAGAGTTTTATTTTTTACGGGAAAAAGCTTCTGCTGTCTACTTGCTGCAGAAGCACAATCAAGGTTTAGTTTGCTTTCCTGTATGAAATATGGACTTTCACTTTTCTCAAAAAAAAGTTATAATCTAAAGTATATAGTTTTCTATCAGCTCGTTTGCATCAGCATACAGAGAGGATGTGGGTAGGCACTTAGTGCCTTGTGATTAACACTCATGCAGCTACAAATTCTCATTTAGAAATAAAGAGAGAAAAGAAAACTACATCCCCTGCTGTAACTTCAGTGAAGCCAAATTTTGTTATAAATTTAATAATATAGCTTTTTTATTCATACACAGAGAGAATTACACAACACACAATGGCTGAGAGCTGTGGAGAGTTTACATTCATCTTCATGACTGAGCAAAGTGATAACTCATAACTGCTACAGCCAAGGGTGAGTTATTAGATCACTCCTCAGAGATAAAAGGTTAGAGCAGATTGCAGCCATCAGATCTTTTAATGTCTCTGTGTACATTCAACAGTGAACATGAAAAGAAAGACTATTTTTTTGCTTCATGCTCTAGCAAACCACTCTGCCACTTTTCCACAATTGCCCTTGGTTCTCCCTACATTTTCCACCCAAGTTGTGCTGACTTTGCCACTCAGAGTTTTGTCTTTCATATCTCAGCATTTGTATGAACTAGTTATTCAAATGAGTAGAAGATCAACAGCTGTTTTTTTCAGAGACAGATTCATAGCTTGATTTTCAGTGGCGCCAAAGCACACCCATCTAGAGAAACCTTGTTGGCTTAAGCCTATTGTTTAGGGAAAGTGTAATTTTTACGAACACTTAGCTTGACCCTTTCACTTTAGCATGACCTTTTTATTCCAACTGCATAGCGGCTCTTGAAAAAAGGCAGTAAGCAAAGCTCATTTTGTCACAAAGCACTGTGGCTGTGAGCATTCACCAGACACACTCAGGCAGGACCAAACACCCCAGCAGCACACAGATTATCGGCATCTATATTAATCTGCTAAACTCATTTGCTATTCAGTCTAAAAAAATGGGTTTGATTATAGATGTCCAAAAATAATGTCAATGATGCAGACATTTGCAGTAATTGTTATTTTGGCTGGCTTGCTATAGGCTGACCAAAGGGTAGAAAAGAAAATCTGCTGCAGCAGTAGATAAAGAAACACACTTTTATTGTAGGCATCAAGAAGAACTCTGCTGAGCTGCCCTGGAGCTCAAGCTCTCACAGTGATCTGATGCCCTCATAAATGCATCGTACAATCAAGAAGTCATCTCACTGTCACTGATCTTACTACTTTGTATTAAATCAGTTGTTTACATATATTTCTGTATCATATTTTTAAATTACAGAATGCAGCATGTGCATTGCTGTCTGTAAGTACAGCCTCTTGTTATTTACAAGTGTTGTATTTATGACATTTATTAATAAAACCCAGTAGAAACTGATCTCAACTGAAATATGCATATAAAGACATACAGGTTACATTCTTACATCTTAACTTGATTAATATAATGAAGGGTTTAAAGAACTAGATTGAGAATATGGACTCCTCATTTACAAATAATTATAATTAACGTCATTGGATTGATTGCAGCTATATTGATTTCTGCTAGTGGACTTTCTAAAACACAGAATGCAGTCTTCCAGCTTGTCAGGACTCATACTGGCTGCATCCTCAGGTGCAGCAGTTAGACAAAATTGGGTGCATCTGTTCTTTATTAAAATAAACAATCTGCTTTTGAAAACATTTTTGCATCTATAACAAATAAGCTTTGGTTTCCACTTGTGAAGACAGGGTAATGCTTTACAATAAAGCTTTTCAGGAAAAAAAAAGCAGTACGTACTGTAAACTAAAAAAAATAGTGGTATTTCACTTTCCTGCAAGTGATGCATGTGTACGTATTTCCAATCAAGGGCTTTCAGTCATAAAACTAAAAATACAGGTGGAGAGAGAGGAGAGAACAGATGATATTAAAAACTAAACCAAAACACATTGTAAAATGTGATTAGAAGAACAAGGCAGAGTTGACAAGGTTTATTAACTATCAGCTTTCCTGAAACAATAATTCAACCCCAGAGACTTTGGTCAAAATTTCTTACAAGAAGATGGGTGAGGGGCTCTCATTTTCAGAAATTGCTAACATGCACAGCTTCAACAGGAGCTGTGGGTCCTCAGAAGATGAAGTTCATGGTCTAATAAGTTCCACTTACCTCTGTTCCTCTCTACAGGTCAGGCTGTAAAATTACATCATTCATGCATAGCAGGTATAATGCTCAGAGGAATTGACGGTGGAGCACAAAAGCTGTCCAAGGTTATGGACCCAGACAGGTTTCTGTACAGCATCAGATTATCAGCTATTCACAGTGAGAAATGAAAGGAGAGAGGAAATCTTATATCCAAGATTTGGCATCAGTGAATAAGAAATCTTAAGTTGGAATATAAAGACCAAATTGTGAATAAATTGTTAGCAGCCTTATTACACATATCCGTTCTGAGTAGATTCTTCACACAGGACCAAAGCAACCTATTTCTTCTACAATGCTCTTCTCTAATGCACTATATTGGGCCTTAACTCTGCAAGAGAACCAGGGGGCTTTCAAACAGGTTTGTTTCAAAATCTGTGGGAGGATTTATTGCATCAGTTTTTCCAACATGATATTATATATACGGTGGCCACACTGTTATAGGCCTATCCATCTGAGACTCGTGTTAGGCATAAAAAACTTAACCCACAGCCAAAAGAAATTAAAAAACTTCTACCCCATAAGAATATATAACAGAGCCTGAGAAATGCATTTGCTAATTTTAAAGGTCTTTTCCTACCTAAATTATTCTATGATTCTACCTTTGGATTTGAGGGAAGATTGTTGAGACCTTACCCCTCCTGGATGTGTGTGTTTTGAGTGGAGCAGAAACTACTAGGAAATTTCTGATTGAATTAAAAACAAAAAGCTGTAATTTTTTTTCTTTTTAAAATTTAAAATATTATAACATTTAAAATTTTTTCTAAAAAAAATTGATTTTTTAAAGTGTAAGAGGAATGAATTTTGAGACTGAATGTAGAACTTCCTGTCAATGATGGACATAATTTTTTGTTTTACCAAAAATCATCCAGAAGCTTGGTGACTAATGAATACACTTAGGAGCCAGAACAAACAATTGTGCTTTCTGGTTCAGGCCAGAGGTTTGATCTAACCTCCACAATGAATGCCTGAGTCATTGGGTTATGATGCTCTAGTTCTCTACTCCAGGAGCCTGCATCTGAAATCTCATAGGAGAGCTACCCCACTCTCTACTGCACAGAAGCCTAACACCTTGGCTTTCCACATCCCATAAATGCTGGGCAGAGGAGCCAGTCTCTGCTTCACTGAGCATTTCAGTAATACAAAAAAAAGAAACCTTGACAGTGCCAAGCAAGAGCTCTTCACTGCTCGGTAGTCAATAGCCTGATTGCAAGCAGCATCAGTGAGTGACAGATCAGCTAAGAAAGGGTATATTTTTCTTCTTCCACCTGAGAAATAGAAATAATAGAGCTTATTTTCTGAGTATTCAGGGTATTAGGATAAATACAGTCAAACTGGGAAGATGCTTAGGAAGGTGACTGTCCACATACACAATTGAAGCAGCAACATTGCCAAGATGCAGCTATAAAGCAGTGTGCTAGCCAAGACTGAGCCAAAAATCTATGGTAGCAGCTCCATTGTGTATAAACTCCATTGTGTATTCTCTGCTTATAAATTAGCAGAGAATCAAGCAAGAATTGTTGTGATCAGACTCCAAGGTCAAAAAACATGAAATCTAATCTCTAAATTATCCTTTTTTAAAGACTATATTTACCAGTATTTCTAAACAATAGAAACAATATCTCATAGATATTCATCCAGGAGTCTAAAGTGAGAGTAGAGCTCCAGTTTCCCCATAACAATTTTCTGCCAACTTAAAACCAAAGATTCCAATAATATTACTCCTGATTTACCCTAGTGAAAAGATGATCAGGGCTCCAAAAGAAAAAACTGCCATATTATCATAATTGTCAAGAAGAAAATGGGAAAGCAAAAGAGTTGGAAATTTTCCAATGAGACATGCTTGCACCAGAAATTGTCAATTCTTTGAAATAAAAATATCTCTCAGAAATGCCTTTTAATGAGCTACCAATGACCCACAGAAAGGATTTCTGACAGAAAGCTGTCTGTCTTTTTTTCAGCTCATATAAATAGTTGCTTGGGAGGCCTGGGTTTCTTGTGTTTACAAACATATGATTGCCCTTTTGTGCAGAAAGGGCACAAAATGTAAATGTATGGTCATTGTGCTTTCTGCATAGAGCTTGAAAGTCCTGAGAAGACAACATTAGGTGTGTGAAGTTCACAGTTTCAGTAGAAGGTGTATTGCTTTTTTTTTCCTGGAAATGGTGAGAAACTTGAATTCTAGAACGCACTGTTACTTCAGCAAAAGAAAACATTCCGTTGTAGCTCTGGCTGACAGACTCCTAAATTTTGATATTTTATGAAGAGTACTTCCTGCTCTCTCCCTCAATGACATTTTAAAGTTTAAAACCAGCAAGTTTTTTTGTCTTGCTCCATAAAAAAAACCATTTGCCTTGCCACATTTTCCTTTGTTATCTGGCAACCTCAAGAAAATGGATCAATAATGTCAAATTCAGACACTCAAGCGCTTCACTCAGTGTAGAGTACATAAATGTACCTCTCTTCTGGAACAAATATATATTAAATAATTTATATGTATATACATGTATATATACATAGAATATATATGCATAAAATATATACGTACATACATATGAGTGTCTATATTTATATCATTTATAAGTATGGATAATTGTATAAGCCTCCATACATAGTACACATATACCTCCCAGTATCTTGTATGTCCTTCTATTTTTTGGTTGAAATTAATCTTACAACTGAATTTAGATGAAGTAATCAAAAAAGGAACAATGCAGTCTAAGGTAGCACAATTTTTCCATCATTGTGGTGTTAAAATTAACAGAGGAAGACAATCTTTGTAGAGGAGACTTTAGGTAATGAATTGATGGGCAGATTTGGGATCTAGTCATCCACCAGAGATAAGACTGGCAGAGATAAGGCTATTTCTCCCACATATTTCATGATCCTATTCAGTGGGGTTCTTTCTCTCACAGAGAGTTCATTTACAAAAAGTCTTGGCTGAGGCTGTGGACAAATGAGCCAGACAGTGCTGCAGTGCAGGAGTTAATTTCCTCATTTTTGGCTGTAGTCCATCATTCAGGGATTTAAATGTGCATTGTTGAATAGCTGTGATGTGCTATTTAATTTCTGAAGTAGGTGCATATCAGTATTAGGTAAATTGATCCCTTTATCACCTAATTTGCAGTACCCCAATGAGATATTTTGAGGCTTAATTGATAAATGCTTGAAAATACATCCACGTTCTTTGTAAGCGCAGAGTGGATGATAATATATGACCACAATGAGTATTTACAGGGACTCAGAATGGCAAGCTGTCCTTTGTTGATGCTCAGCTGTAATTCATGTCTGACCTCTGTAAGGTCACTGCTGAGAGAGATCCCAGGCCACAGTCTGTCACTGAGGTTGCAGTGTCAGTATGAGGCAAAATAACTGAGCTGCATCTACATAGCACTGACATGAGAAAGCGCAGCAACTGAAAACAACACCCCAAAAGCAGCATATTTAAAACTATTAAACAGCGTGGGGTCAAAGAATAGATGCTCACTCAAAAGAGTTTAAATGACTACAGTGATGACGTTCCTTCCAAATGAGCAAACCCTTAGGCAAAAACAGAACTGAGAAGGCAGACAATCAAAACCCTTCACCAACAGCACCACATTGGTGTAAATGACCAAATTATCAGAACAAAATTTTCCAGCTCCCCTGTCAAGAGCAGTGGAGGATTCCAAGAGACCAAGAGACAGGTGAGCGATGGTTGCGGTTTTCCAGCAGAGAGGAAACAGCTGGCAAAGCAGTTTTGGGACTGAGAAAGTTTTCCAAAGTCCTCTCTAAAATGGATCAAAACTGGCATTCCTACTGAGGTGCGACTGCAGCCAAAGTGCAATTTTCCAGAGGCTTGGACAGAAACAGTATATTAAACTTAAGGTTACATTTTAAAGACCTTTCTGGGGGTGGAGACCTTGATGTTCCTCAGACCTGGAGTGAGAGTGCTATGAAAGAAGAGGTGGGGAATCTCCCTAATGTGCAAGAGAATTACATTAAAATAATGCACAGTGGAAAAGTGAAATGGTGAAAACAGTTTAAGTATACCAGAAATAAGCTGGACTAGGAGGGATTTTCCTTGTCTGATTTGACTCATCAGAGTTCTACAGGAAAACCAGCAGGTGATCCTGTTATGAAAGGCCATGTCGAGGTCCCTGCTCACGCTGAGCTGAAATAAGGGAGCACAAGACAAATTTCTTCATTGTGGAACTTTATGATTTGAGTGTATGGCCAAGTGGTCTCAATTTGGTTTGTGGCTGGTGGCTTTTTAACACACTGGCTTTCTTCTCTTGTACTTCATTTTATGAAGATGAAAAGAAAGTAGCATACCTGAAAACCTGTCTAAGCATACCAGTTAGGATAATAGGAAGGTGTTTTCTTATCAGCCTCACTCATGAAAGCCCCAGGATACAGGCTAGAAAAATTCAGTACAAACTAGTAATGCTCTGATATTCAAAATACAGTATAAGTTGGTGATACCTGTAATCCTACACACATTATTAAGACTGCTCCTTATCTTTATCATAAATACCAAAGACTATATTGGCTGCTCTGCTAATGTGCAGAACTGTCCTTTGTCCCAAATCAACGACTTTGCACCATGTAGACCAGGCAATTTCCAAGTGTGGCTCAGTGCTTTGAGAAAAGCTCAGGCTGGTCTTGGCAAAGGCATGAAATCACTCAGTTAACAACTGAGGAACTCTGGGGACAAAAGAGATCATTTTAATGGACAATAAGTTCTGTAGTAAATTACTGATGGAGACGTACCAATTGTGATTTGAGCCCATGCCATTTGACTGATACCAGCATGCAGTCACAATGAGGTACTGCTGAGCAGAGTCTCTCTTTGATGCTAATTGAAGAAGTTTATTTTGTAGTACAGCCCTGAGATACTAGCACCTTGTGGTCTCCAATCTGGAGATTGTTAACTTCAGAACTCTGAAGTTCTTCGTACTCTGCCTGTGAGACTGTGTGCCAGGAACATGCCTGACAAGTCCAATTACCTGGCAGGACAGCAGCTGAGATCTCCCTTCTGCAGTGTGGCCACACATGCCAAGCTCAGCTGGATGATGGATCATACAAAGTTGGACTGAACTGTTATAATGTGCACACTGGGGTGCATTGCTGGGCACAGGTTCTGACGATGCACTGCAATGGCTGTAGTACCAACCAAAGCAGAGAAGTAAGCACGAGGTGACAGAGAGCTGCATGGGCTTCAGACAAGTGTGTGACATTTACAGTTTTTTTATTCAGAATAGTAGGATAAACTCTAATTCAAGTAATAGATATTTTAAAAAAAAGTTCTCGAATTTTTGTGCTTAGAAACAGTAATTGATAAATTTATGGACCTATTCACACAGGAGTGAAGACGTATCTTTTTCTTGAGACTGAAATTCTTTTGGCAAAGGTTCTCATTTCTACATATGCCTGTGGTATGTCTGCTATAGAAGGCATGACTGAAAGTAAAAATAATTCATGAATGGCTCCTGCAAATGTCTCAGTGCCCACACAGTCTGTCCCTTAGCTGGGTAGGGAAAGAAAAGAAAGAAGGAAAGATTATGATGTAGTTGCAAACTTCTAGGTCTGGTCTGGACAGCATAGAGTAAACAAAGCCTTAGTCATACCTTGTAATCTATTTTGATTCTGTCTACAACATCTGAAAGATAAGGACAGAAAAGGGCATGTAATAATGGCCTCGCTCGATTTGTCCCATCTGTCGCTTGCACCAAAGGAAATACAGAACCAGGAAAAAGGGTGCTGATGCCCACCCAGTAAGGAAAAATTTCTCTCCGTTACATATTTTGTCATGCCAGATGACCCCACAGTACTTTGATAGCAGCTGCTTGTGCCCACCTGCAGCCCAGTATCATCTTGTCATTATGGTATCAGGCACCAGAAAGGGCAGGTGAGCTTGATGAGATTGTTCCAAAACTGCATTGGTTTTCAGGGAGAGGTCTGCTGAAAAACATGAACTTGTCACTGGAGGAGGGAAACATGCAAAAGTACAGGCATAATGGAAACTCTGAGTGGTCAGTGATGAGGAAGACAGGAGGAAGGACAACAGCCAAGGACAGCTACAGCACTGAGAACAGAGGACCAGCACAAAGCATGGGTAAAGGGGATTGTGAATCTGAGGAGCAGGTGGCAGCTGTGAAAAAATTCTACTCAAGTGAAAGGAAGACAACCTTAAAAGGACAGCTGCTGGGAACAATACTGAGAGAGCAAAAAGAGGAAGAGGATGGCTGTTATAGTGAAAACCACAAATGGAAGTTAACTTGAAGGGTTTCTTCAAGGGAAGATTTCCCCTTGGAGGGCAAACTAAGAAAGATTGTGAGATCACAAGAAAGAAGATAAAACAAGGATGAGAATGACTCATCCCTTATTAAGGGATGGGAATGTTTGAGCACAAAGAAATGGTGAAGATAAGGCAAGATTTCCAAACAAATGTCTTACAGTTACTGAACAGACCTTCCCAAGAAACATATGTGGCTTTCTCCCTCTTTGTCCATCAGATAAATTCATAGAATCACAGATTCGTTTATGTTGAAAAAGATGTTTAAGAAAGTCCTTAGGACTTCATAAGAAGAAAGAAGATGAAAGCGTACTGCTATGCTTCTTGTCATGGATGTCACAGCTGGCATGAGTCACACATCCGTGTCATTTGGATGACTATTTCTTTGTGTTGGAGCCAGGAACACTGTCTGTGCTCTTCCCTTACCAGCCTGGGGCATTACTTTGCACCAGTGCGTAAGCTTCTCTGGTGTTTTGTTTTGAAGAGAAATTACATTCCTCTTTCAGCTGTGGTTTCACAGAATCACAGAATATGCTGAGTTCGAAGGGACCTGCAAGGATCATTGCACGAGACCTGACCCTGCATGAGACCATCCTCAAGAGTCACATCATGTGTCTGACAGAATCATCCAAATGATTCTTGAATTCTGTCAGACTTGGTGCTGTGACCACTTCTCTGGGGAGCCTGTTCCAGTGCCCAACCACCCTCTGGATGAAGAATCTTTCTGTAATATCTAACCTAAACCTACTGTGACACAACTTCTGGCCATTTACTTGGATCCCATCACTGGCCGCCACAGAGAAGAAATCAGTGCCTGTCCCTCTTCTTCCCCCCAGTGAGGAAGTTGTAGACTGCAGTGAACTCTCCCTTCACCATGTGTCCTCTTGCTAGATTTTACCAACCTAACATTTTCCTCAGTGGGTAAAATTTATTTTACACAAACTGATCCAAGGGTTGCATGTAGAAGAACATCTCCATGCCCCTGAACATTGCTGGTTTTTGTTGTGTGCAGACAAGTAGTTGCACTCCCCTTTCGCACTCTTGGGCAACATTTACATTGCAACCATAAAATGAAACAAAAGTGGGTTAGAAAGTCTTTGTGGAGCTCAAATCACACTGGAAACAGGTGTGACCTGTTGATACAAATTGATCTCGTCTTCCTTTTTCTTCCCTCTGAAAAAAAATTACCTACATTAAAAATGATTACCCTGCAGTTATTTCCTGTGTCATAAGAGTCATATGAAAATTCCATGCCCCCAGAAAAAGTGGTATTTTCCATTGTATACTCCATATATCCATATTCCATTGGGTCTGATAATGCAACAACATGCTTATTTGGAAGGAAAAATGAACAATATGTGTGGATAGATAATCTGGCCTGGGACCCTGGTTCTCACGGCTACATTTACACTTCTAAACTAACTGGGCTGTCTGTTACTGAGAGCGACAGACACAGAATGGCATACAAGCATGCTGTTAAACTCTCTTATACTTCAAATCAGGATAGCCATACACTGACTGCCTACTAGGAGTGGTCCCTGGCCCATGGAATTTTTTGGGAAAAGTGCTAATTAACTGAGGCCAAAGTCATGCCAAGAAATATTTTTACAATTTTATGACACAGACAATAACATTTTAGTGTCTGGGAACATTCCTGGCAGCTGCTTAATTTATTAGCATAGGATCATATGCAGCCCCAAATTACAATTCCTTCAAGACAGTATTCCACATTATGCAGTTTAAAGCTGAAGGGATATATTGTTTAGATTTTCCCTGTGAAACAATTGAAAGATGTTGAAGTAATAGATATTTTCTCACAGCGTACATTGATTCTGCAGATGCTGGTACTTTTGCTTTGAAAATCATGAATGAGCAACTTGTACTTAACAAGACCCAAAGTGTAATTGAGCAGTGAATTCTTTAGGCTTTCTTCTGTCAGCTTTGCTATTTTTTTTTTTTTACTATTTCATAAATAATTATTCTCAACACTTCTGTGAGTGCAGAGTAATATTTCATAAGTGGAAGAATGAATTTCAATGAGATCAAAGTAAGAAGCATGTAGTGCAATGCAGGTTAACTCCTACTTAGTTAGATAGCAGCTCTTCTACTGATAAGATTTCAGGACGAAAATTTAAAGCAATACTGTTCCAAAAAACCAAGAAGCATGCCAAGACAGACAAACATTTCTGGTCAGAATGTCATGCTGGGACTGTGGATAGAAGTAGGATTATGTTAAAATTTATATATGCCCTTCAGCTTCCTTAATCACAAGATTTTTTATCTTTCTTTGCCCGCCATTTCATTCAGTTCACACCTCTGATTTCCCACAATAAGTGAGCACGGATGATGGGAGAAAAGGTGCAGTTTCACCATGGAATTTCAACTAATTTCCAGGACACATCACAGCCTATATTGCGAGTGGAGCGAGAGTCCTGTGAAAACTCTCCTTGGTAATAATGTGAAAGGATATCACTACACATAGCAGATAATTCACAAAACTAAATAAAGTTGATGATAATGTAATTTTTTTACCTCCTCAATTCTGTGTGACTTTGAAGCACTAACATTGCTTTAGCATAATTTTATGCCTGTATGATAATTTGCATGGGGGTGCAACTATGTAAGAAGCACTTGGCATAACAGTTCAGATTTCTTCTGTTAAAAGATGTGATCACTTATAACTAAACTATGAGGACAAAGGTTCTAAACAAAGTATATAAAATATATATATACAAGCCTATGTATTAAAAACCCCCAAGGAGCCCTAGAGAAAGGTAAGGGAAAACAGGTTATCAAGTTGGGATATTGTCCGAAAACACAGTGGAGCAGCCAGCTAATGATGCAAAGGTTACTGGAGCAGAGTTATCTCAACTAGGTTTCTGATGTAATGATAGTATACATTTCATGTTTGAAAAGCAGAATTGATCATATAGCCCAAAATATCATTGACTTAATATTCTGACTCTATGTACCAGGATATAAGTTTTCTTTTCTATTGCAAATCGATCATAGCACTCAGAAACATCCATTTACTGCTTAGAAAAAAGAAAAAATCAAATTTGAGAGGTATAGGGAGGTTGCTAAAATAGTGCTGGGGATTTTTGCAGGCTTTTAAAAGCTTCATTTCTATTTATGTGGCTTTTACACTATACTGCCCAAAGGGGAGAAGAGAAGGGAAAGATCTGATGTGAATGAACTTTGCCCGCATGAGAGAGCTCTGAATGCTCCATCTATTTTCAGAACCCAATAAATACAGATTGAGCAAACCAGGATTAGTTTTGTCAGTACAATTTTCTTGTCTGTTTGGGTTTTTTTCTTGGTAGAACCCAAATGAAAGGTGACCTGAATTTCAATACCTTTTTTTTTCTCTGAACTCCCTATGTTCTGTAAAGGAGTGATAGTTCCGAGAAGGAACTGTTTGTCTATAAGTAATCTATCTCAATTTCACATCATCTGTAGACATCTAACAGGGACCTAATACTGAGGATATGGAGAGAGAAGAAACCCTCCCTGGAAGTTGTCAGAGCCAGTTATCCCTATATAGCATGGAACCAGAAGCTCAAATGATTGTGCATATCTGCCAAAACTATGATACAAAATGAAAGATGTTCCAGGGAGACATGAAGGGATAGAATCAGCCATGAAGTGTCTGTTCTATACAGTTTTCCTTATCACAATCTACAGCCCTAAAAGGGGGCCCTGATCATGAAGGAAATATTTCAAAGATAGGGAATGCCTTATTTTATTTAACATACATGCATGCACCTACATGTATAGGCAGTATTATTTATATTTGCCATTAAGCTGAATCAGAAACACAAGTAATCATCTTGTTTTCTTCATTTTTATCCTTAGTCTCTTACATGCTCTCCCTGACATGCATCAGTGAGAGCTTTTCAATCTCATTTCTTCTCGCTTTCCATTCTACTTCTTGCTGTCTTGAATACGTTTAACTACCTTCCTGCTTCCGAAATTCTCATTATCTTTCCATCTCTCTCCTTTGCACTGCAATTCCTATTCTTTATTCCACTGTTTCAGTCAGGGCTCCCAAAACATCTCTCTCCACTCAACAGGCCAGGCTCTCTTCTCTTATCACCTTCCCCAGCCCATCACCCTTTATAGTCTCTTGTCTATTACCAGTTACTACTATACACAGCTGAACATTTATTTCAGATTGTAAATAGCTCTACTCCTTGCTGTTCCAAGTGCTTTAAAACAAAGGAAAAAAAAACCCCCACAACCCTTAATCTCTTCCCCCTCTCCCCACTCCTGTCTCTTCTTAGAGAAGAAATAAATAGCTTGAACAGTTTTGGGTTTGTTTGTTGGGGGAGGGGGTAGGAGGAGTGGTGGTGGTTTTTGCTTTTGCTTGTTTGTTTTAAAGATCTAGTTTAGCAGTTAGCATGTGAGAGTCACTGTATCTTTTCTGAGGGAAAGTGATACTGCAAAAAATGTTTTGTAGAAATGATGTATGCTCACTCTGACAGGAGACAGCCCCACTAAGCCTTCTCCTTCTTGGGAACGGGAGTATATGCATCCCCCTGTGATGAAAGCTGTGCCACTACACAAGTCTCTTCTTATCTGCTTCATGTTTTAGCATAGGAAATAAGAGATCTCTGCAACAATTAGGGCAGCCTCACGGGTATTCTTGGCTGTTGGCAGTGAATGCAGCACATGTGGAGAGCTGAGGCAAAGCAGTGGGCTGGTGTGACCAACACAGCCAGGGGCTGCTGACTCCACATGGGTGAAACTAACAGGCTGAGGGCTTCTGTGTTCAGTGGACCCTGATCTTTGCTCAGCCTGGCATTCTGGGTTACTGTTCATATCGATTCTGCTTGCACTGGGATAAATGTTTAGTATAAAATTCATGAAGTTGCTCTACAAAAACTCTTCCCCACTGTGACAAGCTTTCCTGATCATGATATTTGATGACTGACATATGCAGCTAAATACTGTTCAGCTCTGTTTGGCCTCCTGTGTTTTCAGTACTTCAGTTTAGTAAAACATACTTTATTCCTCATGTTAGGGAACAGGATAAAGAGGCAGGACTGATTAATTTTACAGGGACCTGATTAACTTTCAATGCTCCAGCCAAGCCTTCTATCCCTTTTTCCTTCTCTGCCAGGATAATCTGAGGCTATTTCTCATCACATGCAAATCCTACCAACTCTCTGGAGACGACTCATGGAAAGCACAACAGCATCACTTTTGTGCTAAGCCAAACCTTTTCCCAGAAGGGCTGAACGTATTTTTTGGCAGATCAGCAGTAGCTATTGTGCAGTATTATGGTCTGTTGTCCTGTCCCTTTTCCTTGCCTTTTGGCAGGTTGTCAAATACCATTATGTTGATCTTAGTGATGTAGTATTGTACATTTAGTTTTATTCTTTGCTTAAGAATGAAGTTGCAACAGGACGTTAAGTTGCGCATGGAGGGGGCTGAAGATCATTAGCTTTTTCTTCTTTGTTCAATTAAATGATATTTTTTATGCATGTACAAATGTGCATGAATAGTATGCCAGCACCGAGGTGGAAAGTCCCACAGAATCCAGAGAGTACCTCCTGATTCTCCTGAATTCTCCTTTGGCTTCTTGTGCTAGGAAAGTCCTAAGAAATCTGCTAGCAAGCTTGGGGGACCACAGTTTCAAGTAAACTAATCAGTATTCTGTGACACTGGTGTTCAGGAAAGTAACTTCTTCTGTAGGGACTGCCTTCTTAAGAAACAGAAACTGATGAAGCTTCCTGTAGCATTAAGCATGCAGTCTGGCAGACCAGTCAACATGGCTAGGAGTACTTCAAGTGAGAGCTGTAGCTATTGCCTACTGTAATTAATTGTAGTAAATACATTTTTAGGTTATTGAAATAGTGTTTCTTTAATTTAAATAATTTGCTTAAGTATGTGAGTGGAAATTTTACAATTTAAATTCATTTTTTGAGCAAATAAAAGAGTTCAACAATATTGAGATGAAATGAAAGGTTTCATTTTTGAGGAAATACATTCAGTCTTGTATAATCAATTTAAAACACACTTGGATGTTTTCTAATGGAACTGAAGGAAAATAAGTAGAAAGCTTTATAAATATGACACTATTTGTTCAGAAAGTGTCAGAACAAAATGTTCCTTCATTTTCTGCCATACTTTAAAGTATTCTTCACCCTATTGAACAATTAGGTAAACCCCAACTGATATAACTTCACGAAAGGCTTTAACATCACAAAATCTGTGTTGTTTTACCCTCCAACTGCAGCGGTCTACCTTTTACCAGGTAGAAGACTTCAGTTCTCTCCTGACTGCCTAATCCACATCCCTTTCCATTGCAGAGGAGCTCAGACTACAGACTTCTCTTTTTTGACTTCTAGTTAATCAGGCATAAATTTACAAACCTTTTGCTTATCCCTCACATTACACTACAAGACCTTTATAATAGACTCAGTTCAAGGAGCTATACTCATTTTCTCCTCACATACAGTACAACATTACTGGATACTCATTGTTCTTCAAATTTGTTGGCAAAAAAAGTGACCCTTGCAATTAAACCATTACAAAAGAGTATATCAAAGGGTATCTCTACCCTACCACTGCTCCCATGAAGGTCATGGGCTCTGTTGCGTGGGCAGCTTCAAACGCGACCTGAATACAGTTAAAGGACAATCCTTTCTACTGTGTAAAAAGCCTCAATCTTATTCCAACCATGTTATAACCTTGAATAAAGAGGCTTTAGCATGGTTGAAGGGAGAATTTAGATCCCTTCTACACCACGGAAATGGAGTCATGCTTTAATTGTATTGCAGGGATAAAGATACTGTAATTGGGTCCTCTGGAATAAATTTTTTCTTTAGATATAGCTAAATGCAAGGCCTTAAATCTCTCAAGGACATGAGATGTCATTTTATCTTTTTCAGTACTGGTATGAGACTGAAGAATTTTACAAAATGAAGGCGAAAGGCACAAGAATTACATTCATAGAAGTATGTTGATTTACACAAATTGAAAAATTGACCCCAGCCTAGATGGGAAGGTCATTTTATCCAGCCAAACAGAATAAAATGCTTTTTGGTAAAATAATTTTTCTTAAACATTGAGATTAATATTTAATTAATATCTGAATTACAGAAACAATCATTTATATATGTGTATTTATAAATACACACAAACCCAGAATATTCAGCTGAGGCTATGTCCTGGCTCTTGTTAGTTCCTAGTAGAGATGATTTGTCATATTTGGACTCTGAGAAAGTAAGGGTATTTTCAGATTCCCATAGTGTCTACAGCTGGCCTCTCCACTTCAAACTTGTGCTCCCTAGCACAGTGGAATCTATCTCATTTGCCAGTTCTTTCTGGTGCTTCTGCATCTCAATGTGAACACTACCCAGGACTTCTCCACAGTGTTCACCATCTCAGCATCTGACCTAGCTAAGATATAGACTTCAAGATCTTGATTTTTCTCTTTTACAAAAGATACTGAAATAAAAATTAAGGGTCTATCCATCTGTGTATTTCAGAAGTCTTCACTCTTTCATGAGAACCTTTTTCCTGCTGTCTACACAACAGAAAAAAAAAATCCAGGGAGCTATAAATTGAGTTATGCTTTATGCTCCTGGCTAATGGTGGGATTCGTCTCACCTAACCTTAGCTGTCTAGTAACTACACATTTAGCTCAATCTAGTTGTTAGGCCTCTGGTTTTTGCCAGAGGACAGATATAGGCATTTTTTCAGAATTAGTCATCTTACTAGCTGAGACATTCATCTTAAGGTGGGAAGAAACACCTTTTGGAGGTGTCTTTCTCTCTGAAGCAACCACAGAGGGAGCCTGGATAACCAGCTCATGCATTTTTTAAGGTGTCTCAGCTAGGCAAGAGAAATACTGTCCTTATGTTTGCCATGAGGCCTTCACTTTAAAACAAACTTTTCTCACTCCTATCTCCATTAAAAACTGAGCCTTAATCAAGAACAAGAGCCTTAATCAAGAACAAGAGCCTTCTGACAGAAGCCAGAGATGTTTGTTTTGCATCAAGAATAACACTTCTACAGAGCTTAAAATAGGAAAGAACTTCCCAATTCTTCCCCTCCATCAGTACAGCAATGACCAAAAAGGTCAGTAAAAAGAACAGCTAGAGCTTGAAAGAAGGTATAGCGTCTTCAGGAAGTTGTGTTTTTAAAGATTCGCTTTTCTTTTCATAGATGTATGCAATCCTTTGTTTTTCAAAGATATTTTTTAACCTCTTTCTTTGTATTACTTCCCTGCTTTCTCCAACTGTAATGGACTATCCCTTTTCCTTCCCTTACATTTCATTTCTGATTTTTCTTTTGTTGTTGTAGACAAGTCACAGTTATGTGATTCTCTGGGATAATGAGGTGGCTTTTTACATCTCCCTTCAGGCAGCAAAAGATCTGGTCACTTTTTGTGTTCATCCCAGACCGTGAGAGATGTGTAGTTTCCAGTTTGCTTAGAGTACAAACATGAAAACAACCACAGTGGAGCCAAAGCTGTGAAATAAAACCAACTGGGTCATAACCAGCTCTGCTGTGCATTTCCACAGCAGGATCATGGAAAGACTTGAAATGAAAAAAACATGATGGGGACAAATCATTGCTGGCAGTCACATATATGCTACAGCCTGCAGGTGCATTAAAAGAAACATGCTATTGTGTGATATTGCTCCTTCCGCCTCTAACTCAAACTAATTAAACTCTGAGGTGACAGGCAGGGGTTTCATATCTACTCCTCAGACTACAAAGCTGTCACATACGTTTCCTGAGAATATTATAGGAAGATTTCTGGCAAGCAATCCAAAGACTCCTGCACATACCAGCAGTCCAGATACTGACAGCACTACACCTCAAGTACAAAGACAGAACTCATTCATCCAGCAGCAACTGTATCTGTTTGTAAATTAATTTCCTTGAATATGTTCCCATTACTCAAAGAAAAAAAATTCACTGAGAAATGTGGACCCTGTAGATAATCCAAACAAAGCATGTTTTACAGATGGGAGATTAGCTCACAAAATCTCAGATAATGCTGTCTCAGATCAGTGCTAGATTACTTGTGTGTGTACCCTTATTACAGATTAACAGGGGAAAAAAAATATGATTTAGAATTATGCCTTGACAGATTTTGTAAACCAGCTCTTTGGTTGGTGTAAATCTGTTTATCTTTACTGAGAATGCTATGCTTACTTGTACTCTCTGAGAAGCTGGAAGACCCCAAGTCTTGAGCTACAAGTTCACCAAAGGGGTTTTACTTTAAAAATATACAAGGCTCCAACAATATCAGCCCTCCGAATTGATTAGAAGAGCCCTTGGTTCTTTTAGCACCTTAAGAGAGAGCACAAAGGAGAAAAAGCTGCATATGTTTTCTCAGGGTACTTTTACTGGTAAACTTCAGAAAACAAGGGAACTTCACAAAAGTTTAAAGGGTAACATTGAACCAAAATAAAGCATTCCACAAAGCATTGACTTAGCACATGCTAACCCATGCAACTTAGCAAAATCCAGCCCACTTGATCCCAAGCTACCCAAAATATTAAGAAAGGAGGTTAGGAGAAGAAGAAGTAAAGAGAAAAAGAGAAAATTATAGCTACCACTGGGATCCTGTGCAAGTCCAGCTTCCATGTGTTCAGGTGTCAGGGTTTGAACAGCACGGGGAGCACATGTTGCTGTTTTTATTTGCTTTGGCCCTCCTGCCATACCCCCTGACCCCAGGCAGGACTTCTACTGTGCCAGCCAATGTGGGTCTGTGTTGGGGGCTCCGAGGTGTGGTGTGGGCAGTGCTTCTGGTGTCCAGTGACTGACAACTTCTCCAGGGTTGCCTGATGAGGCCCACAGGGGTTGGCATGTGGGACAGGGCATCACCTCACCTCCATGAAATTCCACCTGTCCCTTCCCCCCACCCTGCCAACATGAGTTGGTCCGAGCCTATAATTAATATAATAATACAGTGTCTCACAGATGCTAAGTTCTTTAGACAAGCCTTTACTGTAAATCTCTTCACAAGAGGATACCTAATCTAACATCAAATGTATTGTCAGGAAGGTAGTGTCTATCCCAAACCAAACTTGGATTCATCACTTGATCTTCTTGTGCCTCTATTTGCTTTCTGAGAGCTGAAACTAAGTTTGTCTCTTATTACTTGTTTCATTGATTTTTAAAGCCAAAAATGGTCTAATAGAAGTCTGTTGTCATACAGAAAGTCTGCATTAAAAGCCCTACATCAAATATTTAGCTTCCAGTTGAGTAGCACTGCATCTTCTTCAAAAATGTCCAGCCTGTGTTTTAAAATTTACTGATAGAGGCTTCAATATATTAAAAAGTTAGCAATTTATAGTTTAGTTACCCCACCAAAAAAAACCCCCATAGCTCTTTTTTGATGTGGATTTCACTTATATCAACTTCCTATCACCACGTCTCATCAAGTCCTTGGAAATACATTTCTATTCTTTACTACACAACACAGGCATGTATATAAAGGATAAATAAAAAAAAGGTTAAATGTCTTTGAGTAGGACTGGAGAGCAAAACACAATTGTGTATTTGCTCACATGCCATCTACTTTACCTGATAAGAAAAAGGGTATGGTCACTTCAATTCAGTCTCTTCAGAATAAAACTACTATAACATATCCATCTGATTGGTAGCAAATACAATAGGCCACAACCCTGACAAGAATGTAAGCACAGGTATGCTTCAAAACAATGATTCACCCAGCCCCAGTGCATTTGCCACAGTGGCCAAAAGAAAGCACTGAGAGTATAAAAATAAGGAAACTACACGTGTTACTCTCTGAAATACTGTTTCAGCCTTCAATAAGTTGCAGCTACAGAATACATGAAAACATGTGTACTTTTTTACATTTGTAAAATTTCCCCTTCCATAAACTTTCACTTTTCTTGAACCCAAGCCAACATTTAGCTACCACAACTGCTGTGGCAAAGAATTGCCCAGCTAACCTGACATGCTGAGAATCATCTTCTTCTGTTTGTTTTGAACTTGGTGTTTTTATTTAATGCCCCCCTAGGTCATATGTTGGAAGATACTGAGGAATCAACCATGTGCACCCAGTCTTTTATAGATAATTTTATGGATATTTAATCTCACACTAATCAGCTGTCTCAGGTTGAACCAACTGTCCTGTATTCCAGGCTGAAGAATTCTAAGCTATTAAGTAGTCCCTTGTATGGAAACTACTCAATGCTTTTCATAGAATCGTTGAGATCATCAAGCTCAACTGTTAACCCAGCACTGCCAAGCCTATCTGTAAACCACATCCCTAAATGCCACATCTACATGTCTGTTAAATACCTCCAGGGACGATGACTCCACCATTTCCCTGGGCAGCCTGTTCCAATGCTGGACAGTCCTTTCCATGAAGAAATTTTTTCTCATATCCAATCTAAACCTCCCCTGGTGCAACTTGAGATCATTTCTTCTCCTCTTATTGCTTGTTACCTGGGAGAAGAGGCCCACCCCCAACCTACTTTCTGGTAGTTGTAGAGACCAATAAGGTCCCCTCTGAGCCTCCTTTCCTCCAGGCTAAATGACTCCAACTCCCTCATCTGCTCCTCAAAAAACTTGTTCTCCAGACCCTTCACCATCTTTTTTGCCCTTCTCTGGACATGCTCCAACACCTCAATGTCCTTCACAAAGTGAGAAGTCCAAAACTGAACACAGAATTCAAGGTGCAGCTTTACCAGTGTCAAGAATAGTCACTGCCCTTGTCCTGGTGATCCCGCTATTTCTTATACAACTGTCAGCTCATGTTCATCCAGATGTCAACCAACACTCCAAACACTCCCAGGTCCTTTTGCATTGGGAAGCTTTCCAGCCACTCTTCCCCAAACCTGTAGTGTTGCTGGCTGGGCCTGATCCCCTGGTTGTCCTGCACATGCCATTTGATGGCACTCAAGCTGATTTACTCCATGATCTTCCTGGCACAGAGGTCAAGCTAAGAGGCCTGTAATTCCCCAGAACCTTCCTCTGGCCCTTCTTGTAGATGGGCATCACATTTGGCAGTCTTGTCTGGGACATCCTCAATTGTGAGTGGCTTGGCAAGTTCTTCCATCAGGTCCCTCACCACCCTTGGGTGGATCCCTTCGGGGCACATAGACGTATCTCTGTCTGTGTGGCTTAGCAAGTCACTGACCATTTCTCTTTGGATTATGGTGACTTCTGCTCCTTATCTCTGTTTTCCAGCTCAGGGGACTGAGTACCCTGAGAATAATTTGTCTTACTATTAAGGACCGAGTCAAAGAAGGTGTGCTGGTTTAAAGGTAAACCAGTAGGGGAAATGAACTCAACTCAAAAGAGAGATTATAAGTCAGAATAACAATTTAATAAAATAATACAATAAGTACAATTATACAGACAAACAATTGGTTTTAACCCACAAAACCCAAGTATATAACCCAGTACCCTGGGGCATGAATGGTGTTCTTTGGGCCCCCTGAGTCCAAAGGAAAAGGAGAGGGGAAAAACCTGTTGGTGAGAGTGCTGTTGCAGTCTGGTCAAGAGTGGTGATTGCAGTCCGGTCGAGAGTGATGGTTGCAGTCCGGTTGAAAAGTGGTGGTTGCAGTCCAGTCGAGAGTGGTGGTCTGCATTCTGGTTGAGAGCGGTGATCTGCAGTCTTCCTCTGGATCCCACGAGTGGTTAAAAAGGTCCCAAGACTCCAAGATTATATATCCTCCAGTTCAGGCAGGAATGCTCAGTACTTCCCTCAGGGCGGGGGGTTCCTTAATGGGTGTGAGGACAAGAGCAACTCCTGTCTCGCAGGCCTCTTAGCACCTAGTTTATAGCCTGAGGAGTCAGGCTCTGTGTGCAGATGGTGTAAATGGATCATTGATAACAGTTTCTGGGAAATGGCATGGAAGGTTATAGAATACACAGTTTTGGGTTACACCCATCCAGTGATGAACTGGTCTCAGCTGTCCTAACTATGACAGAAGGCATTAAGTACCTCATTAGGTACCTCCTCATTCTTTGTCAATATGTTTCTCCCAGCATCCAATAAAGGAAGGAGACTCTTCTTAGTCTTCCTTTAGTGCTAATGTGTTTATAGAAACATTTTTTATTGCCTTTTATAGCAGAAGCCAAATTAAGGTCTAGTTGTGCTTTGGCCCTTCTACTTTTCTCCCTGCATAACCTCACCCTTGCAGTTCTCTCAGGATGACTACCCCTTCTTTTGAAGTTCATAAACTTTCTTTTTTTTGTGTTTTTTTTTTCTTCCTTGAGTTCCAGCCAAAACTCTGTTCAGCCAGGACAGTCTTCTTCCCTGCTGGCTTGTCTTTACCCACATGGGGTGGTCTGCTCCTGTGACTTTAAGATTTGTTCTTGAAGAATGTCTAGCCTTTCCGAACTCCTTTGCCCCTCAGGACTGCCTCAAAAGGGACTCTGTCAACCATACTTCTAAACAAGTAAGTCTGTCCTCTGGAAGCCCAAGGTGGCAGTTCTGTTGATGCCCCTCCTGACTTCTCTGAGAACTGAAAACTGTATCATTTCATAGCAGGCAGTCAATAAACTTAACGATCCCAGGTATGGGGTAGAAACTGGAATACTTTATTGAACGAGCGAACACAATTTAAGGGCTTGGAAGTTGGACATGTTAATGAGGAGGATGAGCTATGTTAATTAGGGAATTACACAAGGTTTTACTGCAGTTACCCAATAGGTTAATATTTCCTTCAACCAAAATCACACAGGGGGAAAAGGATTAAAGGGTTTACACATGGTCTGATACAATCATCTCAAAAGTCCTTTCTTATTTCTACTGGAGCCAGGCTTAATCCATAAGATTGAACTTTTACAGGTCTTGGGAGAAGGGTCCAGTCCTTCAGATCATGGGATCCCTTCAGCCCCTGTTGCCCAAGGTTTCTGGCTCATTGACCCATCAAGCTCCTTTCTGCAGATATTATATTTTAGGGTCCCACACTCCATGACTGCTGTTCCCAAGATGGCTCCTGACAATCACATCATTTACCAGCCCTCCTCTGTCCACAAACAACAGGTCCAGTGGGTCACCATCCTTATTTGGCTCACTCACCTGCTGTGTAAGGAATTTCTCCTCCACGCACTCCAGGAACCTTCTAGATACTCCAATGTATTATATTTTCAGCAGACATCTAGTAAGTTGGAGTCCCACATGAGAAAAAGGGCTAGTGATTGTGAGACTTCTCTGAGTTGCATATAGAATATTTCATCTGCCTCTTCATTGTGGTTGGTATTCAACTCTCCTAACTTTTACAGTCTAATAGATGACTAGTCCTTGAGACTTTCTCTGTGATTAAGAGCTCTAAACTAGATGTAAAGGTGGGAAAGGATAAAACCAGCCTTGGTAAAGATAAGCCTGTGGTGACACACCAATATTTGTGGGATGATGCGCTGGTGAGGTCCTCCAGTCTGCCATCTGGAGGTAGGGAATGGAGATCCATGCAGCAGCAAAGACATAAGGGTTATCAATATGTTGGATACCACAGAAGTGCCTGAGAATAGTCACATAGGAATTAGGGCTTTTCCTGCCAAAAATGTGGTGGGATCAATAGCCCAACTGAATTGCATCTCCACCAATACACGCAGCAAGGACAACAAATAGGAAGAACTTGAAGTCATGGTGCAGTAGGGAAACTATGACACAGTTGCCATCAGAGAGACATAATAGAACGAGCTACACAACTGGAGTGCTGCAACAGATGGCTATAAACTCTTCAGAAGAGGGGAAGGCCAGCAAGGCAGATATCCAGGTGGGAGTCTATTATAAACCATCCAACTTTTATGTTTGGAGTTTCCAGCCCTGGTGAGTGCCTCATTGCATTACAGAGGGAGAAGTCAACATGAGGATTAGTTCACTGAGAAAGTGTTAAGATATACAATGGTAAGAGCCTCAGGAACAGACACGGAAGTGATTCTGTTCTTACTCATGACAGAATGTACCTGTTTTTTTCCCCTAATTGTCAGCAGTGGTGCAGTGTCATAAATGACAGGAGAATCAAGTTTATAAAGTTTATATTTTATAACCTTGCCAGAACGTTCACAGAAGTCCTATTGCTATAATAATTTCTAGAAAGCATGCTATTGAAAGTGCTTGATCTTCCTAACTCCATCCCTCCAGAAGATTACACTGCATGATACATATCTATGAAGTCCTATCAGTCAAGCCATTCCTTCTCTGGTGAAGATTTAACCGTCAGTGGCCAGACAAGGATCCAGAAACTATTTTCTTTAAACACAAATACCATGTCATAGAGAGAAAGAAGAAAACAACTATCTTTCTTTCTTTCTTTCTTTGTTTTTTCCTCATGAGTTTCCTTTGAAATGAAAGGGAAGAAAGAAGCAAAGATAATTAGTCAGACTGCTTTGCTATAGTAAGTGACATATAAATAAAATCAGGGAACAGGCCTAGGAAATGATAAAAAATAGGACTGTACTATGGCAAAGCCAGAAGGTTATGTAATACCTGCATATTTAAAGGTGTTGAAAACTGGTCAATGTTCCAAGTGATTTAAACTCTTTATCTGGCTTCCAGCCACTAGTGGCTTATCTGGATATGACTAAGGGAAAGACTTAGAAGCAGTCAAAGACAGTTCAAAGAGGTAGAAACATTTTGGGGTATTACCTTCCCAAATTAAATAGCTATAGAAATGCCCAAAGACACGGCTGTAACAAATCCACTGGTTTGAGTCAGCTAGCTCCTGAATAACAGGTCTGATCAGTCTTGCTTTAACACACTGTGGATGTAAACAAGCATGCATAGTCATATCAGTATTCAACTCTTTCTGAAATCCTCACTCACTCTATTTGTGGCGACCTACCCCCCCCTCCCCAAAAACCATTACCTGGGTGCAGAATTTCTTTCTGCTACTTACTTTCCCCTCTGTTTTCCTGCACATTAATCAAACTTAGAACTGACAGCGTGACAACTGGCATAAAGGATGGCAGGTCTTTAAGAAGGGAAATATATGGGGTACAATCCCCTACACAAGCATTTTTTGGTAGACAGACTTGTTTTTTTTTTAAAAAAGGACATGCACACTATTTGATTGCTGTAATCTACTAAATGTATGTCTCAGCCATGCTAAAAGACACAATTAATGTCTCTTTTCTTTACTGTTCAATGGCCTAAAGCATGCAGCTGCAGCAATATGTACTGGAGCTCAGGGGATAAATCACACTGAAATTTTACCCAAGTGAATTCTGTTGTCAGATGCTATAGGTAAATAAATATTTTATTTCAATAAATTGCTGTAGTAGTGTTTTATTAAATGGCATAAGATTTGTATTCTTAAGAGAGTTTGCAGACAGTATATGATTGAAAATTTGTTTTAAAAAATGAGTTGGGAAAAAACTATAAATGACAGATTTTTTTTTGTGAATTTTTTTAATTAAAAAAATATTAAAATCTTTCATTTTAGGTTCCTTCAAATGAAATAGTAGTCTATAGTTTCTTTAATTGATTTTTTAAATAATACAGTCATAGTCTTTGCACTTTCCATACTGATTAATTCTGAGCAAGCCTCAATTCACCAGATGTTTATGATACTGGAAATCACATATAGAAAAATTCCTTGTTTCAGATTGAAGGCTTGGAATTTTCCAGGGACAAAATTCTTCAACTGCTGTTTTATTTTCATGTGAAGTGCATGTTCTCCCAGTATAATATTCTGATTGGGCCACATAAAATGGCCATTAGTTTCAACTGCTGGTCATTGTCTCCTTGCCCTGCTAACAGCATTAGGTTTGCAGAGCAAAAGGACTCAAGCTAATATAAACCAGTAAATTTCAGTTCAAGCTGTTGTTCTTTATCTTTCTGCACTGGGTGGGTGTACACAACAAGGACAACTCAGAGGCCTGGTTTAATGCCTTAACAAATTGCAAGTTTCAATGTCAGGCTCAGAGAACATAGAATTGGAGGAAGTACTTGATTACACAAGTCTGAGATTGCTCTTGTGATCTCCAGTTTAGTGTTGCCAGTGCAACACCACTGATGCTAGTGAGAGATGAAATACTAACATTATCCAGAAGTCTTATCCCAGAGCCGTGTACATTGGTCTTAGCAGAAAAGGGAGACTTAAAAATGCCAAAAACATGCTTAAAAATTGGGCTCTTGCATAACCATAGAAAAATTGAGGTTTGAAGGGGCACCTGGAAGTCTCTAGTCCATCCCTCTGCTCAAAGCAGGGTTAATTTCAAAGCTAGTTCAAGTTCTCCATGGCCTTTGACAGCTCAGTTATGACAATCTACAAGGATGGAGATCCCATGACTTTTTGGACACTGATCAACTTTAGCCCTATTTAACCAGTTGGATCTTCTGATACTGTAAATTTTAGGCCTTGCTTCTTGCCCTTTTGCTCTGTCCCTCTGAGGGAAGTATGGCTTGGTAATCTCTATGATGTCTTTTTTATTAGTAGAAGATTGAAATTAAATTCTCCAGTGGTGTTCACTTTAAAGGTAAAAAAAATACACCTAGGGGGCCAAAAATGGGTATGGTGCTCCAGCTGTGGCCCCACAAGGCTCTCTGTACAGAAGAAAGAACCCTTTGCTGGACCTGCAGTCTCTGTGACGGCTGGGGTTGCCCAGGATGCCACTAGTTGCCAGGGCACTCTACAGGCCTGGACCCTCCAAGAGCAAAGCTTCTCCATAACCAGTCTATATCCAACCTTTATTATTGGGGATCCTTCTGCCTTACATATGGCACTTGGCTTTTAGTGCTTTTGCATACGTTGAGGTACCAGAACTGGGATATGAAGCTTCCTGTGATTCTTCTAGTAAGCATCTGAAATCTATTGAGAAAGCTCAGAACAAGACCTTCTTCTACTTTCACCACCAAAGTCAATCAAAATATACACAGACTAATGTTAATATTCATTAAGAGCGCATAATCCACACAGAAGAAAAATTCATATACATATATATATACACATATATACTCTGGCCTCCAATCGGGAGGCCTGGAGACACACCATCTATAACGCTGCTGCTTCCTTTGAGAACACACGCAGGATCACTCTCGAGGAGAAAAGACAACGCAGAAAGAATCGTGTCTTGCAGAATATAACACCTAAGGAGTCTTTCTGCTGTGACTTTTGCAATCGGATATGTCTATCTCATATTGGCCTCATTAGCCACCAGCGTACTTGTAACAAACATGAATAGAGCCTTCCTAAATCTTCATTCGCGAAGCCTAGCCATTATGATGATATTTTTATATATGTAGATGCAGTGACTTGAAGATCAAATAAGCAAATCAAAACTCAGCCTTTTGTGTGTCCATTAAAAGAGGTGTTAACTAAAGCTTTAATATTTTTCTTGTCACCAACAACAAACTGCATGGATCCAGTTAAAGGACTCATGAGGTTTATGCCTGACATTAATAGGAAGTGCAAAATTGCCTCTAGACCTATCAACATTTACAATAGAGCACTATAAATCTTAAGTATTGTTAATGATCATTTCTTTAAACAGAAGAACAGTGCAAGTATCAGCTTTATAGCTGGCACCAAGAAACAGCTGAGTCTCCCAAACAAGAGTCAGTATTAATAAGCAAACATTATTCCACAAAGCAGGTGGTGGGCACCTCTCTGCACTGTCTGAGACCAAGCCAGCATCTGCATGAATCTTAGCACTCATATTACAATATCCATTTGCTCACTCAGGGCTCAGGCAAGGTTCCCAGGGCCAACACAGCATTGCTACAAGAAGACAGTGCAAATATATCATATATTATATAAATATATATATGTGTGAATTTTTTATATATATATATACACACTATAGTAGTAAGTGCAATAAGATCTCAAACACAGAGAAGAATGGAAATGTGCAGTACTACAAAAGAAATCATAGTGGAGCACTCAGATTGTAAAATTATTTGGCAAACAAATCATTTCAAGGAAGTTGCAAGGTGAGAAGGGAGCAGCATCAAGTTCCTTTAGAGCAATCCAATTTCTGTTTCTTGAATGTGTAATACCAAGCAAAGAAAAATCATGTTTGTAGACTCATTTAAGATAGATCACTGGTGTATCCTGGCATTAGTAATCTGTTTTCTAAACCTACAGATACAACAGTTATTGCTGCACTGTTTGCAGAAATCACTTTTGCTTTTTTCCTTAATGTACAGGTGATAAACTGTGTGCTCTGGTCTGCAGAGTGTTCATGAATAGAAAACATGCTCATGGACATGTCTTTTTTTGCAACATGGAAGCGTAATTTGGAAGTAAGAAAGAAAGAATTGCAGCTCTTTCCTCTCATCAAGGCCTTATAGTCATAACCATAGTTTCCTCTGTCGAAGAGTGGGTGGGGCCAGCTCCTCAATGAATGGGACTCAGGTAAACTTCATGGTGGAGTTAAGTCAGCTGGCACCAGCTACAGCTGAAGGCCTGGTTTAAGGAATCTTAGTGGGAAGCAGAGTAGTGGTCATTTGGTAATGATTCATACATTCAAACCAAAGTAGTGAGGTCTGTAACTGAGTAAATAAAGCTTAAGTGTTCCCAGTTATCAGAGCATGTTTGCAACAAGAAGCAGTCTTCAGGACGAAGAAAGTGAGAGATACTCAAGCAATCACACTGCAGTACAGGACATGGAGCTTTTATCTTAACCTCAGTGTTGGAAACCTCAGATGACTGACCTCCATGCTAAGCAGCAAGCCCTTAGGCCTTATTAGCCCTTTCTATATAGTACATATAATTTATGCAGACTTTGAGATTTTTTTCATGAGCTCTAAGATTATGGCAAGTAAGCAAGATATTTCAGCTCTTATGAGCTCACAGAGGGAGTAATCAAAAGAATGGATTTTATTCTTCATTCATTTGCATGACTGTAAAAATTGCAGTACAATTGTGGGTACTTATACAGCAAATATAACCCTACAACAGCGTCTTTACAAGAGCTGCCCAGGTAGGAAACTGGTGAGGTAGGTCAAATGTCTCCTAAGTTGCTGGAATCCACCTTGCCTGATGAAACATGCTTTTGATGATTTTCAGAAGTCAAACATTTCCAAGGCAGCATGAAATCTTAGACAAAGCTATGGCAGGTTATGCACCCACAAGTAGATTTTCGATACTCAAGTTAGCTGGCCATCACAAAAAAGAGTGGGTGCACGGGGAAGCACAGAAAGACAGTGGAATATATTTAAGAGATCTCTGAGCACCCATTCCAGCAGCAGCAGCCCTGGCAGCAGACTGTTCACACAGTGCTGTTCAGCAGCTTGCCTCTAGTGTTTATATTTCAAAATTCCTGGTTGCAAGCAGCAGGCTTTTTTTGTTAGTGAAAAGGTAAGCATTAGTGAGTGTGACATATTGTCTCCTGTATATATATGCTTCCAAGAAAGGGGATTGTCTATTAAAAAAGTGATTTCTAAATCTCATTCTCCTCCCCTCCAACCTAATTCTCACCATCATGGGATTCCCAAAAAATTCATTCCAACAGGCCTCAGAGAGGGTTGCTTTGACACTTGTTAGATGTTTTTTTATTACTTTTTGGCACCGTGGGAAACACTTTCCTCTCCCTGTGGATAATCTCCTGAGAAGACCTCGTGTAAAGAATGTTTCTCATAGCAGCAGGAGCATGGCAAATTGTCCCAATCTGAGAGATAAATGACTCTTTTGTTTTTCTTTCCCAAAATGCTTGTTTATCTCAGAAGCCTCTCTCCCTTTATAGTCTAGGCACAGCTTTGACATCTTAAACACAAGCATTATTAGGGGGAACAACGTGACAAAATGAGATCTTCAGATGCTTAATTTAGTTGCAATGTGTTTAAAGTGATCAGTTGCTTGAGTTTTCTCACAAGGCTCTTGTTCAGCTAGGACTCTCCCAGAGGAACAGAAAGCACAGTTAAAAGATATTTGCAACCTTAAACAGTTTTTTTTAGTTCTTCAGAGACATTTATTTGGAATTATCCTGCTCTGTTAGAGATTGGGAAGATGGAGTTTTATTTAAAGTCTTGGTTTCACAGAATTGTTAATATTTTTTTCCAGCTCATACACTTGGGACCAAATTTCCCAGTCAAAAAGGCCAATAGCCTATAGATCAGGGCTGCCTATAAATCAAGTCTATATCTCAACTGGAATAGGCAAACTTTATGACAGTTTACTCTACTTTAGAATCCAGCCCCAAGTCACAAACCTAGGAAGCGCTCACTGTCTTCCAGAGGAGAACAATGGCTGTCGGAACAGAAAACCAGAGTATGACTGTAGCAAGAGTAGCAAGTCTTCCCCTTGTCAGCAGAGGAGGTTTGCACTTAGCTATATTTATATAATTCACTGATGGCAGGATAAGGCTTAATGGGTTAATTAAGGACAGAATTGGCACACATTCCCATAATAGCATTTTGAATTCGAGGCCTTTGTAGAAATCAACCAGGATAATACAGAGGATTTTAATATCTATTTCTCAACATTAATAAACTATGCTTAGAGTAGTTCTGACCCAAATTTTCTACTGTGGGTTTGGATTTAGGACACTGCACTGAAGCTTACAGCATGACTTTATCAAAGGTTTTAGACTTCCTAGACCTAGCCCATCCTGTGCCAGTTACTCCAGAAAATTAGAGCTTCTGCTTCTAAAGCCATCCATCAGTATTTAGAAGATAATATGTGAAAGCTGGGCACAATTCAAATTAGCTAAGATACTGCAATGTGTGCAGAGCTTCTTAACCTCTGTATTTTCAGGATTGCAATAATATGTAACAAATGGAAATGATTAAGGTGGGAAGAGAACAGAAATTAATAGCATTGAGATGCAGTCAAAGGCTACATTTAAGTAGGAAGAAGAGCAGGATCCATTAAGATAGAAGTTATTTCCCAGAAGACATGGTATAAATACCATGGCTTGAGATAGTAAAAATTTAGGTAAAGTTTTAGAAAAGGTCCTACAGACACCGTCTTTCATTGTACTGAGGAAGGCTGCAATGTATACATACAATTTTATAGTCTTTTCTGTCTACAGATATAATGCTTGTGCATGAATATTTGTTTTACCAATACACTAGGCAACAGTATATCTCGTATATTTTCCCCTCAAAAGCAGACTGACACTTCTTGTTGGACAGGTCACTATTCACAGATGTTTTGAAGGAAGGGGAGGACTGAAAAGTAGGCCAGCAAGTAATAATAAAAATGTTTTGTTACTCATTCAGTTGGAAGAAAGTCAGGAAGATTTTGCTAGCAGCTAGGTAGGAGAAATAGTAGAAGGAAGAACAGAAAACAGCATAGTAAGGCAGGAGGATAAAGGTGCCCACCTAATTAATCTTATTGTTACACTAGAAGCCCGAAAAGAGAAACAGCACTTTTTCCAGGGGTAGTGAGATGGTGTTCTTCCTTCAACAGAAATGAAAAACAAAAAAACAAACAAATAAACTCACCTTATTTGTCCTAGCCATACATGTAGTTGGTGTATATAAGCTACATCTGGCAGTTAAAGTTCCAGACAAACAAACATAATGGCAGTTTTGTTTTCTTGTGTCATAATCTAAGCAAGATGAACCTATAAAGAAAGGGTATATACTTTTGCTTTGAATTCATGGAACAAACTATGGAGATATCATTTGTATAGGATTTTACATCCAGATAGCTAATACAAACTTGTTATCTTGGGAAAAATACACACTACTTCTTCTTCTTCTCTTTCTGTCACTGAAGGCAAAGCCTCAGCCTAACTTTACCATCAGCTCTAACAGCTCTTGCAGATGTAAAATTCAAGCCCTTGGCTTCATTCCACTTTGCTACCTTGAAGTTGTTCCTTAAACTCCTCATTCAACCCTCTCCCTGCAACTCCATATGGTGAACTGGAAACATGGGGCACAGCAGTCTCACAAGCTTCTGTCCTCTATGTGCATGCCAAGACTGCCTCAAAGCTATTTCCCACACAGCCTTCTGCTGTGCACTGTGTCCAGGGACAAACATGGTTAATACCACACTGGTGGAGCCAGCAGGAAGATCTCCACTGGTGGAAAACACTGACTTTTGCACTGGCTCTCTATTTTTAAACACCCACACCAAGAAGGCTAGAGAGGAAGCTGGTGTCAGATGTGTGGGATTACTGTGCAGAGGTAAGGGAAGAACGTGTGTAAGGCAAGAATTAAGTCTTACATCAAACCTCATTTCTAGATTACAAACAAAGCCTAACTCAGTCATACATACATGGAATCGCATATGTTAAAAGTCCTTCACAATTCCTTGAGTAAAATACTCTACGTGGTCATACGCTAATTCCATTTTAAAGATTAAAAGCTTGCTTATATTAAAAGATCATGGTTTAACTCCAGACTATTATAAAGAACTACTTTCTGATTTCTTGGCTTTGGGGGGAGAAATGAGGTCTTTTAAAGAAATATGTAGTTTTTATACTCTAATGAAAATGTCCTATATTATCAAAACACACAGAACAAGATTACAGTGTTGTGATCATATGTGTGCATCTAACATTTGGTGACTGTATTCCTACTGACTTATTAACTCTTCTGTGCATCCATGTCTAGAAATATGGGGTAGGTTGCACGTTTGCTTAAGATTTGGGCTTTCCAAGAACAGTTTGCAGTTTGTCAACAAAAAAGAAAAACACCCTCCAGTATTTACATTCTTTCCATACAGACACAATTTGTAAAATAGGAAAGATCAAGAACAGGTTTAGAAAAGAAAAAAAAACAAAACAAACCAACAAAATCAACCGACTGACCAACTAAAACCCCCCCAATATCTATATTCTGTAAGTAGTTGGTGGCACTTCATTACATCATTCAAAATGAAAAAGATTGCCCTGAATGTTCAAGTTTCTATGTGTTCTAGACATAATATAAACAATTGAAAATTCAGTTACTGTCTTTCTTTTATTTAGACAACATTATGCGAGTCAACTCTGTTGTTTGACATTACAACACTCTTTCTTATATGCTGCATATTTCCAAAGAAACTTTAATATTTCAATTTCTTTTATTATTGTTCAGTTTTTAAATGGGATTTAGCCCTATCTGGAACTAGTTTTCATTATTATAGATACATTTCCATTTCCATTTTTTTTTTTTTTTAGGACAACATGTATTTTCAACCTTGTTTTAATCAAACTGCAAAGAATGCCTCAAAATACATTCATAATGCAGCATTTTGGAATTATGCCATCAATTCAAAATGTTCCTTTTGGAAAAGGTGGGTAACTCAAACATGCTTGCTATTTATGCAGTTCCTCCTCTTACTGCATGCACAGCAGTATAAATCATAGCTTTCTGGACCATATCTTATAGTACTCTTTCTCTCCAGACCACAGGAGAGAAAGGAAAAATCTCACACTTATTTCAACTGGTATTAGACTGGTTTACAGTGAGAAGTTCTGTTTATAACCTGTGCCAGAAAATGCTGCACAGTATAGGCTCTGTGCCAGGCTTGTAAAGCTCTTCTTCCTTCTCTGTCCATGACAATAAACTATTTTTGACCAGCAATGAAAGTATTGCTGTGGTTTTGTTTTCCCAGTTCTGGACAGTTTCAGGAAAGGTAAGAGTAGAAGAAAAATGAATGCTACTTTTTCCTGCTGGCACTGCACAAATTGCTACAGCTTGTTTATGTGGTTTAGAGCTTACTCAGAGGATGGGAATAGAAGCCATTCTGAAATGTTCATTAGATTAAATCAGACAGCCTTGTGCACAATATGTTCCCATGCTAAAGGGCTAAGAAAGATCATCAACCTTGCTGTAAAAATCTTCTCTTGCCTTTTTCATATACATTTTTAGCATGTTTACTTGGCATTTAAAGCTCTCCTGTCCACCCCAGTGTTTTGCTGCCCCTTTTTCTTCTTCCTCTGTTTGAGTCAGCCTTGGAAAGGCCCATATGCTCTTTGCTCTATGGAAGATACCAGACTCCCCTAGCAGCATGCAGACCAGCAATTGGCTGGAGCCACAGGCAGCTGTGTGGATGGCTTGTGTCCAGTCTGTCCAAAGTGGCTGTCTTGTTCTCTGAGAAGTCATTTCCTCTGGATCCATTTTTAATTTTTAGGGAACTGGCACACAAGCCCTCTATTTAAAACTTAAACTCGAAGAAGAGTTGGTTGTCACACGGATACAAGCCCTATTTCTCACAAATTTATCTTACTTCTCCATCTTCTCACCAATAGTGCTACTTTGTTTTGCGAGTGTTACTGGAAAACGCTGGCTACAAGGAAGTCTCTAGGTCTTTGGATCAAATTCTTAGCTGGGAAGAAAAAAAAAAGCGAAAAAGAAGGGAACACATTTCATTGCCAAGTTGCTCTGTAAAATTGTCACCCTGCTACTAGAAGCTGTTGCTGATAATAATAAACTCTTTGGGCTTCCTTTCTCTTCAGTTAACTCAGTCTTTAGGCAGAACCTGAGTTTTCCTTAAGCTACTGTCTACCCTTTCAAAATTTACAGACACAAACCCTTAACTGGCCTGCAGAGTCATTAAAATACAGCCTTGTCCTTCCAATACAGCCTTCTCCTTCCAAAACCTCATCAGTTTGTGACAATTTAACAATAACTGCAGTATACATACGTATACACTTTCATTCTATGAAGAAATGAACATGAGAGCAAGCCACAAGCACAATTACTAATTAACACACAGAACTTACTGTAAAATAGGGGAGAAAAATGGAATCAGTGGGTAGTGTGTTCATATGTGTTTGTGTGCACCAGCGAGAGACGGGGAGGTGGGGATAGAAAGGGACACTGAGAGGTTTTTTTCCTCTAGTATTCGTGGCTATTTTCCATTAAAGCTGTTTGTTACCCGTTCACACCAGAACGAGGAAAAAAAAGACATTAAAAAAAATCCCTAAAAATCAGGGACTCTTGATTCATTGAACTAGAGAGGAAAGGAATCTGTACTGAATTTTTGTATGAATTGTGTATGAACTGAGGCTGTGCCAAGGGCAATGTACTGTATGTAAGTTTATAGGCACAGTGGACTGCTTCTTCCTATTTATGCACTTTTCCCTTTTCATACCACAGTCATCCACATAAAACAGATAAAACTTTTCTAATAATAAAAGAGAAAGGAAAACTTATACCATTATTCTTAGTGCAACAGCTTGGAAATTGACTTATAATGCATACTCATTGGGTCATATTTGGGAGACTATAGAGAACTAGAAATCCTGATAAAAACCTTGTCAACATTGACAAGTTTGATTTATATGGCTCTTTCCATAACAATTATATGATTTTTAAATTAAACCACATTTCCCCACCAAGTCGACTGCAATCTTTTTTAGTCTTCTTCTATATAATTTTTCTTCAAAGTGTCTGTCTTTGTAATGTGTCGATCATTAGAATAATGCATATTTGATGAAAACTTGCAATAAATAACATTTTGGACACTGTTTCCAGTCACTGATTGATGTGCATATTATTTTGTCTGCTGTATTTAACTGACATGTCTCAATTTTTCCAATATCCAAGGGGCATGTACAGTGTAGTAATGGAGAATTTGGAGGACCTGTTTTCAGTTTCTCTTATGGAAATAAAATATTCACTAAGTTATAATTCTATACAAGGGAAAACAATGTAATTAACCTGAAAAATCCAGGCTCCCCAGTTTTCACAAATGCTCATACAGACCAGAAAATACACTATCTCAAACAAGAATCTGTCTATTTGTAAAAACATGAACACCAATGACATTTACGGGAACACATAAGAGAAATTGAAAAGAGCATCACTTTTTTTGCAATAGTAGATGCATAATTGCACCTAAAAACTTTGAGATTTATTGATAACCAAAAGGATTGTCTCTCTCTTAGAATTGTCAGATGCTTCACCAGCAGAATCAGCTTTGTAAAGTGACAAACGAAGGTTAAATATTCTAACTTCTAATGTACCATTGAGATTACTTTAATTATGTTTCCTCCTAAGTTTTTGTACCTGTGGGTCTAGATCTAAAGATGGTGAATAAGATGCCCCTGATATTGCCTCGTATGAGCTCAGAGTGCAAGTTCTGTAGTAAAAGATGAGGAGAGCAACTTTTACTATCTTCCTGTGAAAGTCACCTTCTGCAACTTTGATTTTCTTTGAGTTAGTGCTCTTAGGATGTTATATCTTGAAAAGTGACCAGTATCTGTGTAAAATGGCATCCTCCCTTAAGGTACAGAAAAAGTATGGCTAGAGCTTTGTAACTCTTGTGTTTTGCAGAAGAAAGTTGCCAAGAGAAGGAAAAAGAAGAATGGGGGGATAGGAAAGTATGTTTTTGACTTCTAAAGATCTGCATACTTTGTATCTGCTATCAAAAGTGGCCTAAAGCATACAGCTGCTTGAAACCTCTTCCTAATACAAGTTGATTTCAAAATGGTGACTCTATTTAGGACAGAAATTTATAATTTGGGTTATTATGCATGGGGTAAAAGGGATTAAAACAAAAAAATTCTGTATGATTTATCCTTTTACCTACCATCTAGAGCAGCTATTGTACTTGACTAATATCTGAAATCTTTCCCAGATAACTCTTATAGCAAAAATTAAATCAAAAGCTGCATATTGCTGCTTTTTTTTAAAGTCCATCTAATATTTTGCACCTGATCATTTTTATATGTGGCTTTTAATGCAAGTAAATCAGTACTGACAAGCTTTTGAGAACATGCATTAAATGACCCATCTGAACACTGAATATATCAGCCCTTTTTCTGCTAAAGCCTCTCTCACTCAACAGGATGAAGAGTGCCTGGATTAAAAGCATGACTAAGTTACATTTATTTTGTTATACCAAGAACTGGCTTTGTAGCACTAACATCAAAGACTTAATGGACATGCTCCATTTTTTGGAGCTTGTATATTAGAAAATCTAATACTTCTGGATATTACATTATGTTTGCAACTTGCAAATGAATAGTAGTATACTCCTTAAAAAAGTTTGCATCTCTAAAAAGCTCCATTTGTGTACTGCAAGTAGGAACCAGAGCAACTCTTTGGTAATCAACACAGGAGAAAGCAAGGGCAAACAAAGAATGCTTTGTTTGAAAGTGAAAGAGAAAAATGGTGTGTGCTTTCTCATTAGAAAGAAGTAAAATTCTCTGTTTTGGAGTAGAAAACCTGTATGGTCTGAAGTTCATGCTACAGGTGCTCAGGCAGGTCTCAGGCCTGATCCTATAGCTGAAGAACTACAGAATGAACAGATAGTCCCTATACTGTTGAAGTCACAGTCTAAGGAAGCTTATTAAGTGACCATGACGGAAAGGTGATTAGAAAGGGGGTTTTTTGTGTTGGATTTTTTTCCTTCTTCTCTGCAAACGAATGTGAAGTATAGAGGGCAAAAAAAGTTAATGCCCAACATGAGAATAGAACTGGGGTTCAAGTGATAGAACAAGAGGGAATGGTTTAAAATTGAAAAAGAGTAAGTTTAGATTACATAGGAGGAAAAAAAATCTTACTGTGAGAGTGGTGAGGCACTGTAACAGGTTACCCAGAGAAGCTGTGGATTCCCCATCTCTGGAAGTGTTCATCACCAGGTTGGATGGGGCTTTGAGCAACCTGGTCTAGTAAGAGGTCCCTGACCATGGCAGGGGGGTTGGAACTAGATGATCTTTAAGGCTCCTTCCAACCCAAACCATTCTATGATTCTATGACTCTATGATCAATACATTAGCAGTATCTCATAGACGTGCTCAGTGAAAAATGAGATGATTTGTTTAGGACTCCCTTGCAAGAAATGCTTGAGAAGTCAGTCAGGTGATCTTCATGTCACTATAACACAATGTTTTAACAATGTTCTCCTAACCTCTCTATCCTTAAATCAATTTTAGTAGGTCACTGATTGATGACTGTCTGGAAAGTTTCCAATTTGTTGCCTGTTTTAACCAAGGCATTGTTAAAAAAAACCAACAACAACTTCTTCATTTTAGTCTATTTAATCTCAGTGCAAACACGTGTGGAGTAAAAACCTAAAACCAAGCCAAAGAAATAGAGTTGTTGATGTGTCTTCATAGAATATTTTGTGAAAGTGATGGATATTGTTATATTTTCAATATATGTACCAGTCCAAACAGTTGAACAGTTTAGGGGAAAATACTGCAAGAAAGACTAATTTTGAACAAATTCAGTCACTGCCTACAGTTACAAAGGTCTTAAAGTAAACCATAACTTTCTCATTTGGCCATAATGAAACATCATGCCTCAGGTTATTTTGATCCACAAAATCTCAGCTGAAGTTATGATACTCTAGGTGTGCCTGCAGAGGAGGGACTTGTTAATTCACATTACAATAACTATTACTTGGAAGACTTTTATTTCTAGCGTGGAGAGACTTTCCAGAAGATGGAAAAGATAGGTATAGATGCACTTACGTGGAGAAAAATGAAAAATTAAGTTAGTTAAGACTTCCACTGACAAATGAACACTATAAAGAAGAAGACTAATATCCCCTGTGGAAGCATTCTATCCATGGGAAAGTTTGTTTCTTGGTTACTGCACTGCAGTGTCTACATTACCCAACTGAACAAAAAATGCGCAGCCTTTGATTTCAGAAATTCCATAGAAGTGATCAACATTATGCCAGGTGTTAATTCCTTGCACTACCAGCAAATTAAGATGAAATATTTCTTCCAAGCTGTTTGTTAAGGGACTAGTCATCTGAGTAGGGATAAAAAAAAAGCAAAGAAGCTTCCTGACAAGGACATTTCTCAGCACTCTGAAGGTACGTTTTATGTGATCTTGCCCTCTATCCTGCAGAGCTTAAGTCAAAGCATCAAGCCTAAAACCCTCAAGTGGAATCTGTTCAATGAGACATTGAGTTCCTTTTATACAAAAGAAATGAAATTCACTGGTCATAGCCAGCACCAATTCATGAGGGGAAAATCCCGCTTAAGTAACTTTTAATTTCCTTTTATGACAAGGTCACCCATCTAGTCGACCAGGGGAAGCTGGCAGATGCGGTTATTTTTTTTATTTGAGTAAAGCTTTTGATACTATCTCTCATGGTATTCTTCTGGACAAAATGTCCAGCATACAGCTGGATAAACACATCATGCGATGGGTGAGCAACTGTCTGATGGGTTGGGCTCAAAGGGAGTTACATCAAGCTGGTGGCCAGTCACTCGTGGAGATCCTCAGCAATCAATTTTAGGACCAGTGCTCTTTCATGATTTTTTTTATAAATGATCTGTACACAGGAATTGAATAAAGGTTAAGTAAGTTTGCCAATGATACTAAACCGGGAGGAGCTATGGACTCCCTTGAGGTAGACAGGCCTTACAGAGACATCTGGATAGACTGGAGAGCGGGGCAATCACCAGCTATGGAAATTAACAAAAGCAAGTGCTGGATTCTCCACCTGGAAAGGTGTAATCCTGGTTATATATACAAACTGGGGGACAAAAGGCTGGGGAACAGCCCTGCAGAAAGAGATCTGGGGGTCCTGGTCGATGGCAAGTTGAATAGGAGTCAGTAGTGGGCCCTGGTAGCCAAAAGGGGTAACCACATGTTGGGGTGCGTTAGGCACAGCATCACTGGCTGGTGAGGGGAGGTGACTATCCCAGTCTATTCTGTGCTGGTGCAGCCCACTCCTTGACGCTGTGTGCAGTTTTGGATGCCTTGATATAAGAAGGATATCCCACTGTTAGAGTACAACCAGTATAGTGAAGGCTGTCAAGGGCAAGATCTACAAAGAGTCTCACTTGGCTTGTTCAGCTGGGAGAAGAGAAGGCCAAAGGGTGACCTCATCACAGTCTACAACTTCCCCAAGGGGGGCAGTGGAGGAGGTGGTGCTGCTCTCCTCTGTTTGTGACCAGCAATAGGACAAGAGGAAATGGAATGAAGGTGTGTCAGGGAAAGTTCAGACTGGACATTAGGAAGAGTTTATTCACAGAGAGTTTGGTTGGTCACCCTGTAATAAGCTTCACAGGGAAGTGGTCACAAGCCTGCCAGAGTTCAAGGAGTGTCTGGACAATGGTCTTAGTCATAGGGTTTTGTTTCAGGAAATCGTTTAAGGAAAAGGGAGATGGACTCGATGATTATAATGGGTCCTTTCCAACTCCAGATGCTCTATGATTCTGTTGATAAGAATCACAGATTCAATTAGGTTGGAAAAGACCTCTGAGATCATCAAGTTCAATCTATGACATAACACCAACTACAGCATGGCACTAGGCGCCACATCCAGTCTTTCCTTAAATATATCCAGGGACAGTGATTCCACTGCTTCCCTGGGTAGTCCAGTCCAATCACCCTTTCTGTGACATAGTTCCTAATGCCCAACCCAAACCTTCCCCAGTGCAGCTTAAGACTGTGTCCTCTCATCCTGTCGCTGGTTGCCTGGGAGTAGAGACTGATCCTCATCTGGCTACAACCTCCTTCCAGGTAGTTGTAGAGAGCGATAAGGTCACCTCTGAGCCTCCTCTTCTCCAGGCTGAACAACCTCAACTCCTTCAGTTGCTCCTCATAAAACTTGTTCTCCAGACCCTTCCCCATCTTTATTGCCCTTCTCTGGACACGCTCCAGCACCTCAATTTCCTTCTTAAAGTGAGGGGCACAGAACTGGACACAGTACTCACCAGTGCTGAGTACAGGGGAAGAACCACTTCCATAGTCCAGCTGGCCATGCTGTTTCTGGTAAGACAGAACAAGCAAGGCTTTTTATCTTGAATAGCAGAGCTACCTGTGGGAGAGATATGACAAAAAGAAGGGTAGGGGAGAGGCTGGCAAAAGAGATGGTTTCCCAGCAAAATCCAGATAACCTGCTTGGTTTAAATGGCTTGTTGTTCCCAGTACTCCAAGTAAGTGCTTTTATTAGCTTGTCATTGGTGTAGCTGGGGGCAAGGATAAGGAGGGGAAGAGGCAAGAAACATTCCTCCTCTCTCTGCAAGAAGCTTGAGGAAACATTTTTGAAAATCCTGCAAGAGTTTCCCAGGACAGAGACACTGCTTCCAGCATAGTCTACAGCTCAATTCAACACTTGTTGTCTAATCTCACTGCTCAGGGAAATAAAGAAGATATTTTATTTCACAGGCAAAGAAAATTTAGAAATAACTGGGCTATTGAAATTGCTTTGTTAGGATTTTTTCTGAACTAGTTTGTTTGTACATCTTCAATTTGTGTAATACATTCAAAAACTATGTGAAGAATAATTTTTTCCAGGATAAATATATTTTCCCCTAGGAAATGTAGAAGACCTGATATTTAGCTTTCCAGTGGAAGCTTTATAATGATGGGTTTTTGCTCAGAACTATGTAAAAAAAAAGAATAATACTTTTTTTGCACATTTCAACATGTATTAGAAATGCTGCAGTGGTTATGTAAAGAAGACAAAGGAGTGGATGAAGAACAACTGTCAGAGCCATAGCAAAAGTACCTACCATATAGAAATATTTCATCATAAGTGATGGAGGTCTTGCATTACATTTAATGCACTGCATTTGGGCCATAGATCTGTTTAAAGCATTAAGCACCAGTATTTTAAATTTTACTTTTAGGAGATGGACACCTTACTACAGGTGGTGCATCAAAATGTCTTTTGGCCTAGACTTGCATGAGTTCTCTTCCTTTAATTCTTAAGGAACAGGCAAGACATTAGTAGATATGACTTTTGCAGGGTAAGTATTGCTTATGTACTGTCAGAGAGCCAAAGACTGCCAAAAAAAATCTTAAGACAAATTTATTAGTCTTGTTCAATAACATATCATCTTCTTCAGCAGCGAATGCCAAATCTGTTTCTGAGAGTACATTTGTCATAGTTCTCCTCTGTTTTCTATTTAATGAATCATTTTCAGTTTCACCTTCTAGATGAAAACAAGCAACAAAAATTTAACACAGCTTTCAGTTCATGGGTTGTATACTACTTTGTATTTTCAAGTTCCCCCTGCAGAACAATGAACCATAAAACAGACTAATACCTTTCCTTCTCCCTTAAGTTACTTCCTATCCTGCTGTTTCAGCTAGAAGTGGAATAAAATATTTAATCAAGAAAATGAAGACAGAAGGAGGGAGCACTTATTTTCAACACCCTTTTTGTATTGTTCCTCTATGTTAGGTATCAAATATCAACATTTTCATGTCAAGGTTGATTATCAAAATGTGCATTGCTTAGTTAGAAAATAGGCAGCTTCTTACAGCCCCTCTAAGTCCAGCAAGCTGACTCAAGGGGTAGAAAAAAATTAGTGTGAAGATCCTGACTTAAGTACACTTCAGTGCAACAAACATTTAAATAGTGAGAAAAGACAGGATGAGAGAACAACATGCCCAGGACTGGGAACTTCTTTGCTGACATCCGTGTTTTGCAGTGATCAGAGATCTTAATGGTAAAAGGCAATTTCCATTAGCAGTTTCAGATTCCCACCAGTTACTTCAAAGCCCAGGCTGACGATGCCTACACCATGCATTTTCTCTCTGAGAGACAAAGACCTCAAATTGAAGATACCATCTAGCATGGCCCCTTCAGAACAGCAATGTTTCTGGCATGTTGATGGTATCCAAGTCAGAAAAACATGAAAGGGAGGTGCAATTCTCCATCTGCCAAAAACTCAAACTCATGTGGGTGGGTCTGATATTCTACCTTAAAACCAGTGAATTAAGACCATTTCAGAGCTCAAAAAAGAAAGGTTTAAGGATTGGACACATCAGTACCTTGAGAACAGTACTCAAAACCTTTCAGCCCCAGTTATGTCTGTGCGCTGCTGGTCTGGAAAATGCTTTATGCATTTTGATTTCAGACAAAATAGCAGTTTTGGCTAAACCCACAGCTGAACTTAGTCTTGCCCAGATGATATTTGCCTTTTGCACATTCTGCCAGTGATACATTTGCACGTTGATATGCACAGTGCTATGCAAGCTTCTTGTACCTTTGCTATCTCTTGCCTGCGATAAAGTCACCTCAAAAGATTAATAGGGTTCCATTCTTCAGCCCTGTCATTTCAGCACCTTTTTTAAAGGTCATTTCCATGTAAAAATGAGGCAGTTAGAAAACAGTTAAGCATCTCTGACAGAATGACTTTTAGGTCACAGGATACACAGAGCCTCAGCTCCCGTGTGCATCACCTCCATAAAACACTCAGTAATTTACTGATAAACAAAATAGGTGTAATAATTGATGCATGCAAATTAAATAGAAAACAGAAGCATTTTAGGAAGATAATGTCCTTTATTACAACACTGTATAAGGTTGAGACAAAGCTGACAAGTTTCATGGCCATTTTGACCATAGTCATGCTGAAAATATTACATTTTATGGTTTGTTGCAGATTAATAAAAAAACACTTTTAAGTGTAGTCTTAATAGTAAGAAATTACCAGAGATTTAATGGCCCTTATTTAGTTGAGTTAAGCAAAAGGAGAAAGTCCTTGAATGACTATAGACATCAGTTTGTGGTCTGTGCTTCATTGATTCCTTTCACACAGCTAAAAAGTGGATGAAGCAAAAGGACCATCCAGCAACAAGTGCCTTTGTGTAAAGATTGATTTTTTCTTTTTTGTTTTGTTCTTAATGCAGAATGTGACTAGAATCCACAGAACCAGAACTCCCAAAATTTGAATTAACCTACCTATGGAAAGAAAAAATCCCAACACCCAAAGTGAAGCACAGAGATGCAATAAAGAGTGTGCAGAAAGCAGACAAGCTCTAATTCATACTGATAACTGTTAACACTTTTTCCATCTTCAGAAAATCACGTTGGCATCATTCAGGAAGAAACGGTAGATAATTGTTGAGGTGAAATATAAATTTTGCCTCCCTCAATACTCAAGTGTCATTTACAATTAGAAACTTGACAATGCAGCATTCCTATCTGTCAGCTGCAAGAGTTATGCCAAGTCACAGCTTCAGGGTTTAGCTTTGCCTACCAATGATCCAGTGAAAAAGTACATGGCTCCTTTCCAGAAGGAGTAGCAAAATATCCTCCACAGAGTGTAACATGGAGATTTCCATCTCAAAGGCCACAGGATTTCCGAAGGCAGAAACTTCAATTTGACTGCATGGACCAGCCATCAAAATTGTGACTGCCTTCACAGCTATCAAATTTACGATTTCCAGAGAACTAAATGTTTGCATGTATGTGTTGCCACTACAATATAGAAGTGATTAATATAAAGATTTATGCACTTGAATATTGTAGAGTGCATCCTTCGTAAACTGCTTTCATCCTGCCTAAGCACTCTGGATAAGGTTGAATCTACTGAGACACACTATAATTAAACAAATCTATCATTTTTGCAGTTATACTTATGTTCTCAAGCTAGAATGAAATATAGTTCAACAGTTTCTTATCATGGACATCACCGGTTTGAAGTACAGCCAGGTCAGCTCCCTGCTGTTGTACTTTTCCCCATCATTGATTTTTTTGCCAGAGAAGAGAGAAACATTAAAACACAGTACTTGAATAGAGCTCTTAATCTGAGTGAGCACTGGGAGAGACTGGATGGAGGGAAGCAAAGCAAGGACAGGATGAAAATTAAGGGAAAAACTCCATGTAACAAGTAACAGGCAAAGCCACATATTATTTGTTACATACCGATTTAGGTCACCCTAAAGAAGCACTTCCAGTTCTGAAATTCACTTCTTACATACAGCAGTACTAGCAAATAAAATAATTCAAGTGTTTCATAAAATGGACATGCAAAGGATTGAAGGCATCAGTAGCCATAAATCCAGATTTTCTAATGCACAAGAGAGAATATATCCCCCTGCACACACTGTTTGCTCACTCCAGACAGGAACGTGACACCTGCTCCCTGACAAAGCTCTGCATCAGTCCCTGTATTTCAAGGCAAATGCTGCAGGTCAGCCAGGGAGCAGTTAAAGTGCTATAAATCTTCAAATGAGTTCATAGTAATTTATCTCCTCTCTTCACACAAAGGATGGTTCAGAAGTTACTAAGATTAAAGGCTAAGGTTTCAAAAGCTTTCCTTTTTTGTTTTTTATTTTTTTTTTGTTGTTGTGATGTTGTTTTTGGTTTTGTGTTTTTGTTTGGTTTTTTGTTGTTTTCTTTTTTTTTTTTTAAAGGGCAAAGCACTCACGCTGCAAACTGAAGACCCAAATTGATGCACTAAAAATTGAATCTCAACTTTCAGAGGCTGAATGCTCAGGACTTTTGGAAGATTGAGTCCACTTACAAGACTCAGGCTGGGTATTTTGAAGCAACAAATGACACCAGTGATTTTGAAATATTTCTACCAAGTTGCTGCAGTCAGCATGGTTGTGTCACAGAGTCCTGAGTTTGGTCAACTCAAACCACCAACTGAAGTCATAACTGGTTCTTGAACTGCCCATTACAACTTATCCTTAGGTCCCCCTGTGCCAAGACACTGTTTTGAAGAAACTCTGCTACCCAAATATCCTCTGCCCGCTACCCTTGCTCCTTCCTCAGTCCTACAATGACTGTGTTCATCTTTGCAGAAAGGCTTCCCACATCCAAGTCATAGAATCATAGAATAGTTTGGATTGGAGGGGACCTTTAAACATCATCTAGTCTAACCCCACTGCAATGAGCAGGGACACCTTCAACTAGATCAGGTTGCTCAGAGTCCTGTCCAACCTGACCTTGAAGGTTTCGAAGGATGGTATAGCCACAGCCTCTCTGGGCAACCTGTTACAGTCTCTCACCACCCACATGACAAAAAATGTCTTCCTTCTGTCTAATCTGAATTGACACTCTTTTAATTTAAAACTGTTACCTCTTGCCCTACCACAACAGGCCCTACAAAAAAGTCTGTCCCCATCTATCTTATAAGCCCTTTTAAGTACCGAATGGGTGCAATAAGGTCTCACCAGAGCCTTCTCCAGAATAAACAACCCCAACTCTCTCATCTGGTCCTTAATAGGAGAGATGCCACAACCCTTGATAATTTTGTAGCCCTTCTTTGGACTCAGTCCTGCAGATCCATGTCTTTCCTGTGTTGAGAGCTCCAGATCTGAATCTTGACGAGCCAGGTGGCCTTGGCTAAATTCTTGTCCCAATTTTTGTAAGTTCCCCCACCTAGTGCCTTTAGAGTCGTCTTCAACAGTCCATTACACCTTTCTACTTTTCCTGCAGCAGGTGCATGATATGGAATGTGATATACCCATTCAATACCATGCTCCTGTGCCCAAGTGGCCACTAGACTGTTTTTGAAATGAGTCCCGTTGTCTGACTCAATTCGCTCTGGAGTGCCATGTCTCCACAGGACCTGCTTCTCAAGGCCTAGGATGGTGTTTCGGGCTGTTGCATGCGGTACCGAATATGTCTCCAACCATCCGGTGGTTGCTTCCACCATGGTAAGCACATAGCGTTTACCTTGGCGGGTCTGTGGCAATGTGATGTAATCAACCTGCCAGGCCTCTCCATACTTATACTTCTCCCAACGTCCACCATACCACAGGGGCTTAAACCTTTTTGCCTGCTTGATAGCAGCACAGGTTTCACAGTCACGGATAACCTGAGAGATAATATCTTTCGCTAAATCCACCCCTCGGTCTCGTGCCCATCTATGAGTGCCGTCTCGGCCCTGATGACCTGAAGCATCATGAGCCCATCGAGCTAGGAACAACTCTCCCTTCTGCTGCCAGTCTAGGTCTGCTTGCGAGACCTTGACCTGTGCAGCTCGGTCTGCCTGTTCGTTATTAGTATGTTCCTCATTAGCTCGCTTCTTAGACACATGGGCATCCACATGGCGGGCTCTTACATTTAGTTTCTTCACTCAGGCAGCGATGGCCGAGTGGTTGAGGCATTGGACTTGAAATCCAATGGGGTCTCCCCGCGCAGGTTTTACACTCCACCCCTCGCTCCTGCGAAATGTCAACATATCACAACAACTGAAAAAAAACTCTAATCAACATTCAATCTTCAATAAACTAAAATATAATCAAAATCTCTCTACTACACATCAATACAGCATCATCACAAACTTAACTCTACTCTTAATACTTAACTTACATTATTATAGATAGTCTTACTTACTTACTCTACAATGGTACAGTCTGTGTTTTGTCTGGAAAACTCTTTCTGTTACTACAAGCATCATGTCTCTTATCTCTCTCTCTCGATGGTTCGCAACCATCCTCTGCTACCATTTATGTCATGGTTTGAGATAGTCCCAAAATCCAATTCCCTAGCTCCATCCCCCCTCCCACATCTCAACCTAATGTGAGAGAGGTTTTTCCAGACAAAACACACCAGACTCCAAAGTGGGGGAAAGGGAAATATATTGCAATGACTGTACAAATAAATACCATATCACATTATACACATGATCACAAACTATCTCTACCATGACATATGTATTTACAATGGATCAGATCTCTTCTTCCCTCCAAATAAAAGTCCAGGAGGGAAAGAAGGACAGATCCCATCCAGTCCTTAAGCAGCAGCATCTTCTGAGGCAGCAGGTTTCTTCTCATCTCATGCAGCAGCTGATAGCTGGCTTTCTGCCAGCGTCCACGAGGGAGGTATTCAAGCTCCCCCGGCCCCATCGCCTCACAACCGAGGGGTCTTCCGTGGGCTTCGTAACCCCAGACAAGGTCGTTTCACCACGTCATATCACGAAGACACAGGGGGGTCTTCGTGACGGTCTGGTATCTCTTGCAGGGCCTCTGTGCCCTGTCTCTCAGGCTGCCACCGTGGCAGCAGTGCGAGGGGGGGGGAAGCCAAGGTCAACTCCCCCTGCATTCCTCTCGGAGCTCTCTAGCTCCTTTCTACAGTGCATGTCGCACTTCAAGGCTCTTTCAAGTAAGAGTCCATCATCTTCCTCCTTCCAGGAGGTCTCAAAGGAGTTTTGGGGATCTGGTATCAGTCTTACCCCCAAGAACTCTGTAGCTCTCAGCTGCTGGCTCTCCTTTCCTCGGCTCTCCTTCCAGGAGTCTCCTCTGCCGTGCTGCATGTTGTTTCTGCTACTCCTTCAGTTCAGGTCTTATCTCTGGCTCTCTGCCACTGTTTCTCTGGTCAGCGTCGGCTGCTGCTCTGTGCCCATGGAGAAAACATCTCCCAGCATAACTACAGGCACCTTCCAGGTCCCTGCAGCCCCCCAGCCAGGGGCTGAGAGGGCCCAGAGGGCCCAAGGGGCTCAGAGCCCCTTCCTCGTGGCTCTACAACATGGCCACCTCTCCAACAACAACCAAACTACAACTCTTCTTTTCCGGTCTGGTTGTGATATGTTTACATTTCTGCAGGAGCGCCCATTGGGCAGAACTTCAAAACTTCCAGGGGTTTCCACCCCTTGGGGTCTACCACTTCTCTTAGCCTCTGGGGAGAACAAGGTTCAAACCACTACAAGTACTCCAGGTGGGGTCTCATCAGAACAGAGCAGAGGGACAGAATCACCCTCCTGAACCTGCTGGTCACACTGCTTTTCATAGAATCATAGAATCATAGAATCATAGAATCGATTGGGTTGGAAAAGACCTCCGAGATCATCGAGTCCAACCCTTGGTCCAAATCCAGTCCATTTACTAGATCATGGCACTCAGTGCCACGTCCAATCTGCGTTTAAAAATCTCCTGGGATGGTGAATCCACCACCTCTCTGGGCAACCCATTCCAATGCCTGATTACTCTCTCTGTAAAGAATTTTCTCCTGATATCCAACTTAAATTTCCCCTGGCGGAGCTTAAGCCCGTGCCCCCTTGTCCTATTGCTGAGTGCCCGAGAGAAGAGACCAACCCCCACCTGGCTAGAACTTCCCTTCAGGTAGTTACAGACAGTGATGAGGTCACCTCTGAGCCTCCTCTTCTCCAGGCTAAACAACCCCAGCTCCCTCAGCCTCTCCCCATAGGACTTATGCTCCAGTCCCTGCACCAGCCTTGTTGCTCTTCTCTGGACCCGCTCCAGCACCTCAATATCCTTTCTGAACTGAGGGGCCCAGAACTGAACACAATACTCAAGGTGTGGCCTCACCAACGCAGAGTACAGGGGAAGGATCACTTCCCTGCTCCTGCTGGCCACGCTATTTTTGATACAGGACAAGATCCCATTGGCCTTCTTGGCCACCTGGGCACACTGTTGGCTCATGTTGAGCTTCCTGTCAATTAGTACCCCCAGGTCCCTTTCTGCCTGGCTGCTTTCCAGCCACTCTGTGCCCAGCCTGTAGCGCTGCAGGGGGTTGTTGTGGCCAAAGTGCAGGACCCTGCACTTGGCTTTATTGAACTTCATCCCATTGGAATCAGCCCATCTCTCCAGTCTATCCAGATCCCTCTGCAGAGCCCTCCTGCCTTCCAGCAGGTCGACACTCCCTCCCAGTTTGGTGTCATCAGCAAATTTGATGCAGCCCAGGATAGGTTTGGCTTTCTGGGCTGCAAGAACACATTGCTGGCTCATGTCCAGCTTCTCATCCACCAGCAGCCCCAAGTCCTTCTCTGTAGGGCTGCTCTTCATCCACTCATCCTCCAGACTGTATTGATGGTGAGGTTTGCCTCAACCCAGTTGTAGCACCTTGCACTTGGCCATTTTGAACCCCACAAAGTTCGCGTGGGGGTTCTTCTCGAGCTTCTCCAGTCCCTCTGGATGGCATCTCATCTCTTGGGCATGTCAGCTGCAACACAGCTTGGTGTCATTTGCAAATTTGCTGAGTGTGTGCTTGACCTCACTATGTGATCCCACTATGATGAAGATATTAAACAGTACTGGCCCCAGTACAAACCCCTGAGAGACACTACTCATCAGTGATCTCCATCTGGACATTGAGACATTGACCACTACTCTCTAAATGTGATCATCTAACCAATTCCTCCTCCACCAAACAGTCCACCCACCAAATCCATTCAGCCTCAGACACAGTAATCGGCGTGCAGACTTCCCACCAATTTTTAGCTTCTTGCTCCTAAGTTGGAGGATTTTGAAAGGATTAGACACTCCTGGGTATCGGTCTCACAGTCAATGGAAAAGTGAAGATGCTACGACCAAGGTCTTGGAGATGATCTATGAATTTCTTTATAAACATAGCATTCTGAGGTATAAATAAATGACCTTAGTACTAGAGGACAGTGTGAGAGACGCCTGCACATGATGCAAGTAGGTGAATGATTTGCTGTGCCTAGTGGTACAGCTCAAGGAAGAAGTGGAGAGACTACGAAGTATTAGGGAGAGTGAAAGGGAAATAGAGTGGTGGAGTCATATCCTTTTGACCCCAAAATAAATCCAACAGGAAACGGTGAAGCCATACCCCTCCTGCCATCAGGCAGATGGAGCAAACCAAGTAGATTAGGGGAACAAAAACAGGTCCCTGATCGAAGAGGTAAAAGAATCCATTCTTGACCCCCATCACTTGCCACAGTGCCCTTAAAGAACACACATGAGGCCCTGGATGCAGAGAGTCAGGCAGAGGGCAGTCAAGAAGAGGATCTGTCTGGAGGGTCTCCCGGTTGCACCCCGTCTACCACATGGATTACAACCACAGCTGTGAAGAAAAAAAGAAGGGTAGTTGTGGTAGGCAACTCCCTTCTGAGAGGAGCTGACCAGACCCATCCCACAGGGAAGTCTGCTGCCTTCCTGGGGCCTGGGTGAGGGATATTAGTAGGAGACTCCCTGAGCTAATCCCTGAGCAATCTGATTATGACCCACTGTTGGTAGTACAGGTTGGCAGTGATGAGGTCAATAAAAGAGGTACCAGGGCAACTAAAAAGGACTTCAAGGCCCTGGGTCAATTAGTTAATGGGTCAGGAGCACAGGAGATGTTTGCCTCAGTTCCTGCAGTAGCAGGGATGAATGAGGAGAGGAGTAGGAAAATCCATCTTATCAACAGGTGGCTAAAGGATTGGCACCATCAGCAGAATTTTTTTTCAACCATGGGGCAAATTCTATGGTACCTAGCTTTCTAGAGTCAGATGGGCTTCATTTATCTAGCAAGGGCAAAAGGACTCTAGGCCATAAGTTGGCAGGTCTGATCAGGAGGGCTTTAAACGGGGTTTGTAGGGGGAAGGGATTGAAAGCAGTCTCTCCAGAGATGAGCCTAAGGGAGGAAAGCCTGAGTTAAGAGTGAAATCAGCAGCCCAGCTGAAGTGCATGTACACCAATGCACACAGCATGAGTAACAAACAAGAGGAGCTGAAAGCCATCGTGCAGCAGGAAAGCTATGATGTAGTCGCCATCACAGAAACGTGGTGGGATGACTCACATGACTGGAGTGCTGCCATGGGTGGCTACAAGCTCTTCAGAGGGGACAGACAAGGTAGGAGAGGTGGAGGGGTGTCTCTGTGTGTTAGAGGGTCTCGACTCTGTAGAACTTGAGGTCAGTAACGATAAGATTGAGTGCCTGTGGATCAGAATCAGGGGGAAGGCCAACAAGGCCAATATCCTGGTGAGATCTGCTATAGACCACCCAACCAGTATGATGAGGGTGATGAATTATTCTACAAGCAGCTGGTGGATGTCTCAAAATCACCAGCCCTTGTTCTTTTGGGTGACTTTAACCTGCCAGATGTCTACTGGGAACTCAACACAACAGAGAAGAGGCAGTCTAGGAGATTCCTAGAGCGTATAGAGGATAATTTCCTGCTCCAGCTGGTAAATTAGCCTACCAGGGGTGGGGCCCCACTGGATCTGCTGTTCACAAACAGAGAGGGGCTGGTGGGAGATGTGGTGGTTGGAGGCCGTCTGGGGCACAGTGACCACGAAATGATAGATTTTTCAATACTTAGGGATGCGAGGAGGGCCAACAATAAAACTTCTACCCTGGACTTCTGCAGGGCAGATTTCAGCCTGGCAGTTCAGAGGGTACCTTGGGAAAAAGACGTTGAAAACAAAGGGGTCCAGGAGGGATGGACATGCTTCAAGAAGGAAGTCTTGAAAACGCAGGAGCAGACTGTCCCAGTCTGTCAAAAGGCAAGCTGGCGGGGAAGATGGCCAGCCTGGCTGAACAGGGAAATTTTGAAGGAAATTAGGGGAAAAAAGAAAGTTTACCGACTATGGAAAAAAGGGCTGGCTACTCATGAAGAGCTTAGGAATATAGTTAGGTCATGTAGAAATAAAATTAAAGGGACAAAGGCACAATTTGAACTCAATCTTGTCACTTCTGTTAAGGATAACAAGAAGTGCTTCTACAAACACATCAATAGCAAAAGGAGGGGCAAGGAAAACCTCCATTCTTTGTTGGACATAGGGGGAACATAGTCACGAAAGATGAGGAAAAGGGATTTTTGCAGATGACACCGAGCTGGGGGGGAGTGTTGATCTGCTGGAAGGCAGGAGGGCTCTGCAGATGGACCTGGACAAGCTGAAGAGATGGTCTGATTCCAATGGGATGAGGTTCAACAAGGCCAAGTGCTGGGTCCTGCACTTTGGCCACAACAACCCCATGCAGCGCTACAGGCTGGGCACAGAGTGGCTGGAGAGCAGCCAGACGGAAAGGGACCTGGGAGGTTGGATTCACAGGAGGCTGAATATGAGTCAGCAGTGTGCCCAGGTGGCCAAGAAGGCCAATGGCATCCTGGCCTGTATCAGGAAGAGTCCTTGAGGGATCAGTATTGGGCCCAGTTCTATTTAATATCTTTATTGATGATCTGGATGAGGGTATTGATTCCCCTGTACTCAGTGCTGGTGAGGCCACACCTTGAGTACTGTGTCCAGTCCTCAGTTCAGGAAGGATATTGAGGTGCTGGAGCAGGTCCAGAGAAGAGCAACAAGGCTGGTGAAGGGACTTGAACCCAAGTCCTGTGAGAAGAGGCTGAGGGAGCTGTGGTTGTTCAGTCTGGAGAAGAGGAGGTTCAGAGGAGACCTCATCACTCTCTGCAACTACCTGAAAGGAGGCTGTAGCCAGGTGGGTGTCAGTCTCTTCTCCCAGACAACCAGCAGCAGGACAAGAGGGCACAGTCAGGCTCTGCCTGGGGAGGTTTAGTTTGAATATTATGAAGAAATTCTTTACAGAGAGAGTGATCAGACATTGGAATGGGCTGCCCAGGGAGGTGGTGGATTCTCTGTCCCTGGAGGTTTTAAGATGAGACTGGATGTGGCACTGAGTGCCATGGTCTAGTAACCAAAACAGTGTTTGATCAAGAGTTGGACTTGATGGTCTTTGAGGTCTTTTCCAACTCGGTTGATTTTATGATTTTATGATTGTATGATTCAAGGGAGTAAACAGCAACAAGTGCAGAAATATTACAGGACTACATTATTTAGTTTATATAAATCATAATTTGATTGAATCAAATATTCAAGTCATAAAACCAAAAAGAAAAAAAAGAAAATTTTCCATGTGTCACTTAACAGATAACCAGCTTTTTCTCCAATTCATTCTCCCAACAGATGAAGCAGAACAGATTATCAGTTTCAGCTTCAGCTGTCTCTATCAGCCTTTAGTAGCTCACTGAGACTGTTCTACACTCAGCACTTTGCTAGGAACTGCAGGGGATTTTACTTGGAGCAAGTTTAATGGAGCCATGTACTGCAGGTATCAAATATGCCTCTACCTGTCCCTAATTCATAAGGAAACACCAGAGGATTTGACAGATGAACCACTAGCACAAAGAATGTTCCAGACTTATCAGGCACATGCTAGGATCTCTTTCAAACAGTAGTACTAGGGGATATTCCTTCATAGATCCAAAATGTAGTATCCATGCTTGAAACAGATGCAGAGTTAGTGTTAAAAACACCCTATTCTGAGAAAAGTGTTCTTTCTACCCTCTTGTCTCTTCTTGAAGATAGATGCCTTCAGCAGTCTAAGCCCTTTTTCCCTGCACTTTTTCTCCTTTACAAGGTGTTCCACACATACTTTTAGTTAAAAGACAGGACACATTACTCATTAAAAAGCTCTAGAGTGCTATCTCATTGAGCCAAAAACATTGGCACATAGCAAACAGATGTTAAACTATGAAAAAAAAAAAAAAGGAAAAGACAAATCCACTTGAACCACTTACCAGAAACATGAAGAATCCCAGACTGTTGGGTTTTGCTGCTTTCCAAAAAAACGGTACTACTCCTTGACACTGAGAGTAGGTCTACCATACCTCTCAATCAGTCTTTCTTTGCACTTACAGCATCAGAAATGATGCAGCATAGAAGCAGGTGGGTGGTTCAATCGTGATTATAAAAAGCTACTCATAACAGAGAGCCATGGCAAAACACGAGCTTTCTGGAATTAAGGGCACAACCATAACACTTCAGTGTATCGTTTACATTGATAAACACAAGTCTACCTGTTTGGGGGATAAGAAGATGAATGTGGTGTCCCTTCTACGTGCAGAAAACAAGGGTTAACTTAAATATAATACACATGATTTCTCCTATAGTGTCAAGAGGCAAGACATGAAAGTTGCGTTGTGATTCTTGAGGGTCTTAGAGTGAAGAGGTAGGACAATCAAACGAAACAACAGGGTCAAACAATAGTAGCATTATAAATCTAAAATTAGGTGTTTGAGTTGCCAGGGTAATACATTTCTGCGTTAGATCCTGATCTTTTAAAGACTTATGCCAGTACTTTTCTTTAAGCACAGACAAAGTGCCACTGCTTTTAATAGAGCTATTCATGTGTTTAAAGACCTGGAGCTTTAGAGTGCTGATTCCTTAAGTCTGGGATTAGCTAAAATTTATAGCACCAGTTATTCTCAAGAAAGGCACAATCACTTGTCTGGTCTTATTTATATCAGCATTTCCTCCAGGTGGAGGGAATTCCTTTAGAACAGAAATTCCCTGCACCGAAAAGCCAAATGATCTTTTTGTAATACTGTGATAACCTGTAACCAAAATAAGACTCTTAAGATGACAAAAGATCAAGACCACTGACATAAAATTGGATCAATATGAAAGAATATTGGCTTGTTTTCATTTCCCCATTTCTCTTCACAATGGCCGTTATAACTAATCATTTAAAAGGATGGTTAGCATTCCAAAATGCTAACAGGAAAAAACCATACAAAAAAAATTTCAGAAACATTAATTTCCAACATGACAAGCAGGACTCTGGTGACAAGATTATTTTAGTAGTTTTCTGCTTTATTATGTTATCTACATTTGCACTGAGAGTTGTTGCTGGGGACCTAGGAAGTAAGAGAATACAACCAGTCTATTTTTGCCCTTATACTTCACTTTGTTGAGTTTGAAATTCTCTGGAAGTTCTTCCACCTATTTTTTTTCTTGAAAATAAACAAGGTTTTTTTAGTGCAAACTCCTCTAATTTTTTGGGAAAATTCTGAAATTTGACAAAGGCAAGTGCAGGGTCCTGCACTTTGGGAAGAATAACCCCTTGTTAGGTAGGCTGAGGGCTGGCCTGCTCAAAGCAGCTCTATAGAGAAGGACTTTGGATCTTGGTTGACAACAACTGTCCATGAGCCAGCAGCGTGTCCTTGTGGCCAAGAAGGCCAATGGTATCCTGGGGTGCAGCATGTCCTTGTGGCCAAGAAGGCCAATGGTATCCTGGGGTGCATTAGGAAGAGAACTGCCAGCAGATCAAGGGAGGTGATTCTGCCCCTCTGCTCAGTCCCAGTGAGGCCACATTTGGAGTGCTGTGTCCAGTTCTGGACTCTACAGTAAAAGAGGGATATGGAGCTCCTGGAGCAGGTCTAGTGGAGGGCTATGAACATGATTAGGGGATTAGAGTACCTCATTTACAAGGGAAGGTTGAGGAAGCTGGGCCTGCTCAACCTTGAGAAGACACGAGTGAGAGGGAACCTTATCAATGTCTGTCAGTATCTGAAGGGAGGGTGTCAAGAGGATGGATCCAAGCTCTTCTTGGTGGTGCCAAGCAATAGGACAAGAGGCAGAAACTGGAACACAGGAAGTTTCACCTGAATATGAGGCAGAACTTCTTTACTGTGCGGGTGACCGTGCACTGGGACAGACTGACCAGAGGTTGTGGACTCTCCCTCACTGGAGATGTTCAAGAACCATCTAGACGCAGTCCTGTACAATGTGCTGTAATATGGCTCTACTTGAGCAAAGGGGTTGGACCAGATGACCTACTGTGGTCCCTTCCAACCTGACTGATTCTGTGATCTTGTGATTTGGGAGGCAGTTCCCATTAACCAGGTTTGCTGCTATTTTTCTTCTACCTTCAGGATGTAACTAATTTAGGGGGGGTGGACTATAAGAGGTTGATTATGCAACTCTCTGTACTGTTACTCCGTCCTCACAGCTAAAAACAATGACATCTCCAGGCTGAGGCATGCAACTCCATATCCTACAGAGGCTGCCTACTCAAACTTCATAGTGTGAGTCAGACTGTGGAAACATGTATGTTGTTGTGTAATGTACCATGTTTGTTTTGTCAGGACTGACTGCAAGAATTGCTGAATCCAGTAAAATTTTGTCTATGTAAGGTCTCCAGTATTCCTTTCTCAGATTTGTATGCGTCAATTAGTGTGGATATATGAAAAAATATGGCAACTAGTATTTTACCCCAACTGCAGTAAAAAATCAAATTAACAATCTCTATGGATAATCTCTTCTGCCCATTGTATTTTCCAATAACTTTTATATTTCTATTAAAATGAAACATGAGGTAAGAATTACTTTATAAGCAAATGCCAAGGCAAACAAATCAGCAATACTGCACAATTTGTGCTGATAAAGTCTGTCAGTAGTTTATTGGCTCCAGAAAGCTTCATCATGAAACTTAGCATTTAATTCTCAGAGGAAAAAAATATTTTTCGTTTCTCAGAATATCATCTCTCACACTTTAACTTGAAGAAACCAATCCCCAAACTCAGTTCTCAGCAGCTTTTGTGTTAGAACAGACTGATAGCCATTGAAAGCTCCATTCCTTGCTCTAACAAGGTTAATCACTTTAACAACTTCCATGACATTTGCCAGTGATAGTACCTTCCTGCATGAGGCTTTTGGTACCTCATTCATCGAAAAGGTAAGAAGTTCACTCCATATTTCTTTTTAAGTAAACCAATAAAATTTTTTACTCCCCCTACACAGCTGGAGAACCGTCAGTCACCACAGCTGTTATTTTCTCAAAGCCACCAAAGCAATTCACAATGCCCTTCACAGGATTAAAAATAAAATACTTTTTATAGTGTCACGCAGGGATAACAGCCTCAGTCATTCCTCATTAACCTTAAAATCCTTGTTAATCATATAAAAAATATCGACAGTTGATTTAAAGTACAGCAGTTACCTCTGCACTTTTCACTAAGTGCCAAAGAATAAACAACTCCATTATCCATTTCCAGTTTCAGATTTTCAGTCAAAAATACACGTATAGCTAACTCAGGTGACATTTGTCATGAAAGGGACACAGATTCAATTTCTGTCGTTGTTAGTAGTACTTTCTCATCTTCAGGCACTGTGACAGTTGCTACAGCATTCCTATATGACAAATTCTGCATTGGATAACCCCATTCTTTGGCCCTGCAACTGATATATTTTACAGCATTAAATGCACTAGTTTTCTGGCATGAAATCCTGGCTACATTGTAGTCAAAGACAAAAATCCCACATCATTCAGATCTTGAACAGAGTCAAGGTTTTACCTCTGGTTTATGCCATCCCCACATTGTGAAACCCCCACTATGAAGGAAGAGCATCTCTGTCATTGACAAAGTCTCCTCTTTCCCTATATTCATTAGACTTCTCCATTCTTCATGAAAATAACCTGGCACAGTGTGCTGCTGACCTTCTGTCCACGAGTAGCACGTCCAGTAGATCTGGGCTACAACAGTTCAAGATATATGTTTTTTTTCTCTCTCAGTGCTACAGCTGTCTAAAAGCTCTTATTTTACTTTATGCTTTTGATATCTGCGACTCACTCCACCCTGTCTATTACAACTTTGCTCTCTCATAAAGCAATCATAGCCATTCGGTTGTTAAATGACCTTGCCCACAGCTAGTCTCTATTGGATTATTAGAAACCAACTTTAGGAGTAAACCCACATTTTCCTCAGATTTGACTAGGAGAATGATGACGGAGTTATCAGACCATCTTATTGAAACCCAGAAAATGCCTTCTTAGCACATATCATAGCCATAGATGTCTTAGTGATGAAGGAAATGAGCTCTAGAGTAAACACTCTTGCTGAAGTTTGCCCACCCCTGTCAACATTTGTTTAAAAATATGTCGACATTTTGGACAAGGTTATAAAGATTTCTGCAATGAACAGAAAGAAATCTGCTGGATGAAACTGTGAGTGCCAATTCTGTTTCCATTTTCATCCTCCCCCATTTTTTTGGCCTGTGGCTTGCTTCTAAGAAAGCTGAAGAAGAAAAGGAAAGGTTATCAAAAGGCAACAGTTTACAAAAAGAGGGAAGCAGTGTGATGCACTGCACACCAGCATTCAAGAAAGGATGTAAAAGGGAGTGAGGATTGTATTTGAGACTCGACCTGCACTGTAAATCCTTCAGCCTTGTTTGAGGAATGCCCAGGCAGGACAGCTTAATTAAAGAGTGGGGACGAAGCTCTGCCCCCACTTCCAAGTATTCAGTGTGGTTTTGTAACTTAAACAGAACACCTGATGAAATATAAATATCTCACTGCAGACTTTTTTATTATTATTTCAGTGATGAATAAAGTGAATAAACAAATATGCTTCTCCCGTGCCTGTAGCACTTAAAATTCAGACCCTGACAGGATATGAAACCTGGAGATAGAAATGGTAGAGAATAACATGCAATAAATTCATCAACCTTGATTGTCCAGCATAATGCAAAGAAAAATAAGTAAACATGAAAAATCAGAAATGAATTCAAATTATTTGTCATAATTATCTAAATCATTTAAAGTTTTCAAAGTAACATAAAAACCATTTTTTTTAATGTGACTTTTTTTAAAACCAGGACTATAACTCTTTTTCTTCATAACAGTACTTTAAATTGCAAAAGATGAGAGGGACACCTTTCAGCATTAATAAACTGAGGAATATTTATGAGAATTAGCCTAGCATCTTCTTTGAAGTACAAGACCCCTGAGATGAATATGATGGGTACAAGATAGACCTATTATCAGTACGAGAGATGCTTCAGAATTTGTGATGTGGTGTCACTCCAAGGGCATGCAGACACACAAGAACACACCAAGTCACTGTGGTTCAAGACATGCCTTACATTAAACCTCATGGCAGGAGGATCCCACAAGAGGATTCCAAAGTCAGGATTCCAAAGTCAGGAGAGATTTCTAATGTGAGTACCTGTGTTTGTGCAGGCACACTAGCTTTGGAAGCCACGTGTTGTTATTTGATGGATTTATAATGCTCCAACAAAGGAAGCAGAATGAAATAGATACTTACGTTTTTATCAAGTGGGAGAAATAAAGCATGAGAATAAATTGTATAATTATACTTGATTAAAAATTATTATACTTCCATTGCATAATCCATGATAATAAGAAAGAAAACAGAAAATAGAGGAAGTGCTATGAATACTGCCTGTGATTAAAAAGAAAAATGGACTATCATTGTCTGACTTCCATTTAGTACAAGAGATGAGCTCTTCAGCTTGTACTTTATTGGGCTCTTTTTCTGTGCTACACCACAGAGAGCTGAGAACACGAAGAAGAAATCTAAATAACTTGTTCATTTAAAAAAAAAAAAAAGAAAAAATGTTGATGACCTTTAAGTATTTGTGGGAATAAACTGTAAGATGAAGTTTGAAGATGAAAAGTAATTGGTATTGCACCTTCTTAATTATTTTTTCGAGTTTCAGGCTTTTAATATAGTTCTGGCTCTTGCTGACACACCTAAATGAGGTTTACAGAACCCAGAGAATGAATTTTGCGCTCATTAATGGAGAGGCAGCAGGACAAAAGCTGCAGGTATTATTTTCCTCTTTCACCTAGCTTAAATCACCACCCACCCATGATTCAGACTTCATGCATGGCCGTGGGCCACTGAAATGGAAAGCCTTTAATGCAGCTCCAGTCAAACCTGACACTGGCAGAAAGCAGGCAAGCTAGATGACCCCTCTAAAACATCTTCACTAACTAATATGTACAAAGATGCAATCTCAGCATCCATCAGAGCATGATAAAATAAAAAATGCTACCAGAAGAAAACAAATTCAGCAATTTCAGGGGAAAACAAACAAAACAGAACTCACAAAACCAGGCCAGTCCTCTGAGCAATGTATTTACAGACCTGCAACATCTTTGTGTAGAACAGAAAAAAGATATCTTGACTAAAAAAAACTTCTGGTAAGCAAACTGGCTAATTTAGGGCAGGAACAGTATGGACAAACAAGAGAACAGTGGAAGAACTCATGCTTCTACCTAGTGTGTAAAGATTCTGTAGGTCAATAATCACCTGCATATCTGATGTGCCGGAGGACTGCTTAGAGTGCCCAGCTGGCCTTCAGTGATGTTCCTGACTCTGAAAAAGGAGACACTTTCCCCTTCTGAAGCCCATTACCTCTATAAGGTACTCATACTGACTCGGCATGGCAGAATGCCTTGTATCTGTTGCAGGTCCAGCCTGATGGCTTTGAGATTTCCTTCCTAGAACCACCATACAAGTGGAACTTCTCCCCATTGGCTACACAAGGGGCCTAGTGAATTAGCTTCAACTAGGTGACTAAATGATCTCCATTACTTGAGCTGAGTGTCTAATATTATACTATGTAAGTACCAGACTCCCTCTTTCCTTTGAATAAATACCTATAGTTGCTATTGAGGCATGTGCAGTCATGTTGAAACAGTTTATTTGATTTGAGTGACAGTGGCAACATACCTGGGGTAGAGACCTGAGCACTGGCAACAGTGAAAACCATGGTATATATTCCAGTGGTCAGCTTGAGACAGGGCTCAATTGACCTAGTACCACATGGAGCAGGCAAACTTCAAAAGTTTCTTGCATTTTTAATAAATGTTGTTTTAGAAGATGCTAGGAAGAAAATTCATGAGTGATTGCATGATCAGCTGAACTCATTTTATCAGTTGTACAAAATATGGAGTAGGTACCACAAGGGAATACTGTTGAATATACTTTACTTGGTGGAATGCTCCAGTATATTCTTGTTCACTGAAAATGACTCGGAACAACTGGCACCTCACTATATCTTGCCAAGAGCCTGAAGGGAGCTTCTGTGATGAACTCCCTAGCTTTAGCTTTCCTTAGCATTGAAATGTAAGTGCTGAAAGTGCTACTACGAACAGCAAGTGTAGGAACAGCACAATCGAAGATGATGGCAGGCATTATTTGGAAGGAGATTATGTCATATGAAAAAATAAACCTGAACAAATAGCCAGTCTGCTGATGCCTGAACATTCCAGTGCTCTGAAACATAAACCTGTCATTGCCCAAATCTCTTTGGGCTGAATAAGAACAATTCTGCCTCTGAGCCAAAACAGTTTTATAGGGTAAGATGGTGCGCTGGAGATTCATTCTGTTATCCTCCCTCCTTTATGTATGGAAAACTAGAAAAAAGGCAAAGTAAAAGATAATGGAGGATAAACATTGGGGTTTTTTTCTTGCTATTGTTACTTCTTTAGCTACAGGAATGTATTGTGATCTACAGTTGTGAGAGGCCAGTAGAGCAAAGCTGACCATGTGGTTAGATTCCAGGAGCTGGCTGGTCATGGTCTGGTTTTGGCTCATTGCTTCCCAACAGGGCTAGAATACAGGCAACATGATATTCATGATGCACACACTGCAGAGTACTACATCAGCACTGAAGGGCAGATTTAAAACAGAAGATGCTAGCGGACATGTGAAAACAGTGCTTTTCAGTGTGATACACAGAAAGAATGAAGATATACACCATGGCAGACCAGTATGAGAGAAGACTCAGAAGACTCAAGACTTACTTGAGTCCAAGAAAGTAAATATTTATTCTAAAGATCAAATCTAACTTAGCTGGCCAAGGGCTTCTTTGGTTGCCTTGCTTCCAATTTTTTTTTGAAATTATTGCCAGGAAGAATTAAACTGAATTAAATAGATCGTTTTAGTTTGCCTTGGTCTCATCTCTGGAAGGAAAAAAATCTTGTACTCATGTAAAGTCCATACGTTTATTTTTCTTGTACTTAATGTCTACTGTAGTGCTACATCTTTGAAAAGTATGCTGCTAAATTGTGTAGCCTGTAAAACAGGCATCAGGAGTTACGTTCACAGTGTGAAATATCCCATGATTTAGTTTGAATTTACACCATTACTGAGACACTCGTGCAATTATGTGCTGCATTACATTTCCAGCTGGAGACTAGAGATAAGGTGTTTCAGAAATACCTATAGACCAATCACAGTCTTTAAAAATGGATTAGCAATTGGAGGTCCCTTCCTTCAGAGCCTTGAAAGGGCTCTGTTCAAGGGGAGGCAAAGGAAAGAGGGCAAAGGGAAAGATGTGTTCAGCACCATCTGAGAGACAGCCCTTCTAACTTATGTCAAGTTGGGCATCCTGATATAACAGACCCTTCTTAGAGTTTAGGTACATGGAAAAATATAGACTTCAATTTGACTGCAGGTCTTGTAACAATGCCAGAACAAGGGACAGCATATGCGTGCACTGCTGTCAGAGCTGACCATAAAACAGACAGAGACCCATCTCCAGCCCTTCTCAGCTCTCTTGACAGCAGGGTACATGGGGGACTAATGCATTTCTGTAGGTGACACAGGAATAAGAGGATGATCTAACATTTTGGTCTCTTGTATCCCCTTGCAAACCATGTCACAGAGTGACTCTAAGGTGATCCTCTTGTAGTTTCTGATTTTCCTTCAGTAACATACAATAGCAACTTCTTTTTTTTTAATAAATATTACAGGGACCATATCATTTATCTTGTGTGGAAACAAGAAAGGTTTAGGTACAAAGGAAAGACGTTTAATAACTCTTATGACCTGGACAGCCTCATCTATTATGGTATTATTCTATTTGCAATGTGGGACCAGAGTGCAGCAAAAAGACATCTGCTGCTTGACTGACAAACGACTGGCATAGCAAACATCCAGTGTGATGTGAACGATCATTACTTCTAAGGGCAATGTGGACTCTTTCTCTCTGACTTAGTTTTATCTTTGAAGGTGAATGTCTGCTCACCTGCAATATATTCTGCCCACAAATTGGCAAATGCCATTGTAATGTTTCTCATTTTATCTTTTTCTATTAAGCCTGAGGAAAGAAGTTACGAGGAAGAGAGAGAGAGATATTTTTGTTTTCTCTTTGGAATCTTCTATATAAGCAAAACTTAATCAAAGGGCACTGTTTCTCATTTGATTTTGAAATAATTTCACCTTTCAACATTCCCTGCATATGTCAAGAGGAATAGAAGTTTGCAGGAAAGGCAGATGAAATATCCTCCTGTTGTTATTTATTGATTTTGTACAATTCAGCATGGAAGTTTCATATAACAAAACCAGCAGCTTAAGAAAGATGGCCAAGACACCACTTAGTACACAAAGAACACACAAGGTTATTGCCTTTGAGAGGAATATGCACACAAACATCCTCATAAACACGTGCACTTCTGTGGAAGGAGTGAGAAACACCTGGGGAGCTGAAATTTACCCCTGTGATATGCCAGGTAGCTAGGCAGCCTGTGGGGGCTTTGCCCAGGCCTCAGCTGTGGCAAAAAGTACAGATTCCTATCCCCAAATACACACAGTCAGTATTGCCTCCATCTGTTGATACACAGATAACCCTGATCTGTACCAGCCCTGGGTACTCAGCACACCATGCAGAGAGCGGTGAGCAGCTGCTCTGGTGATCCCATGCTAAACCTTAACTGGTACTGTCTCACTTTTTAATATTAAGATCAGAAGGTGGTATAAACCCGTTGTTAGGCAAGCCAAAAACAAAGCCAAAGGAGTTGAGTCCAGCAGTGCAGTGCTTTGCAAGCCATATTCTTTAACACTGCCTACCTACACACCAAATTCGAATACATTTCCATTGCTTGTATTGACCACAAATATCTTTTCCTTGGGAGCTATTTTAAACACACAATGAGATTAAACCCAAATCCATAGAGGTTTAAGTTCAGTTTTGTCAATTGGACAAAGGCACATTCAAAGACTTCAAAAAATCCCACAAACCACACCATAAAACAAGCAAAAAATCCCTACCCAAAGTACAGAAAAGTGGCAATAGTACCATCATGCTATATTACTTGGTAATAATACAGTTTCCTCATCAAGATAAACTACTCAGCTTTCAGCCTTGTAGTTTTTCTGCTCAGGAGCTGGATTACTGCCTCATAAAACAGTGCAATGGTGCAATTATCACTTTGGTATTAGGCAGGTACTGCAAGGTGCTCTCGTTCTGTGTTAGGTGGGCCACTTTATGGTGGCCATAAAGCTGATGTGGCTTCAAGTACTTGCTACAATGAAAAATTAATGAATCATACTGTGGGCTGCGTCTTTATCAAAATGGAATAGCTTCTTTTCTTGCAACATGCACTGGAGGTAGGTGAGGTTGTATGCAAGTGGTATGGATGTCAAACTGGAGGGAGAGGGTTGAGACGAAGGTGTATGAAGCTGAGATGAAAGCATATGTTTGAGACTTCAGTAGTGTGCATTTCTACTGAACTCGGCTTCTCATTTTCACTATGTTTCCCCTATCCCATTGTTTGGGAATGATCAGGTGCTAACTTTTGTGCAACACCATGTGAGACTCTTTGGACAAAGTAGAACTCACTGCTTTCTTTCATTAGATGCTCACAGACAAAGAAGAGAAGAACCGTGAAGAGAGTCAGTGAGTGTTCCACATCCTGAGTTGTAGCTGGACTGGGAGCAAACACCAATATGTTCCAGGATTGCTTGTGGGTAAAAGAGAGTAGTACTCACTGCAACCAAAAAACTTATCTCATTCCTTGCAGTCTGGGTGGATGCAGAGGGATGGGGATTCACAGGGAAAATGTCACAAAATATACGGTATTTGAAGAGTCTGGAAGGAGTAGTGTTGGAGACCTTTTCTGTACATGAGTTGGCTAATTCTGTAGTGGAAAGAATATCAGTTCTGTAGATTAGAGTATATTTGGATTGAAAAGTAATGACATCACATGCTGGCTGAAGTGAGAAGTAAAATACAGTTGAAGCAGGTAAAAGGAGAACAGACCAAGGTAAGCTAGGCATCTCCCTACCTTGTTTGGTTATCAAGGATATCAGCTACCTTCACAGACATGCAGAAAGTTGTTATTTGGGTTTCTCCTCCACATTCTCTTCCCACACAGTTTTGAAATGTTCTGGAAGCAACTTTTTTGCCCCTAAAATAAAATATCAGGTTGAAATATTGTCACAATCACGTTTTATATATTTCCTTAAGCTTAGCTTAAAATTTCACACTGTCTGAATGGACGCTGAAACACCATTTATCAAAAGCTGAAGTTTGTTTCAGAGTAAGTAGAAACAAATCAAATAAAGTGAGAATAATTTTAATAATTTTGCTGATTAAAAAATATTGAGTGATTAAAAACACCCCCAAGATTTTTAAGCAAACATAAAAGGGTTAATTTTTAGTAGTCTAAAGAATAAGAAAATTAAATATGCCTTATGTTTTCAAAAAATTTCTCTTTTCTATTTTAATAAATCAAAGTCAGAGAGTAAAGGTGCAGGTGTTTCAGATGAATGAGTAACTAAACCATCTTTGAGATCTGACCTTCACACCCATAGTTTAAAATGATTGCTTGTCACCTTTATATGCTTACTTAACTTGAGACTTATTCAAACACTCCCAATCTTTTAGCTACTATGTGCATAAAGATTTTGAAGATATTTATTGATTCTGGATACATTACACCTGAAGATATCACTACTCATAAGGAATGTAACAAGATACTGTAAATATGTAAACCACACATATATCAGACAGAGTTGGCTGAAAGCTCCTCAGAAATGTAAGCAACTGCAGTTTTGCTGTCAAAAGGATGAAGAGGAGATGATGCCAGACTGAAAACAGACTTTTCCTGTTAAATCAGAGAGAAGGGGACAAAGGGCTGCATCTGGGATAACCAGGTATCCAAAAAGCTGGATCTACCATGTCAGTCATCTCTTGAGGGGTGGTATGGAGGCAGTAGCTGACATTTTGGGAGTATTACTCTCCTCCCACAGTTGTGTGTGCCCCTCTATGGCCTCTCTGCTGCAGTGGGAACCCCAGTGCCACCATCCCCTACTGCATTTGAGTCCAGCCTGCTCAGGAAATGGTAGAGCAGGGGCAACATCACCTAAATCGTAGCCTTCGACTGGTCCCAGACAACACACATAGCATTTCCAGCAGCAGATAGACTGGGTTAGTGTTTTGAAAGATGGGAGAATCCTGTATAGCATTTGAGGACAAACAAAGAACAATTTTCCAGTTTTCTGTTGTAGGACACAGGTAAATGACTTCTCAAGCTGTCTTAATACCCTGTTACCCACAAGCTCAATATTCAGCTTTTAGACAGACCTCTCATTAGCTTAAACACTGTATAAGCCTCTCTTTTCTCTGTAGTTCTTACCTACAAATACTCTGAAAGGACACCCACTGCTCAGGCATTTTAAAAACCACAGTGAACTTGACCTCATGATCTGATTGTGTGATTCCCACCATATTCAAGTTCTTACAGGACTCAAACCTCAATCACTTAAAACACTACCTAAAATCAAGCGCTACAAGGTAATAACTGGTTACATTCATGTATAAGCTTCCATTTGGAAGTTGGTTTCTGCTAACCTATGGTGTCCAGTTCTCAGGCAGTCTGAAGGTACTGGCACAGAGGTAGGATGCCTGGTTACTGGGCCTTCACATTCCTTTGCTGAGTTTAAGCAACATCACTGAGAAACTGAGCTGACATGCAGCATAGGAAACCTTGCACAGCAAGAGGAACCCATTGCACTGTGGAAATGTCCTGTGAACTGTCCTCCACACTGGGAGTGAAGAAACTGTATCCATGGAGCCTCTTCTTTATTATTTTTTTTCAAGAGCAGATAGTTACTGTAGAAATTGCTCCATGGTTCATTCTTTTAAAGTCAAACTTTTAAAGAAAAACTGGTGGCCCTCTATGCGTTCCTAATTTCCAGGAAACAGACTTATGGATTATACTAAACTACGTTTCAACTATACAATTACTTCCTTCACTAATTAGTGGCTGGAAATGTCAGACTCTTAAGGTCTCATCTTCCTTTCTCATTCCTGCTAACCCCACAACATTTTTCTGGGCAATCAGTTCCTGTGGTTGCCTTACTGTATGCATGCTTTCTCTGCCTCAGAAAACAACAGCACAAGGAAACAACAGCATCAGAAAGCCTATCACAAATCAAAACTCAGTCCTTTGAGATAAGCTAACTTTGGTAAATGCTGAATAAGCAGAAGTAGACAAACCTTCATTTTTGCTGCTATGTAGATTTGATTATCATCATGACTGATTAAAAGAAACATATACATCATGGAGCTGAAAATGACTTTTTTGATCTCTTCCCCTGGGGAGAATCTTTACATGCTTTCTTTCTCCATCTCTTTCTCTTTGCTATCAAACCCATAGTTAAGGAAGAGGTACTTACATCACTCACCTCGCTCCTCTGTTCTGACATTTAGATAGATACTATCCATGCATGCAAATTGGGAATGAAATATTAATCAGCTGATGGCACTGAGGTTTACTCTTTGCCATAAAATCGATGTTCAGACACCAGAGGTAAGTCTGATGGGAATAACAATCTAATGTAACTTTTCATTTATTTCATGTCCACTCCTAACCAATTAGAAAACACAGTTTCAAGCTGAAGGACAGTCCATTCAGAAATTCAGTTGTTTTGTTGATCAGGATGGAACCACAAAATATTACTAGCTCTGCCATGCAGTATTTGTTGTAAGAAACAAACAAACAAACAAACAAACAAACGTTCACAGTCACTCACATCCATGCCAAATTCTACAAAGCCAAAACGTTCTATGAAACTGCCAAGCCTGATAGGATTTATTCACCATTAAAAAACCCCTTACAAACCAAACCAAACCAAACTAAGCCAAACCAAACCAAACCAAGCCAATCCAACAAAAAAAAAAAACCAAACAAAAAAAACCCCAACCAAACAATCAACCAAAAAAAAAATACTTAGAGAAGAAAGAACGAACAAAACCCTAAAGTGAAAGTGTTGAGGAAAGCAAAGTAATTAAAGGTAATGGACCAGATCCACAACCTTGTCAGTCAAGATTTCTGCATTCAATTATCTCTCAAGCAGGAAACAGGTAAAATCTCTTTCAAGAGGTGACATTCTTTTCATTACCTTCTTTGTGTAGAAGCATGTTCTATTTGGGTTCCAGGAAAAATGACAGACAAAAGAGAGAAATATAATTATATGTATACTCACTATCAAATTAAAGCAAAGCAAAACAAATAAGTGGGGTTGATTTCTAGTGTGTGAAAACTACCTTATTCATATGTTTTAAGAACAGCAATAAAAATGTCTTCAAAGATATCATGTTATCTGATTTAGACTCAAAGCTCGAAAAATGGAATAATTTATAATGCCACTGTATTACTGAAGAGTGTGCACCACGAAGAGTGCTGAATTAAGTGGCACAATTCACTTGCTAAAATAATTAGGGACATAAATGCAAAAGCTCAAAAAAATGGATAGCAAAGGAGATGTGAGTGAGAAGAGAAAGGCTAACCATTACTTGATGTGAACTCAGTTCAACTTCAAAGTTTGGTGTGCACTTCCAGGCCCTTCCCTTCTTGGCAAGGAAGTGGAGACAGCTCAGAATGAGCAGGAGCACTGCGCCAGACCCCAATAGAAAAGGGGTATCCTTCAGCTGCAGTGTACCATGTGGACTTGAAGTCAGGCTCGCAGACCAAATGCCTCTGCTTCTTGTTTCATGACAAGTAGACATCTGGACACAGCATGAGGGCACCCAGAAAACTGCCAGGAGTAAGAAGATGCCTGTCCTACCTTGTCCCTGATCACATCTGACTGAAAAGGAGGGCTCATGTGGGTATGAGTGGCACAGCAGATGAACTTGTGGGAGCTAGCACAAGGCCACCTCAGCCAAATCTTTTCAGACTGTTGTGTTCTGCATCTCCTCCTCTTCATTCTCCTTAATCCTACACCCTCTCTTTACTATGAATCTGTGAAGCCACACCTTTGGGGTGGCAGTAACACGGTGCTGTTTTATTTTCTCACGGAGAACTGCTGGTTTGTCTGCAGAATATATCTAGGCAGGCACAGTGCACTAAAGAAGGGCTTTTCAAGGGGAGTGGATGGTACTTTAAAAATAAAGGGGGGGGAAATAGGCTGGCTTTATCTGTCTGCTGGTCTGCATTTTTCTAAAAGCAACTGGTGCAAGTCTAAGAAACTGCATCTTCTGTAGCAAAAACATACAAGCCAGCACTGAGGTCTTTCACTTCCTCACTGCCTCCTGCTGCCCAGTGAAGACCCCAGGAACTTGATGATATCCTTCACACGGGCTGACAGAAATCGGAACTACAAAATCGGAGCCTATGAATGCCACAGCATGTCAACACTTCTTTTCACCCCCATTTACTGAAATACCATGTCTCACAGTATTTGTTCATTTGTTATCTCTGTGTGTGAAGTGAGACATATTCTGGACAGAGGCAGGCTTATTTTTGCAGAAGAGATTTTTGGTCCTATTTTCATGGATGGAAAACAAGAGAAATGTATCCAGAAACATGGCAATCACCAACACGCTTGCTTCTCTGCTGCCCACAGGCAGTCAGAGTTTCCTGGCTGTTCCTAGTTAACACAGATGTTTAAAATGTTAATGACTGTCTATGCAGTTAAATAAACGTGGAGTCCAACAACTAATGCCCTGGATCAAGAGCAAAGTTCATTGGAAAGAGGTGCTTTATTTTAAACTTCTGAACAGTACAGCTGTGGACTGTCACCGACAGATTTGGTGCATCTGGCATTCTGTCTTAACCTGAGAGACCTCCTGTGAGAAGAACAAAAAACCCTGACTGCTACACCCCATGGCAGCTCATCTTTGTATTCACAGAAAGAAAAGCTCATCTTGTAGATGTGGAGCTCTTGGGGCAGCCCCAAAACAAGTCAGCACACCAGCCTTTTGAAAAAGGGAAACATTTCTCTAGTTTTCAAACATTAAGCAAGTATCCAAGGGCAAATATTGTCCACTTCTGACATGCTATGGGAAACCCCTGGGCAGTATAGCTGTGGAATATAGGGCTGATTAAAGAGTTCCCTGAAACCGACTGCATGAAACAACCAGATGCTCACATGCTTTATTGTCTCAACGGTTGTCTGCAACAGACCGAGTGTTTCCCTCTCCTCAAAGCCTTGTTCTGCACTGCCAGAAAAAAACTTTGGGAGTTCTCAAATTTTACTATAGCTAGAGAGTCTGGGAGGTGGGAGTGAGTCACTTTTCTACATTACTTCTTTAAGGATTGTTTTATGCAAGTCATCTCACTTTCTCTAATCTTTGAAATAACATCACTGATAAAAAGTGAGGAACACTAAAAGTTTTTCTCCATCTGGAAATACAGCCTTTAGGCACCAAGGATGAGAAGGCAAAAGGACTACAAAGCAGTGAGGCAGAGAGAAGACAGACTTACTTTTTCCTCTCTTTTACAAGGTAAACATTAACTAGAGAAGGCTATTCAGTCACTAAAACTATGCCCCCTGTTTAACAATTAGACATGACACAGGCAGAAAATGTAATGCAGAAACCACTCAGAGAAAGGTGCTCCATGTAATTATTTGCGTTAATAACATTTCTTTATCTTGTCTTTGGCATTTGCTTGAAACACAAACTGTACGAATACAAAGCTTAATTGTTCTGAGCTACTTAATACAATTAATGATAGAGAAACAGGTGCAAGGATGCATTTCTCTCACTCTGTTGGAATTTATCTCAATCTGGGTCCACCAAAGTATTTTAAAAACTGAAAAAACAGCTTTTCACACAAAGAATTGTTCATAAACACAATAAATGGAGGTAATTATATCCTGTAGTCAGCCAAATTCAATGTGATTCATGTTTCATAGTCACTTGACTTCTCTCTGGATTTGCTCTGAATGACAAATCTCTGAGTTGAAATCCTTTTTGTTCCAAGCTGTTATGAAACCATTTACACTAAATGATGGCAGCACTTGGAAAAGTAGCTGACAGTGAATTTCTACTGCAAGTAGTGCTCTCATTTAGCAAAATCATGACTTGTTAGTATGTATGTGGCAGGGTTGCTATTTTACTTTTTGGTTTTCATTTTGTTTGGTTGGGGTTTTTTTAAATATTATATAGGGAGAATAGTTAAGTTAGATACCACTGTGGAAAGCTTGCAGTTTCCCAGAAGGTCACTGTCATGTCATCATTTGACCTCAAATCTACTGCCTCTGAAAGTACATTTTTGAACATCCCACCCTCAAACAGCAGCAATGAATTTCTTGACAAAGTCTACATGGCCTGCAAACCACCCAGTGCATCTAGTGCACCAGGTGCAACCAGGTGCAACAAATATCTAATGCAGCTCTGGGACCCCCTGCACACATCCTTCAATCCCTCATATACACAACTTGAGACCTCACTGCTTTACTCATATCATCCCACCCCTACCAGTTTTCCATCCTCCATACTCATGTAGAGGAATCAATCCACCCGTGTTCCCCACCCTCCCAGCCTCTTTGGCCTTTACCTAGGTCCCCCTACAGCTCTGAGGTGCTTCCTACCTGGGCCAATGCTCAGCTGCCCAGATTCTGTCACAACAGCAACCAGTACGAGGCATGCACTGCCTGCCTGCCTGAGCAATGGTCTCAGCACACCACACAAGCTAAGCGACAGGTGATGCTGAGGAGCATCACAACACTTGAGGCTTGTTCTTGGACAAAAATTCAGATTCCTTTCCCAAATTCTTTGTGCATCCAGAGCGGGAGAAGAGAACTGCAGAAAGATTTTGAATAGGGAAATACTTCATTTAGTCTCTTTATGGCTTCCCTTTTATTCCAAAGTAAATTCACAGAGAAGAAAATAGGTAAACTGAATATTCATCAACCACCAACACTGGTAATTCTTCGAGAGCATCAATGTCTGTTTACATTGTTGAAATAAGACTTACCTTGCAGTACACTAGTTTATCAGATGATACATAAATGATAAGCATTTCCTTTCATTTCTAAATTAAAAATATAAAAGCTAGCCAACACTTGGGATGAAGTATAATATAGCACTAAAGAAATTTGTTGTGACTCTCCTTCCTCCCTCTGGAGTGTGATGTTTCTGGTATATTGAAAGTTGTTGGGATTGTCTTTGAAGACTGAAAGACTGTATACATTTTCATGAGCAGTAAGCTATGTCGCAGTTACAGCAAGAACTGCACGTGCACTGTATGTGTGTTAAAGGTATTTCAATTCACAAACAATAATTAGAATACAAACTACCTATGTAAAACGTTATTTTCCCTTACACTAATCTTATTGTTATCAGTAGGATATTGAGGACTGTAATTAATGAATGGGGATAAAAAAAAAAAGAGGAGGAAAGGAGACAAAAAGAAGAGTTCAAGAGAAATGTAAGAATCCTTCTGAAGCTGGCAACAGTTGCTGAGGGGGACTGTCTGGCTCTGATCTTCTGAGATTGATGGCCACCCTCTGCTCTCTGCTTTTCAAAGTAACAGTGAGTAGCTCAGCACAACTCCAGCTGAGTGCAGCAAGAGGGTAAGAGCCCTCCTTAAAGCCTTTTCCTTGCTCCTGAGAAATGCCAGTGGGACTCTGCGTAAGCCTGCCCTTGCTGAAATGTCCTCAGTTAGCATGGAGGCTCAAGCAGGGTCTGTGGGTCAGTGCTAAAATCTGCAATTGTGAGATGAACAACTGTCAGAGGGCACAAGAGAGTTTCCAGCCCCAGCAGGATCAGTCAGAAACACCTACCAGTTCTGTGGAGAGTATTTTAAGGGAACAAGATCTATGCATTACTCACTGAAAACACATCTAACACCGATTTTAAAGTTTATGTGAGAAAATCACAACACGCAAGCATTTTATCGTGCATTAACCTTGATGGTAACCTGTGTCTTCTTTGAAATTATATGAGACCTTAGGGTATGATAACAATTAAACATTGAATTGATAATTATATACTCACTTCTACTAAGATGTATATTCACTTCAACGGTGGTGTTTATTATGGTGTTAAAGATGTTCTTGTGATTACTTCACACAGTAAATGTACAGTGGATTATTTTTTACTTTTTCTTTTTTAAAGATGGGACTTGTAAGACTTGTAAGACTCTCTCTTAGGGACATACAGTTCCAGGTAGTATCCACTGTTTTCTTTTAATATTGAAGTAGTGTTGGTATGGAGAAAGTGAGATGATCACATACATAGTCTCCCTTCTCCCACGGATTCTAACACATCCTTAACATTAAGGATTCAATGCTATTCTTTGCATGCTTAAAAGTACAGGAAGTCTATTGATTCAAATTAATATGACCTGGTTTCATATAAGGATATTTCACTTGAGTGTTATTGAATTCTAACGTTGCTCTCTATGCATATTCACAGTTCTTTGCCTCAAGGTCTTGCACTGTCTCCTAAACATGAGAGCGTCCTAAAACATGTCTGTTATTGGCCTTGTGCTTTCTTAAAAAACAACAACTCTGACCAGCGAATGCTGAGGAGTTTGACAGATAGTTACACTTGAATAAATAGTTACTCTGGGTTTTTTAAGATGAGACTGGGTGTTGCACTTAGTGCCATGGTCTAGTAACCACAGCAGTGTTGGATCAAGGGTTGGACTGGATGATGTTGGAGGTCTTTTCCAACCCAGTTGATTCTATGATTCCGTCTGGCTGCCTCTTTTGGGCTACCTCTGTAAAGGTGCTGGTCTTAGAAAGTTCATCACAGAATCAGGCAGTACCTCCATTACAGTGCAGTTGGCAGCTGCATAAAGGAGACAAAGGGCAGCTGCAATCCCACTGTGAGCTTCATCTCGCTTGGCCTAAGAGCTGAGTACATTTTCTCTTTACGATCTTGTCTGTGTAGAGCAAAACAAGAGCATCAAAGAATTTCAAATACCCTCCTTAGCAAGTTAGTATCACATTACTGGTGATGGAACGTCATGGGCTTTGCCTAAAGAATTCATCAGATCACAGCAAAGGAAAAGCTATGTCACAGGAGTGCAAGCCCTGGTTGAAGTCCCAGTTGAACAGATTAGACGCTTCAGAGTTATCTGGGCTGGTCCCTGCCAGATGCCCTGTCTCTCCTGGGAGGTGATTTCTTTCCTTCCTTCTGAGAAGCCTGGCTTCAGCAAAGGCTGAATTGTAACGAGAGAGGGTTTTTCATCTCACCTCTGAGAGAGGATGGATACAATTCAGCTGCCTGAGTACAAGCAGCACTAAAACTCATATTCCCAGTGATTCCCTTTAAATTGACCAAAAAGGTTTCATTGTTTCTCGGATAGAGAGAGATATATAAAAAATAACCAATCTAAGAATAGAATATTTTTCCCAGAAAAGTTTTTTCCTCTCCTTCAGTAAGAAGCAAACCTATTAAAAGGATGATAAACTCCAAAAGTAATCTCGACTTTCAGAGGCTTGCTGGAACACCACAACAAACCACCAAAGGGTTTGTGTTTGCTGTGGGAGTAGTTTGGTTAGGTTTTGGTTTACCTTAAGTCAACATAAAGATTTTTTATACTCCTTCCCCTACAAAAAGCACTGCTGTCAGCTATCCCTAGATGCATATATATTTCCTTTTACACGGCTACTCAGATTTTAGGTCAGTAAAGGGTTTTTAAGAACACAGGCAAAATGTATAAAAATGACACTAGTTAAAGTAGTCCCCCTCCCTAAACTGTCATAGTCCACAGGCTCCAAACCCAACACATCTTGTCTATCATTATTTTTGCCTTGTAAGCACAAAGAGGCTGATAGCCTTACCAGAGCTCTTAAATTAATAAAAGCCACTCAAAACACACAAGTTAGAGATGCACATCTCACTGGAGTGGTGCCACTTAACTAGTTAATGTTTAGAAAACCTTTTGATATCCACAGATGAAAGGCATGGTAATGGTGCAAAGCATCACTGTTATTACCTGCAGATGGTAAGAAGTTATTCCACAGTTACTGTGAGTATATAATGAAAATCTGAAAGCTGGCAAATTTCCTATAACATCACAAAAGGAACTGCAATGGTCTTCTATTTAGGCTGGTTCTGTGCAGTCAGGATTTTAAAGGGTCTTGAAGTACTGCAATAAGCAGCAGTTTCCAGTAGATCCAGAGAAATCTACATAATCTATCTTGATTTGTTAATTGCCTTAATGTCGGGTCTTTAGCTAGTGGTTTCAAAATCTCTGTTCCACTAAGTATCCTCTTCTCAGGTTCCAAATACTTCACAGCTACTGTGAAAAAAAATCTCTGATCTTTCTGTTTGTCATGCCATTAGAAACCCAAATTTCTCCACTTGGCATGACCCCCAAATCTCATTCCTTGGATGCCACAGCAAGGGAAGTCTGTACTTGTATTGAGATGGATGCACAGCTCCAGAATGGCAACAGTTAGCAAGGCATCAGTATTCCTGCTGCTATAGGGCTTTGGGGGATGGTGTACTGCCTGCTTCAGCACAGCTGCAAACCCCTCTTTCGCAGCCTCCATCCGACATGTCAGGCAGACAGTCAGTGAGTCCTGCACCAGACTGACAAGCTATATGCAATGTGTCCTGTCCTGGAGCATAGGACAAGTTGGACTATATGGGGAAGGAAGAAGGAGGAGTCAAATTCTGGAGCCAGGCCTTGGCTGGAAACTCCTTAAGGAGCATGATGCAGCCAGAACGCAGGCACAATCTGGTTTGCACAGCCCTTGAGACAAGGAGAAAAAACAGAACAAATTCTCTGGATAATAAATTTTGTGGTCCAGGAACACCTGAAATGATAGTGAAGAAACAATGTTAAAGCTTTAATTGGGTTCACAGCCTTTTATCCTGAGTTTGTGTGTATTTCTTGCTGCTCTGGGTGCCACCCACATCCCTTCTGGAGCTGGTCAAATGGCAAAAGGCAATCCTGTTAAAAGCTAAAGATGAAGTGATAAGAACACACAGTGGACTGGCAGCCCTGGAGCTTTAAGTGCCTCAGGGTTGTTTGTTTGTTTGTTTGTTTTGTAGAGTGTAGGGCACAGGTATGATTTAATTTCATCACACAGAAAATTAAAAAAAAAAAAAAAGAAAAAAGGTTATGCCCTCTATTGGTACAGAAAAGTATTATTTTGTTTTCTCAGAGAGTTAAGATATACATATTTTTAAAAATCAAACCCATGAAGAAAGCGATCACACTGATCTGATCTGGCCTGGAGAGCTCCAACAGCAGTGTGAGAGGCAGCTTGCTCTAGTGGACTGAAAGGCAACAATTCCTGAGGTCTAATCCTGGCTGACACAGAGCCATTGTGTGGCCTTGGGCAAGCTCCTTAAAAAGACATGTCAGGTTAACTTAGGCCTAAAATTAAAGTTTTACAAATATACATATTTGCAAATACTTCCATCAGTAAAAATGAATGTCACATTTTTTATATTTATGTTTAGTTCCAGTGGGGAAGGGAAGCAATATTTCCAGTTAGAGGTCTTGGAGATCTTGTTTTCTGCACTGCAGCTTCAGTGCTTAGCCAGGGACAGTGTGTGAAATAAAACTGGTCAAAAATTGCTTCTACAAAGAAGAAGAATTCTGTGGCTTTTAGATAGCACAATCTTGATTCAGAGAGCTTCTGAGCAGTGGGTTCTTGTAAGTGTTAAAGACTCATTCTCATTCAAGGACCACTAAGTATTAATTAAGTATATGCTAAGTAATAACTACAGTTCAAGAACCAGACTGCTCTCTGGTGACTGCTTTCCATCACCCTTTGCCAGCATGAATTAGGAGCAAACTTTCAGACCTGTGCTGACCCACGCTGCTACATCCAAGGATAGGCACAGACGGTGTTTTAGAGATTACAGAGGTGTTTTAAGATGATTTATGCCCTGTGTGATATTAACTTGTTAATATTTATCAAGTCACTACAGCTTTCTATGATTCTGTTTTTCCCCAAATTGCTTCATCGTAATGACCACTACTGCTAGACTGGCCAGCACTGAATTATGAATGTCCCTTATTTAGGGAGAGTTTGGATTGTGAAACACCTCTATTTGTATGGTGATATTATTGCAGTCCTTCTGCACTCCCTTAAGAGATGAGACTGTCTCAAATAACACTGTGTTCAGTAATTTGGGTTGCTGTGGTGGGGAGTTTTCCTCCCTTACTGGAAAGGGCAGTTTCTTGCTATTGTTTTGTATGACTCCGTGTAGCTCAATATTTTTCTAGAGAAAATTTGGGGGAAGGATTTGCCCTGGGAAAAAGGCCAAGTCTGTCACCTTGCTGGAGTCAGGTACAGATGCAGGTGGCCTGCACAGATATATGAAGAGAACAGATAATATGAAGAGAAAATTAAGTGCCAGACAAGGAGGCATTAAAGGAATTAATACCTCTCTATGCCTTACAGGTGCAGTGGGAAACACAAAACCAGAGCTAAAGTCCCATCGTTGGATAGAAACTGGCTGTGAGACAGAAATTAAAGAGGAAGAATGATGGTCAAATTAAAATGTGTCAAAAGTTGTCATTGGCTGCAGAAAACCCTGCAGTGAGGCGGGTTTGTTCGTATTATCCATGAGAGATCTAAAAATGAGCTGCAAGGTGGCAAAACCCTGCATATTCCACAGAGTTACATGGGATAATTAGGGCTGGAGGCTGTATGGCACTCCAATGACATGCCATAAAGCTGAGTGAACTGAGAACACAACACATAAAATGAACGTAACACAAATTGTGACAAAACATTTGACCTACTTGGGTACATTGTTAACTTCTAAATAAATGGTGGTAAATCTGGAAGATGATCCAGATGTCACAAAAAATTAATGATAAGCAGCAACCCCACTGTTCTGTGCACACCGGTGAACCCCTTGCATCAAGAAAATTCTTGATAAAAAGTGCTTTGGAAGTGGGGACATGGGTACCAACAACTCAAAAAAGGAGAAGAAAAAAAGATGACATATTTAACAGGAGGAAAGGTAACAAAGCAATATGTGACAACTGATGGGTTACAAACATTAAATCAGGTAAACCTTCTATTCTTAGACAAAACAACCTGGCAGTGAAACTGAAAACAATGCAGCAGTTTGATCTCTTAAGTGAAGAACTAGGAAAAAAAGATCATTAAGGCAAAGTACTGTCTGGGACTTCATTTAAGCTCATGAGTCTATAGATACTGATATCCTTTTGCAATTGTATTAGTATCTCTATTGAGGAGATACAAGGTCTATATTACAGGACATAACCTAAAAACTAAAATGTTCAATGTTAGGCGAGAATTTCCCAATTAATAAGTTGTTCCTAAGTTGTCCATGACTGTTTCTTGCATTTCCCTTTGGAATACAAACTGTTGTCCACTTTCTGGTTATTTGGATGATGAGAATCACTATATTGGGCCAGAATATGTCCTACTGGTTTAATGCCTGAAAGCTGTTATTAAACAAGCAAGCAGAACTGGTTTGAAATGTACTATTTTAAAGCCATCAAATGCCTTAAGGGCATCTGTCTTTAGCCAATTATCACATCCCACCAAAGAGCTGTTGTTTAATATCAATAGATTTCAATCAATTTTTTTTCAGAAAAAGAGACAGAAATGGTATTATGAGACCTGTACTCTTTTAAATGCAATGGGAGAGATAGGGGACAGGTGTTCAGCACATAAAAAAACCCCAAAACAGTTAAAGAGTGTTGCTCTAGGCACAGTTTCATTTATCTGACTCAGCAAAAATGCCCAAGTATGAAGGGGAAATGAAACAGAAGAATCAGCTCTGCACTGCCTGGGGTCTGTTCACAGGGCATAAGTATTAGGTTGCCTCTTCTTTTAATTAATGCTTTCCCTTTCGACATTACACTGGAGACTGTGACTGAACTTTATTCCTCAACAGCAGCCTTTAGCAACCAACAGAGTTCTCTGGGAAAACAGTCTGCTCAGAAGTGCTTAACAGAAACTAGGAGAAAAATGGATGGAGACAAAAAGATTCAAGAGTAGAGCATAATATTTACTGCAGACTATTCCTGGAATTTAACCCCTTCTCCTGACTAGCCCACAGAAAGATGGTATGTATCAATTGATCTGTCATTCAAATAGGGCCCTACAGATGCTTGGTGAGAACACATTTCAGCCAGACAGTTTTTTATCAGCTAATGTACCTGAGCAGTTGGGACTCATTACTGAAGTGACTCTGTCAGTTCCCTTATGTAAAAGGATCCCACCTTTTCCATGATTTACATGCTCTAGGTATAGTGTCTACTTGCTATTCCTACATGCTCTGATGAGCTTCAATTTGTTTCATGTTTTTGATATCTATCATTCTGATTGGAGGGTACGTCCACCAGAGAAGCACAGGGAATGTCACATGAGTGCCATCTGTGCTCTAAACTGGCAGAGTGAGAGCCAATGCTGGTCTGGAAGCTGTTTAACTGAAGGTCAGAGTGAACAGAACTAACAACTGGCTGCACTCAACCTCAGAGATGTATCCCGGTGGATGACAGTGCTGAGTTAATGGTTGGACTCGATCTTAGAGGTCTTTTCCAACCAAGATGGTTCTACGATTCTATTTTAGTTGTTTCACATCTCTATCATTTTGGCAAAATCACTCATGTGCTCTTGTGTCTGCGACAGACTGAAACAACATTCAAAAGAAAAAGGACAAAGGAGGACTTCTGAAAAGTCATTTGCCTTTTTCCAGACAAGATCAGTTCAAAATTAGTGTCATTCTGCATTATATCTGTTTTTCCTTCTGCTCATAGCCTTGGTGATGGAAGAGGATGGGAATGCAAGTCTTCAGCAGTCTTCCTGATCTTTGATTGCTGTGATCTTTTATGTTAGAAATCCTTCATCCTGCAAGAATTTAAAAATAAAATCTCTTGTTCATGATGAAGATCTGTTTTTCTGTCTTGTATCTCCCAGAAAGTGTCCTTTGGTCACATAGCCTACAGATGCTCCAGTGAGTAGCTGTCCTTTTTGTCCTAGTTTTGTCTTAACTCTTTCTTTGAATAACTAGCTCTGAACACAGTTCTGAGCACAAATACTCGACATTCATATCACTGAATTCACTCAACCTGAGAGCAGGTTATCTGTTATTGTTAAAGACCAGGCATTACCTTAGTGTTTGCCAGCAGAACTCCAAAAAGGAACTGTCTGTCACTCACACTCTTCTCTGTCCCATGAGGCAAGTTAAATCTGTACTGCTACCTACAACAGAACGTAGCTCAAGACATCCATCATTGTTTTGTTGTTTAAAGTGTGACTTAGGATTGCAAAACAGAACTAATTTTAAAATCAGTCCCAAGTTTGTGTCACTTAGAACTGTGTACTCTGTTTTAGAAGGATTGCTTTGGTATCTGTGAAACTTTTGAAGCAATAATGAAATTTCACACAAAAAATTTCAAGCAATTCTAACTTTAAATTAGATATAAGAGGTTTTCATCTCCCTTGTCTCCACTGCTCATCCCTCTTTGCTTCAAAGCCAGTAACATACTAAAAGTCAGAGAAGAATTGACGTGGTTAACATGACCTATGCTATAATTATCTACCAAATATTTTCTTCAGTTCAGCTTCAAACTTCCTAAAAAGGTAAGAAGGTCTTACTTTGTATATCTTTGATATACTTATAAACACAAAATTGTATGGATCACATATATGTATATGCGTATATATACATATGGAAGCATAATGGTTCATGCCCTTTACTCCCTTCACCTCAGCAAACACAGATGAATCATTTGGCTCACAACTCGAATTTCAGTTCTGAGTGTTCCTATACTAGGTGTTGGTTTTGACCCCATCCTTCGTTTCTACAGTAACATCTGCAGTTTGCCCTGTCTTGCCATTTCATTCAACTTTACGTTCCTTCTGTCCTTGCTCATCTTCCTATTCACATATAAGAGTGGTAGATTTGTGTGCATGCGAAAAATGTCAGCTGAAGCCTTGGGGTAAAACCTAAGAATTGTGTGGAAATAGTATTGCAAATTCCCCAAGCAAAGCAGGTAGAAATGCAGCAAAATTTGGCCCTGAGCCTGCTTCCATTAAAATAGAAGAAAAAAATCTTAAAGGAGGCAGAGGACAAAGAGAAGGAAAAGATCACTACAAACAAATCACAGATTAAAATATTGTACTTTTTATAAGTTCATTTGCATGCATGCATTAAGATCAGACCGTCATCACACTGAAAATTGTAACTTTCACCCCACAGTTTTGTATTCAGGTTTGTGACATCTATTACGTTTGGATTTAGCTAAAAGACATTGACATTTCTTGAGGGAACAAGCACTAAGGTAATGAACTGCGATATTGTTGAGTGAGCATCTACCTTTTGCACACAGAATTGTAAATTTCACCCCCACATGTTCTCAGTGAATCAATGCTACATGCAAACTGTAGCTAAATGCATCCATGTTCATCTGGTTGAACATTGTTAATTTTATATTACATATTTATGGAGTTATTTTTAATTTTCAAGAGTGTTGTGGTCCCCTCTATCACAGCGATCAGCTCACTAAAGCCACCAGGAGCCAAGAAATGACTGTCAGCTATTTTTTACTTCCCTAACTAACAGCAGGATTCCTTTTTATTTTTTAGATAAAGTTGATAGATACAGTTTTTCCACTGCCACATTTATAAACAATTTTGTTTAGGGACTGCTACAGAATACTTGCAAAATGTCATTTAAGGAGTGAAAGTAGCAATATAGTGCTTATATCTCGTGGAATGACAGACATGCTGTTTAAGGAGATGTTGCTTTTCCCTCAAAAGTTAAGCACTTGGTTATTCTCTATAGTTATTAATTCACTTGGTGGTAGTTGTTACCTAAATACCTCCTGTCTAATTGCTGTATACAGAGTTGTGGGCTTGGGAACGAGCAGAGATGCCTGTATCATTTGTCGAGAACTAATAGCAGCTCCTGGCTCAACTCCACTGCAGGGTAACCCAAATATTGTATTGATGTGCCTTTTTTCTTTTTAACACATAAGTAATCATCTCTCTTTCTTTTGGTTATTCTTTCCCTATTGAATCATTGAATTTTTCTAAAATATTGATGTAAGGCTCTGGTTAGCTACATCAAGTGTTGTAGAGAAAGAGAGATGGGGGGGGTAGAAGAACAAATGGGATGAAATTTGGAGTGACTGGGCTATCAGGTTAAAAAGAAGAAAAGAGTGGTGAGGGTGAGGGGAAAAATAGAGTTATATCACCTCAGCATGTTGATACTGAGATACAGCTGCTAAGATACAGATTGTTTTCTGTTGGTTTTATTAGTTAATTCAAAGGGTAACTGCATGAAAACAGAAAACTTTCTTCTGAGGAATAATCTTTTACTAAAATTTCCTAGTTTAGGAATAGTATTTTCCAATTTAGTGCTCCCACTGAAACCATGCCCTGTTCCCTTAATTTTCCCCCTCACCTTTCCCTGTAGCAGGCTGGAGAGGAGACTTGGAGGAACAAAAGGTAAAGATCACAGGTTGAGATAAGAATAATTTACTGGAAATGACAATGAGATATGAAAATGAGCAGTAACAGGGACAATACTAGTGACAGAGGGTACAAGAAAGAGACAAACAATTCACATGGAAACAACAGTACCCAACCACTCCCTCCATCAAGCTACGCCAATCCTGGAAGGGACCCCTTCTCCCAGGAAGAGACTCCCTTTCCCCTGTGCCTGGCAATGATGTGAGATAGTATATAATAACCTCTAGGTCCTAGCCATGCCTGCAAAGATTAGCCCCACCCTGGGCAGAGCCAGGACATAAGAAGACAAATCAAATCCCTGAGTATTGAATCATTTAACAAAACATTGTGATTTACATGGGTTGTTTTGAGGATAGTACAGCATTTTGGCCATTTGAAAACAGACCAAGTTGCATCTTAGTTTACAAGCTGTCAGTCCAGATCCATATTCTTTTTAATAACAATAAAAAACATGTTCAGCTTGTCTGCCTTTTACTTTTTAGTTTTGTTGTGTCATAAAGACTCAATTTGGACTGGGTTTTGGATGCTTTCTTTCCCCTTAAGCACTTCTATAGAAAAAAAATGGGTTAGATTTAGCAACAACAACATGTTAATAAATGCAGTGTGCCTGTTGTCCATACAACAGTTTTAATGTATAGCTGCAGAGGTTCTCTAAGACACAAAATAAAAATCGGAAACTATATAGCATCCAAGATCCTCATTTGGTGTAAATTAACAACCAAAGAGTATGCTGAGTTATACAAATTTTCTCTTCCTCATCCTGCATATTAGACTCAGAAAGGATTTCAGAATAAAGGATCTGAAATTCCACTCCTCCCTCATTTACCTGTTGGCTACTTAAGTATCTATTAAGTGTGCAGAAAAATAGACTGAAAAGTGTTAGTGATCTGTAATATATGGGAGTATTGGAACAGAAAGTAAATCTCATAAAATTCTAATGATCTCTAATGCTGGAGATTATCACTTTGCACTGCCTGTACCTTATGATTTTGCTGATGTAGGACACCAAGGGGAAGGCATGAAGTATCACACCACTTGGTGGCCTGGAGATGATAAGAGCAATAGCAGAAAAGAGAAAAGCTCCTAGAGGAGGAAATTTTCATTGTTGTTAGCTTTGCTAATGGAATGTTGTGAAAATAACAAATGTGGCACCTTTGTCCAGCCTTTACACCTCTAGGAAAGAGAATAGTATAAACAAAAGTAAAAGCAGAGGTTATCTGCTTTTCTAGGAAACTCCTCTGTACTCGGAACAAACCAACTAGGAAACAAGATTTCACTGTAAACAGCTGTTCTCAGTGTCTGCATTTCAATCACTCTCCTGTTGGGAGTACAATACATTCATATGCCAACTGCAAAAATCAACTGGTATTACAGTGTGCTTCAGTGTAGTTGCAAAATGGAAACAAGAACTGCAAAATACATGCTCTAAGGTCCCTGCAGCAACCCAAATACCTGAGCACATATACCAGAGAAGAATATCAAGAGAATAGGATCTTGCAGTGAAAACTAGTATTAGAAATGCAAAAAAGAGGTTTGTGGCAAAACATCAAACTGACAATAACAGTGAGGGTTGCCTTTGTCTCCAAAATGCAGCTAAATCTGAGTGAGGCTAAGAGAAAAATTCTCACAGTTCCATCTCTCCACTCTCCATCCCTGTCATGTATGCTTGCTAAAATAAAGTTTGTAGAAAGTTATAGTGTTCATTAAAAAATATGACTCTCAAACATCTAGCCCCAAGTATGTACAAGTGTGCTGACTGCATACTTGTCTGTTTTAATGTTGTAGAAGATCAAATTTTCTAGGAAAATGCAAACAACTTTAGCAGCAGGTGGCTGAAGCATAGCCTTCAGAAAGCTGTTAAGAACCGTTTTTGTCTGGGAAATAAAACATGGTTGCGAGCTATGTTATTTGCACTTATTTATTCAGTGAAAAGAGTCACCTTATGTTTAATTCAAATTGTAGTTCTGGCTTGGGCAGGCTTAGAATAATCAAGTTTTACAAATCCATGTGTTCAAGTGACTCCCACAGTGTTTGTTCACACGGTCCCCTGTGTTGTTTTTAGGTTAGCTCTCTTCTTTCTGGCAGAGGCAAGAGTTGAAACAGAGGAAGGGGTGGGTGAGGGAGGAAGAGGGACAGAAAGGTATGAGTATCCATAGGAGGGGGACAGTAGGATGTAGGGTTATGGATCAGTGGCTGATCAAGCAGTGTCTCAAAAAGCTTTAAAGGCAGCACCATTCATTTTAACCACTCAGCTCCATTTAATGGTATATTCAGCATCACATGTAAAATCCATACTGTAATTGCAGACTGTATTACATCTCAATAAAGATTGCTTTTTGCCTCATTAGTGGAAGAGTTAAAAAAAAAGTACATACATTCTTATGTTTCTCCTCTGCCCCCCACCCCTTTTTTTAAGGAAAATTACCACAGCTCCTAGGCAGCCAGAAGAAATTACATCTCTCAAACAGAAGGTTGTTCCTATTACAGGAAGGTGTGTGCATTCATTAGGTGATCAGCTTTGCATCTTCACGGTGATGGTGTTCCTGCCAGTTACTGACATATGTCAAAACTGGGCGCTGATGATTCATCAGAATAGGTTAATTTCATAGGAAAAGGTCAATCTGAGAATGCTACAACATTAATTTGCTAATCTGGTTGGGTCAAGAGCCCTTTGAAACAGAGGGCCTGCCTAGTCATTATTGAACATATACAATCCGGTCTGAAGGTTTCAGGTATATTTTTGTTCAAAAGAAAAAATACTTTACAAATTAAGAAACTACACCCTACATACCCATTACAGATAGTTACATTTAAAAATGAATGCAAAATATCATCCTGAGTTTTCTGCAGAAATTTGCATCAAACGATATATTTTCCCCAGACATCTTTTCTCTGCTAAAATCAAATGTAGCTTTTCAAAGTTACCACAAGATTTCATACAGAGAGAGATTTCTATAGTCATAGCCATGTTTTACTTTCTTTTGGTTTATTTTTTCACATTAATTACTTTCATCATGGACGAAAGAAACAAGGTGGGTTATGAACAAATAGGATCTCCGCCCCTGCCAAGATTATTGACAGCACATGAGCACTGTGCTGGACAAAGAATCTTTGCTCTGCTCCTGGACCAGGGTAGCAGATACTCTCCTTTTCAGGATCCTCAAAAAAACTCAAGACAAACTTCCAACTTCCCCATACATTTTCTAATACCTCCCTCACCAGCATTTTAGCGGAGTAAGCAGTTAACCATATACTTTTACCACAATATCATCTAAAATAAACACAGTGCTATGACTTGATGTTTCACTGGCTTCCCTTGGGAATGTGATGTTGGTGGGTACATACTAAAAAGGCAGACTCAGCTGTCCACACAGACACAAAACACGTAAAAAAAAGGCAACCAAAAAGCAAAAACCCAGCACAGTGTTCCAAGGTTTTAATGCTGACAGGAGAGTATGGAGTCAAAGACTGGAGAAAGAAATGAAAACCATGTTGAGATTTAACTCCACAATACGAAAATATTTGAGGTACTCTGAAAAAAGTGCTGGATAATGGCAATGGTGCAGTTATGGAGCAATTTCACATCATGGCAAGCACTTCTGCTCAGCTTTTCATACAGGCTGGGACTGAAGCAACAGCACAAATAATGACCATGCATTTAAACTCAGATGTGGAATGAGACAAGTTTCCTTTGTCAATTTAGCTAGATGCACATATATATATATATACATACACAAAAGTGAGACAGCTCATGAACAGTCCCTCTCTCCTCTGTTCCTGATCTCACATCACTACCACACCTGCTGAAAACGTGTCCTGCACAAACTGGTGACAGCATGCAGAACTATCAATATTAACAAGCCTTTTTTTTTTTTTTTTAAGTGGCATCCTTGGTCTCAGCAGCATGGTTAGTACTTAGTCTTCCCTACAAGTGCTGTAAGGTGTTTAATATCCTCCAGGGAAGGCAATGCTGCTATCAGTTATATAATTCACTCTGAGCATGGTATTTCTAACTATAGACTAATGTGGTGCAAAGTCTACTGTGGGTGGGTAGAGCTCAGAACAGAGTAGAGATGTAGATATCACCCTGAGAGGTACCATGATAAAGGATCAGATTTTGTCATATTTTTACAAAGAATGGGGCAGAATATCAAGATGAAGCATTGAAGAAGGTTATACATGCTATTGCCCTAGAGACACTGAAACACACCATCACAGATACACTGCAGGGTAAGGAAGAGTGGCTGGGACTGCAGACTTCTTTTGGCTTTTCAAGGCCTTTTGTAACCCTTCTAGAAAATCATGAAGATTCAGATCTCAAAAGACCCTGTGAGTCACAAAGCACACCTTGTTATGGATGTGGCATGCTATGCTCAGCTGCTGTATCTGAAAGCTATGGGGGGTACAGGAAAATGGTCAAGGTTTTCTGAGAACGGCTGCAAAATGCTCCAGGCTTGATCCACTGACCGACAGATCAATAACTTGGAATGAGACATGGAAGGTTCACCTAAGGTGTGACCTCAGAAAAGTCTGATCAATTCTAAATTATGAAGTGGGTAGTAGTAACAGTGTTTTAATTATGGCATTTTCACTCCTCCTGTAGCTGTTTTCTAAAAGCTACATTTCCCTTTGCTTTCAGCCAAGACCTTTTCAGAGGGCTGGGCTGATTCATACATCTTGATACACTTGCAAATGTAGAGCTTTTGTGGCTTTTATGCTGGGAAACAGACAGAATCAACAGACAGAATGGAGAGAGGTGCTAAGGCTACATGGCTACAACTTTCAAAAGGAACTTCTGGATGACACTGAGGAAGCCTTGTCAAGAATTATTACTTGCATTTTGAAAAAATTATCTAGGTACTCCATATCCAAATCCATATATTGTATCCAAATATATTCTAAGTTTATTTTTCATCAGCTTGATCAAATCCAGTCAGAATTTAACAGATTAAAAAAAAGTATAAAAGCTGAAAATACTGGAACATCGCAAGATAAAGATCATGTGAATTTTAATCCCAACCACATACCAGCAGATATTCCACTCAAACTATGCTGCAAGGCTTAAGTAGTATCTACAGAAATAAAGTGTTCAGAGATGGAAACAAGACAGCAGGAAACCAATCTTTCCAGCTATGTACTGTGTATTCTGTTATTATCTTCAGAAATCCTCCCTTCTTTCTTGGCTTGGAGGGAAATCACATGCTGGACTAAGACACTAATTGTCTCAAAGAGTTTTTCAACAAAGGTGTGGAAGCAAATGTACAGCAGGAATATCTCAGCAGGTTTCAAGTTAGACTGATTTTGTTCTGAAGTGATTTGAAGGGTCTATTAAACCTGGTTTGGGCAATAGCTAACTGATAGGCCACAAAACCTGAGTGTAAAATTAACTCCCAATTTAAATGAACACAGAGAATCTCAGAATCCTTAAAAAAACACCCAAACAGTTGCCATTACAGCTTTATTTCTTCAATAAGTCTTGTAATGCTGCTCAAAAAAACCCCAAACAAACAAAACCAAAACAATTCTGTTACCCATAGCATGGCTCAGTACATATTCGAGGGGAATCCAGTTTGACTAGGCTTCTCTGATGGATGATAAAAGTATCATGTATGAATCCCATCTTCTCCCCACCATACCCCACCTGAATGGATGCTGTACTGGGACAAGGCTCTGTAATGTGTCCAGAAAGACTGTAAAATGGACTAATAATAGTTTAACCTGATCAGACTTTGGCTAAGATTATGATTGAAGGTAAAATTCTTATCAACTGATTAGAATTTATTTCACTGAAGCACACATGGTAAAATCAGACAGCCACTAATCAGGTACCATGGCTAGAAGGAAGAACATTGTAAAAAGACTTTATTAGTCAAATAAAAAAGATGACAAATCAGGTAGACACGGCTTAGACTTGGCAGCAGGATGAAAAGTGACCTACAACTGTAACTACAGTTCAAAATTTAACTCTAATCCTCATGTTTCCAAAATACTAACAGAAATTATATAAAAATAAATGGGCTGTAATCAAATATGAGGACCACACAGTGGAGCACTGAAATGATGAGGAGAGACTCTCCAAAGCTTTTTCTCTGCTTGTACACAGCTTGGAATAGGAGTGAGCTTGGAATCACATCTGTATCCAAGGGAGCTAATCATGGATTGTTCAATTACAAGCTCTTTTTAAGGAGGATATTTGTATAAGTCTTGAAGCAATGCAACATCACATGGTTAACAAATAATGTCAGTGTTTGTCATAAAACTCAAAGGTACAGAAGTGCAGTTTTTCCAAGATAAAAACAGTTGTATTGAAACCCTGTATCTGTTCTGAACAATACACACACGAAAAGAGAAACTTCAGTGAAAACAAAAAAGGTTAATTTTAGAAGATGCAAAAGAAATTACTTGATTAAGTCAATATCTGTTAACTTGGATGCAATTATTGGGATACCATCTTCTCTCAGGCATCACGTGTCTACTATGTGTAAGAAATAAAAAGATCTTGAACTGAATCTCACCACCTCTGTGAAGGATAACAAAAAGTCCTTCTACAGATACATCAATAGCAAAAGGAGGGGCAAGGAAAACCTCTATTCTTTACCAGACATGGGCGGGAATAGAGTTATCAAAGATGAGGAAAAGGCTGAGGTATTTAATACCTTCTTTGTCTCAGTTTTCAACAGTAAGACAGATTGTCCTGAGGACAGCTGGCTTCTGGAGCTTGTAAAAAGAGATAAGAATCTGAACAGCCCCCCTGTAACCCAGAAGGAAGCAGTTAGTGACCTGCTGAGCCACTTGGATCCTCACAAGTCTATGGGACCAGATGGGATCCACCCAAGGGTGATGAGGGAGCTGGCAGAAGAGTTGGCCAAGCCACTCTCCATCATCTACCAAGAGTCCTGGCTCACTGGGGAGGTCCCACATGATTGGAAGTTGGCAAATGTCATGCCTATCCACAAAAAGGGCTGGAAGGAGGACCTGGGAAACTACAGGCCCGTCAGCCTGACCTCAGTGCCTGGCAAGGTTATGGAGCAGATCATCCTAAGTGCAATCACACAACAGCTACAGGATAGACAAGGGATCAGACCCAGTCAACATGGGTTTAGGAAGGGCAGGTCCTGTCTGACCAACCTGATCTCCTTTTATGACCAGGTGACCCATCTGGTGGATGAGGGGAAGGCTGTGGATGTGTCTATCTGGACTTCAGCAAAGCCTTTGACACCATCTCCCCCAGCATACTCTTGAAAAAGCTGGCAGCCCATGGCTTGGACAGGGGCACCCTTTGCTGAATTAGGAACCGGCTGGAGAGCCAGGCCCAGAGAGTGGTGGTGAATGGAGCTGCATCCAGCTGGCGGCCGGTCACTAGTGGTGTCCCCCAGGGATCAGTGTTGGGCCCAGTCCTGTTTAATATCTTTATTGATGATTTAGATGAGGGGATTGAGTCCATCATCAGCAAATTTGCAGATGACACTAAGCTGGGGAGAGTGTCGATCAGCTGGAAGGCAGGAGGGCTCTGCAGAGGGACCTGGATAGGTTGGAAAGTTGGGCTGATTCCAATGGGATGAGGTTCAACAAGACCAAGTGCTGGGTCCTGCACTTTGGCCACAACAACCCCATGCAGCACTACAGGCTGGGCACAGAGTGGCTGGAGAGCAGCCAGACAGAAAGGGACCTGAGAGTTTGGATTGACAGGAAGCTGAACAGGAGCCAGCAGTGTGCCCAGGTGGCCAAGAAGGCCAAGGGTATCCTGACCTGTATCAGGAAGTGTGGCCAACAGGACCAGGGAAGTGATTCTTCCCCTGGACTCAGCACTGGTGAGGCCACATCTCAAGTAGTGTGTCCAGTTCTGGGTCCCTCAGTTCAGGAAGGTTATTGAGGTGCTGGAGCAGGTCCAGAGGAGAGCAACAAGGCTGGTGAAGGGACTCAAGCACAAGTCCTATGAGAAGAGGTTGAGGGAGCTGGGGTTGTTCAGCCTGGAGAAGGCTCAGGGGAGACCTCATCACTCTCTACCTCTACCCTGAAAGGAGGTTGTAGCCAGGTGGGGATTGGTCCCTTTTCCCAGGCAACTATAAACAAGACAAGAGGGTATGGTCTTAAGCTGTGCCAGGGGAGGTTTAGGTTAGATATTAGAAATTCTTTACAGAGAGGGTAATCAGCCATTGGAATGGGCTGCCCAGGGAAGTGGTGGATTCTCCGTCCCTGGAGGTTTTTAAGATAAGACTGGATGTGGCACTTAGCGCCATGGTCTAGCAACCGCAGCAGTAGTGGATCAAGGGTTGGACTTGATGATCTCAGAGGTCCCTTCCAACCCATCTGATTCTGTGATTCTATGATTCTATGATTCTATGATCTCATAGATCATACGAGAGAAGACATGAACAGCTGCCCATTCTTCTCCATGGACAGTAATAGCCTATTATTAAACTGTGCATGAGTTCTTGAAGCAAATTAATTTCTTCTAGTTTCTCCAAGGACAAAGGAACCCCTGTTTGAGATGTAGCACCATTGCTTGGGTAGTTAAGCAGCAAACTTAATACTTGTGGTACTCACGTGTACTTGTAGATCAGCCTTTCTAGTTTGTGCACTTGGAGAGAGAATGGGAGAGAGAAGGAGAATCCATTGTACATTCTCAAAAATAAAATTTTAACTGCTAACATTGGTCAAATTAAAATCAATCTCCTTCTTATTCCCTTCAGTAAAGATAATTTCTGTAAGATATGTCAGGTTTCAATATTTAGTAATTTATCTCATTTAAAATATCTTCTTTTTATTACAGAGTACCTTTTCCTTTCCAGATTTTTCCTTACCAAGGAATGACTGTTTTCTGTTCAGACACTAGAAGCAAAGTATTTATCCTCAGGCAGAGCTGAAGAATGAAGTTTCAGTCAAAAAGATACAAATTTCAGAGAAGTTGCAAGTGATTGAAAACCAGAGACTAGGAAACGTCTCCTCAGAGCTGATTATAGCAGTCGCTATTGGATTGCTTTGGCCAGTCTTGCCTCAAAGAAGATCTGTTATCTCCTTAGCCAGAATTGCTATATTTGCATACTCTTCCTAGAAGAGGTCAGAGCCATAGAGTCATGTCTCATGTCTTTTTACAAGACACGATTTTCCTTTCTCTTCTTTAGGTCCTTCAGCTCAGTGTGACTGCAGGCCTAAAGACAACTTCTGTGATTCATAAGGAGGTTAATCCATTTGCCAATAAGCTGTGCCTTGGGTGCAGGGTCATGTGAGATGACTCGATACAGAGCTGTCTTCAGTCCAGCATGACACATCAAATTACATACAATCCAGTGCAAGCAAGGTTATATTCTTTCCATGGTATAATGTTTTCAAGTTACACAGGGTATGCCAGTTACCCTACCAATCTTCTATTATTTCAGCTTGTAGAGAATTTACTATAAAAACTGTATATTTTTAAAAGAAACAGACTATAAGTAATTTTCATATGCCACTCCATTATGGTAGATAATGAGATTTCACATTATATTTTACTGATAATAGAATCAGAGATTTAAGTGCCCTTGTCAGAGAATACAATGAAGCTTTGTGAAATTAGATAGAGTTTTATCAGTAAAAACATAAAGCAGAATACTTTTTCTCAGAAAGTTCTGCCACAAACATATGACAACATGCCAGACAAGAAAATCTGTTTCCTTATGCCTTAGTTTGCATTCATCTTCACCAAAAAATTAATGGCATGTGACTGCCTGATAGCTACTACAGCATTTCTTTCCCACACATTATATATTAAAACCAGATAATCTTTAACACTAGAACTTACAGAAGCATCATGAAGGAGTTCTAGTGCTCTGCCTCTTGCTCATGTCCTTGGGAGGAAATGCAGAATCCAGGACATGTTTTCAAACGAATCTCCCATTTCCGAAATTATTTTGTAAGTGATCCTGGTTAGTTCAGTCATCCAGCAGATAAAGGAAATGGAGAGGTTTGCTGTTTTGCTCTTGAGTAAAGTGAGTATCTACCTCCCTTAATGACTCTAATCTTAATGAGAGGTAAATGAGACTTTCAGAATTGGATATCTTTAAATATATTGGTTAGCTTTTCATGGTCCTGTTTGGGAACACTTCATTGTCCTAAGAAGCCACCAGTCTGTAAAAGCAGCACTATTCACAAAGGCAACGAAGTTTGACTTAATTTGGTTTCCTTACCTTCTTCCATTACAGAGGGCAGAACAATACAGATAATTACATACATAACCATGGCTGTTTTTCCTCAAAGTGTACACTAAAGGCTACTTCAGGGAAACTAAAGATGTTACAGTGTAGACAACCAGGCCTTCATCTATGCTAGGACAGTCTGCTCTCAAGCCTTTGAATTTCTAATAAATTAAAATAATTTTTCTGTGTAACAAGACTTACTTCTTTCTAAATTTCAGCTCTTAATCCTAGCAATAGAACTGTTCAACAGAAAAGGTAAGGGGGAAGTATTAAAAAAAATAAGAAGAAATGTGTATAGTTTCATATGTTATTTTTTTCAGCAATCAGTTATCTTGTTCTCAAATTTTAAAACACAAAGGTGCATGACAGGGGAGGCTCTCTTCAAAACTACATGTGGTAGTTCACATTTCTATGCACCCAGTCATACTTCCTGTCTTAGGAGTAATGCCTTGAATACTTTTTTCTTCTAAATCAAAGGGTCAAAAGCTAAATTCCTCCAGAACGAAAGTTAGAATTATGTAGTCTCTGTGTTGTGGTTTGTTTTTTTTTTTTTTTTTTTAAAGAAAACATATGTAAACTAATTTTTTCCTGTTAGTTACAGACCTGGTTTTAATTATTGTGTTGTAGAACTAACGCGATCAACTCTCACTCACTTGGGACTTTTCTAATACTAATACTATTTTCTCTAACATTGTCCTCAGTATTGAATAAAAAAAAAGTAGTTTAAAAAAGAAATCTGGCATTTACACATCTAGACACTAGAACTACTAACAGTATTTGTTCTCTAATATCTGGGAAATTAGTCCCCAATGGCTGCAATGGCAATTTCTCCAATTAATATGAGAAAATTTTTTGTCTGTATATATTTTTATGTAAGATATAAATAATCAAGATGAATTTAGAGCTAAAGACAAAAGAGAATATATGACATTTTGGCATACTCCCAGCATAAATGCCACAATCATTTAAAAGACAAACAAACCCCCAAAATACTCCAAACATTTTTAATGCTGAGCTGTTCCAAACAAAAGAAGCCTTACGCTTGTTACAGTCTCTCTTTACTTCAACTGAACTTCAATCATGGAGAAGTCACTGTATGAGAAGTCACATATGGGATTGCATCTCATTGATGCACTGCAAGGGAAAAGACTATTAAATGAGACAAATTCAGCTGCCAAAGCTGAGAATATCAAAGTATTTAAATGACAGCAGAGCTGGAGTTAAAATAGCTGAAACACAAGAGTTTAAGAGATGACCTTCTCTTGAATGGTGACATGATTTGCCAATTATCCATCAAGCTCTGTGTGGGTCTTCAATACGTTTATCACATATAAACGCATTCATTTTAATATAGTGAAGAGTGAGGTTTTATTCATTGTGAGCTAGCCTCATTATTCCATTGTGCTTTGTTATAGAGACAGCATAGCCACCTTTTAATGTTTCACCTCGAATGGTCTTTAAGAGTGAGAGTTGCTCACCTGTCCTAGCTAACAGTTTCACAAAAAATATGTCCGTTAATAGCGGAGAATTAACTGCTTACCAAAATGAATATACTATTCCTCAGTAGGATTACTACACCCATCCCAATTACACTGCACTTCCAGATGCAGCACATATCTCTAGTTTACTACCAAGGGACATTACTTCTCCAGCACAGACTCTCTGGGTGATCCCTAGCCTCTAAGATTTATTTCTGTCTGCAGAGAGTTTTGATTTTTTTCTTGCCTTAAGTGAGTAGACATACTGCGTTTTGGTAAATGCATTGCAAATTTGTCTGGAAGGAGCCAGTATACATTCAGGAAATAAACTACAAGGGACTGACATCATGGAGGCAGACTGACCTGCTCTATGCAGATGGAGCAGAAAGAGCAGAAAAGAAAGGACAATCCATGACTACTGGGAAGAGGACATGAGTTTTAGCTCCTCATTTTACAATAACCTCTAAAATAAATGAGTGTTCTTAAAAAATGAAAGACACACGTTTGCTTCTTAAATTTCTCTAAAGAATAACTATTTATATATGATAAGGATAAATGAGATAATTCAGACTAACAGAACTGCTGAACATTGACTAGATAACGGTTGTCTTATGCAAACTCAGTCTGACTATAATCAATACAAACACTGAAGGGCTCTTCTGAAGGTGATGGAGATGAGAGAAGATGGTTCTTGTTGAGAGAAGAGAGGATACAAGAAGCATTGTTAAGGTGTGAGGAGGTAAAATGTCAGGAAGACATGGACAGTCTCTGGAGCTTGGAAGGAGAGCAGGGATGAGTACACACAAGTAAAACGAGATTATGTGAGAGTTAGAAACTAAATGAATAGTTGTAGTCCCACCCCATTATACTCATGTACATTCTTTGACCATAAGCAAGCCCTGTCCAAGGAGTTGTTGTCTCTAAAGGAAAGTAAGAACCGACATGATGAGAAGAAAGCCCAAAAATCTCAATCAAGTGATTGAACAATATCAACAAAACCAACATAAAAATCAGTATGCATAACTTTGTCTTCATTGCTTGTTAACAATTTCAGCTAAAATGTTGTCATCCTGAGGTTTGCAGGTTGCCTTAGGAAAACTAGTAGGAAAATAATGTATTCCAAGGACAGAACAGAACAGAGAATGTATAAAGTGCCCAAAATACAGAGTGTATGCCTAAAAGAGCAGATAGTACAAAAATGTAAAAAAAGGACAAGGTGTATCTCACATAGTAAATTTAAACAGTGGCATAGAAGGCAGTTAGAGAAGAATTGGATGCAAGTAAAATACTGTGCTGTAGTGTAAAAATACTGACTTATTTCGAGGATTTGAAGAGGAAATAAGCATGTCATTTATCCTGGATACACTAGACAGTTTTCCCCATTCACTTTCAAGTTGTTAACTCAATAGATAGAGAAAATCCAATCAGATTGGTCACATTCTTACCTTGCTTGGCATAAGGTGGTCCATTGATACTTGCTTTCCTGACTTTGCTATTACTCATACTTGTAGTAGTAGAGTTCAGGGGCTTGGACAAAATGCCCTTTCTCCACCTGGCAACATTTCCTTACTGAAACTGAAATTAAAAAAAAAAAGCAAACAACAAAAGAACAAAACAAAAATATAGTATAGTAACATATAACATGAGAATTTCTGAGTTGCAGCCTGAAATATGAAAGCCTGATAAAAATCGAATGCTTAACACGAGTAAAGGAAAGCAAGAGAGTCAAAAATAATAATGAGCACTATGAAAAAGAAATCCAGAGTCCCTCTTTTTTCTCCTCACAAAACTGTAGTCACAGCTATTAAAGACAATTAAAGGCTTCAGTTCAGATAAAAATCTCCATCACTAAATGTTACACACACACTGAGAGGATGAGAAATGATTGCTGCCTCAAGCACTGGCACTCTAAGAGGACAGGACAAAGGACAGAAGATAAAATAGGGGCACACAGGACTTCTTGAAAGATGCTGCATTCTTTAGGTTCTGAATCAACAAAGGTTTTATATATGCACAGTCTTCCTTTGAAGACATAGTTCAAGGTGACTGTTTCAAGATGAGTACGTGCTTAAGTGTCTTGATGGACTGGAGCCAGGTTTCTTGGCAACTGACAGGACTGAGCCCAGAAGACGTCTCGTCTGTGATTGTGTTGAGCATGGGTAAAGGAATAATTACAGCCTGTTGATTTTATTGATGTGAGCCCTAGTATCTCTGCTAAGCTGTCTCTTGTCATAGGCACTCATAGGCACACGCGGAGTGTCAGGTCCGTTCAGGGATGCTCCTTTCAATAAACATAAAAAATGGCCAAAAAGTGCGGAATCATGTTATGAAATATGGAAAACCTTCCAGTCACACTTCTATGCTGTGCATGTGGTAAAGTACAGAAAAATAGTCCAAATATGTATAATTTCCCTGAGAGAATTTGGAACACTTGAAAACACTAAATTGTTAGGTTCCACCATCCAGTCTTACAAACATAGTTGTATGAGGTATCAGGAAAGATTGCAGAGAGACAAGCTGTCCAGTGGGTGGTATAAATTAGCAAAGAAATATTTCAGAGACATAAATATAGAAAACATCCCACAGTTTTCTTACTTAACGCAAAACTGTCGCAAATACTGTTGTATACTTACATATTTTCTTAGCTGCACCAGCTGAGGTTGAAGAATTCAAGTTGCATCAAGGATTATGTATATATCTGGATTAAACAGAGCACACTCTACCCAAGAGACAAAAGAGTCAGGATACATTTGGTGAGCAGGGATTTCCTTAACATTGACATAAAACGTGCAGAATACAGTGCCCTGACAAAACCTGCCCTACAACATCCCATCCTTATCCCATCGCAGGGAAGAACAGAGATGAAGGAGAGAGCAGAGAGGGAGTGAGGAGCAGGGAGGGAAATCAGTTACTTGCAAATGAGCTCACTGTCATAAAGATTGAATTTTAACCTACAGAGGACAGATGAAAATCTGCAACCATTAATTGTTGGGGTTGCAGCTTTACCCATGAAGTCTGCATTTCCTCAGGTTGGGAAGAAACAGTTTTCTTTTTCAATAAATGCCAAGATTGGTTCAAAATTAAAAAAACAGAACAACGACAATAAAACAAACCACGAGTTCTGTGTTGCTTGGCTATGTTGACTCATATGTATTTTGTCCTCAGGTATTTGGCCCTTTGAAACCACATTTGTCTCTATGTATATCATGTTTGCAGGAAATAATAATTGTGAACCCTTAATGAGACTCATAAAATTTTTTATGTTATATCACAGCAAATTAATAGTAAGTAGTCTACCTTTGTGTCTCTCTGCCATACTGTTCTATCTGTAGCCACAGAGGTCTTCCAGACATTAGGAACTATAACTAGTTGATTGCTGATAGGAGCTTTCAGAAGCTCTTAGCTCCAAAAGAAGGCAACACTTAAAAGCTGGTCAGCAGCGTCTCTCACTCTGGGAAGCATTTCTCCATGTATGAAAAGTTTCACCAATGCTGGAGGTATTTTAAAGACATGTTGGTATGGTTGGAACATACCACATGGATGGGACATGGTTTGGTGGTAAATATGGAGGTGCTGGGTTAATGGCTGGACCAATTGAGCTTAGAGGTCTTTCCAACCCAAATGATTCTATGGTTTTACGACTTTTCAGTTTTTCAGTGGCTACCTGATGAATTTAGTACCTGTCTTAGCTTAGCGGATTTCAGAAGTGGCACCAGCCACTGTAGCTATTGATGGAAGGTTTTAGAAAGAACTGGGTAAGGAGTGGAAGGAATTGCGGTGGTTCCTTATTACTTAAGAGAATTGCATGATTACATGAGAGACTGAAAAAAAATGGGCACAAATAAAATAAATAGCTAATGAGAAACTTACATATCAAAAAGAAAACAAAGTCTTAACATTAATTTCACATGAATACTATTGCCCATGCAATTTTTAGATATTATCTTTTTCTTTGCTGTCTTCTGAATAACAATGATGCCATAGACCAGCAATAATGGACTCAGAGGACTGAGATTCATTCCTTTATAGTTCTTTCCTGGGACATTTCAGGATTTGCATTGCTTCTAGTTTTTAAGAGTGGCTTTATTTAACTATCAGCTTGTAAGAAGTGCACTTCTCTTCACCTCCATGCACAGTTCACACTGAGACAGGAAAAGAAATGAATGAAAAGGATTGTGAGACCAACTAGCACTGAGAAAGAGGAGGTGAAAGGAATAATATATATGTCCCTGAAGGAAAGAACGTTGTTAGAAATAAAGATGAAAAACTAAAGTAGATTTCAAAACTACTCAAACATACAAGACTGCTTGTACTAAAAATGAGAAGGAACACATTCCTAAGTTTTCATACTTAGTTTTACTTTCTCTTTCAACTTTGCAAAAAGTTCTCTGCTAGTAGAAGTATACATTTCTAATAAAAGAATTGCATTTAACATTAACAATATACCTTTCACCTGTGGCACTTAAGTTGCTTCACGAAATGTGGTTCTCACAGTTGTTCATAGTTAGATGAACAGGGCAGTTTAATTAGGTCGATCCCACTCTAGTAAAAAAGAGGAAGAGAAGCTGTACACCCATATTCCAAACACTTAAATGTTGTTGATTTCCTTAGATACTGCTACAAATCTAGGACTCTAGGCTCAATTAAGGGGACTTTAAGTGTAGGGACTCTCTAACAATCCTCACTGATGTCGTGGTGACAAAGAAGCTAACATGTAAGGCTTTTGACCTGTGGTCCTTTGCTCTACATGAGGCAATCTTTCAATAGTTACTTGCTCTAGACTTCTGACCTCCACTTAATCTCATATGTCAAAGGAATGATCAGCCTCGGTTAATTTAGACCACTAGGCTCCTACTGTCACTACCATTCCTCAAGACTACAGCCCTCACGCTGACATACTCCTGTTGGTATCACCTGTAGGCAGTGCAGTAGATTTTCAAGATCACCATTAAATTGTAGGCTTCTCTTCTGGCTGTTAGTACAGCTTCTATTCTGAAGCAATGCTCCTGCTCCACTTGGCATTCTCTGGTCACTGAAGAGAAAACAGCCAAGAAGACTTGGATTCAACTTTCTTTCTGGTGGGCAATGCTGCTCCATCCATTGAAACTGTTTGAGCAGGGAAATGCAATGGTAGGAACACAAAGGATAACTCTGTCTTCCCTGTCCATTATTTTAGCCCAGCAAATTTAAGATGAACGGGAGTCTCAAACATATGCCTTTGACAAATCCTCAACAGCTTCCATAGACTTCAGAAAAAGCTTCAGAGGCTACCCTGAAATTCTTGAAGTAATGCAAAACAAGCCCAAAAACCACCAAAGAAAGAAAACCAAAACTCCACAGCATTTCTCTTCAGTCACACATTACTGTTGGATTTTTTTTCTCTTTAATAATGTCTGTCAATAAAGAAGTCTAGAAATCATATTCCAAGGAAGACCATCAAAATTTAGAGATGGTCCCTTTATGTTAGGACAAGTTTATTTCAAAAAAAAAAGATGAAAAAATGAAATAATTCATGTTTGTCCTGTTAAATCTGTCTAGGTATTTTTCATGACCCTTATACATGTACTGAATGAGACATGACCTTAACATTGGTCCTGTCCTGTAACACAAGAAAGTTGGATTTTTATTGCCACTAATTATTACATAAGCAGAGGAAGAGGAGGCAGAGCAAGAATTTTAGTGTACAAATATTTATAGTCACAAATCAAATAGCCATACAGTCATCTACTACATAAGGCAGTATCTTACACTGTATTTCATTGCCTAAAGAGCTAGCAATTGAGATCAGACTTCCCACAGGATTAAAAGTATACACTGAATTTGTCCATATTTAAAGTACCAGAAAGGCAGATAAAAGTTTGAATGCCGTGAGACTGTAAAGGGAAAAGAAAATCAGAGAAAGGTCATTGGAGGCCAGCAAGCAAGAGACTAAAGACAGCTTGCAGAACAAGAAGTTCATTTAAACACAGTAATTTGAAAACAGACACAACAGGAGACGATCTATATTATCTTTTATTTGCTGAATCTTTTTGCTTTTACTACTGCCAATTCCTCCCCTGCAGTTTAGACCTGGCAGCTAAATCTCTGTTCCTTTCCAGCAGCTTTCAGAAAACAGATAAGGAACCAAGCTAGTAAAGAAATAGGCTAAAATATTCTCTCATTCTCTGTTCAAGTACAGTGAGTGAATCTTTCTTTACAGCATCATCTAGAGGCTTGGGAGCTCTTGACAGCAGAAATCTTACACTGACCTAGAAACGTCCAAGTCTATGACTACCATAAACTTCTTGATAATGGTTTCCTAAGTTATTTTATACTTTTCAGCAGTATGGTGTATATCTTGGCAAAATAATGAGACTTAGTTCAAGCTCAGGCCCCACGAAGGTGATACTCTCTTGATATGTGAGACTCTGGAGTGGTTTGGAACCTGCAAAGAGAAAAAGGAGAAAAAACCTCTAGCTATTATCTTGATGGCACAATCATTCTGCAGAGAAAGACCCATCATATTTCATAAGAGAAATTATACATAAAAGATGTTTAAAAAAACAGCATACAGACTATTCTGTAGCTGTGCATTTGTTGACAGAGTTTTATTTTTCGTAGAAATAAATATCTACTGAGCCCACATGTTCTCAAATTATTCAGAAATATTTTCCTCACATCCTTTTGAGAAGCAGTTGCAGCATCTTTTTAAACTATCAGTGTCTGTGCTTGAATCTAGTTATTTTTGCACTTTGTTGACTCTGCTTTAGGGTTTTAAAAATAAATAATCAATGCATTTTACACATCTTTACTATTTAGAAAATAGTTGAAATGCTATAAAGAGGGGACAGAATTGGAGAACATGTACTGCGTTACACGTACTTGTGATTACTGAACTCCAATGGGAGTGCTATGCATTGTCCTCGCTTTATAAAAAACTGAACTTTGAGTCTACATCTCACTGTCTATCATGGTGCAACAGTGCAAAGCAAAGCATAGCTTAGAGCTCTGGAAATTTAGTCTCCTCTTTCCCAAGTGGTGAGTTACACTCTTGCTAAAAGCTCTAAACTTTACATTCCTCCCAAGGCAAAGTCCAAACCGATATCCAGATTTGATCCTCTCACCATTGTTTTTTGATGATGCCTCACAGCTGAAGTTCTCTAATTTCAAGAATTCTGGTCTCAGGCTCTGTCTGATGAATGGTTATGAGTTCTGCTTGCTGCTTTTCCTTCAGCAATTTACTGCTATACCTTCCTTAGCAGTAGTGATATGCCTATGACTTTCTGTTCAAATGCTACTCCTTCTAGTTGAGAAAGTTCTGCCCAGCCATCAAAACAAAGTTTACAGACAGCTTTTCAGCTCCTGTGATCAGAGTCCTGGACTTTCACCTCTCTCCTTAGTTTCTCTCAGCACAAAGAAAAAGAAGGTTTTCTAGAGTGTCCTTGCATTCACTGCTTACTATTTTGCCATCCTTGGAAAATGTAGGCTCAAAATTCCTCGTTCTCAAGCGCAGTCCTGTGTGTGCATTTATCCTGAAACACAAGCTGTTTTCCAGCTTTAGTAATTTTGCTTGTTATCTTTATATAGTCCATCCTGCTAAACTACTGATTATTTTGGTAAAAGCATGGGATAGGACTCTCTGACCTACAGATCTGACCAGCTATTTGTGTCAGAGGAGACCTGGAACTGGAGATGATCAATCATTTCTCAAAAAAACTTTGATTCAGTAAGACAGAAAACTTCTCAGGAACACAAAGCTTAAGTTCTTCTCTCAAATAGGAGAGACTAGACAAGAAAGGTCTGCTATTTGGCACACTTGATAAAAAAAACAAAAAAACTTAAAAGACATGACCCAAAAGACACAAACTATACAGCTCTTTTAATCAAAGCTTGCAAAAATTTCTTCACATTCAAACCATTAAATCATGATCCCATTAATAGCAAAACATCTAGAAGCTTAATGAGAAAGTGAGATTTAGTTTTTTTTTTTCAGCAATGCTGGAATGGGTATGTAATCAACTTCAAAACAAATTTAATTCAAAGACTAATTCTGAAAGCGTATTGATACAAAGGGACCAATGCAAACACCTACTGAAATCTGTAGGAGCCTTTCAATTGCATAATTTTTAAAGACCACTACTTGATGTGAATTCATTACAGGCTTTGGTCTTAACTTAGGAAAAACTTCATGAAGTGATAGAAGAATAAAGTAATGAAAAAATCTGAATGAGACTTAACATGGTCCAAGTCTTCCCAAACCCTGATGATGATGATACTGGTATCAGTCTAGGGTGAAAAAGACATAAGATTACACAAGTAGAACCAAAATATATAAAAAAAAATCGTTGTGCAAAATTGAAATTTAAAAGACTAGTTTCACTTGGTTCATTGGAACTTGAGAAGACTCAAAATATTTTACATATTTGTTATGATAGAACATGCAAAGTAAAACAGTATCACTTGCAGAATAAGTTTTCTTAAGCTCATACTGTAAAAGTCAACTGGGCAGATGCAAATTGATCAGTTATTTTACTTCAGAGTTGAGAAGGAATAAGTAAAGACAGCAATAATAGGCACCTATTGAACCATTTCGGATTTTCTTGTGCTACAAATTTCTTATATAAATCAGCAATTTTTTTTCCTTTATTGTGATTGCTACAAATCCCAGGAAAGCATTTTGTGAATTGGTCAATGCATTATCTCTGCAAGCTCAATTAGCTAATCTACCATCAGGCTGTGAAAATCTACAATAAAAATAAAACAGCTCTAGCCCATTAGATTAAAAGTAACTACAAATATTAAGTGTTGCTCTAAATTGAATCAACTTTTGGATATGTCATCTGATTTTTGAAGCCTTGTTTAATTCGCAAAGGACATTGGCTTGTTTTCTTGCTACAGAGTATTAATACCTCATGAGAAAGCATATAAAACATGCATTAAGGGAACATCTATTAGTAATTAAGTACAGCTTTGTTCACACTCTATTTGCACTTTTTTATTTCATTTTTCATTGTGTTTCTTAAAAAGTTATTTGTTTTGAAAAAGAAAGCAAAGTTGGTCAGTAACAGATACAATTTCTGTAACCAAATACATCACTTTAAATGGGTTGCTTGTAGAACAAATGTAGATCCACATAAGTTCTAATAAGACAACTTTGATTAATAAGACATAAGACAATTTTGATTAATAAATCACCACTTTCAAATTAATTTTTCACATTTGAGTGCAAAGCATTACTGCCAAATAAGATGAAACACAAGAAAATAAAATTGTTTCCTTTGCCAATTCCCATGTCCTCAGTGATTCTGCAGTTCTGGGACCTGCTGTCTTTGTAGAAGACCTTAGGGAAGCAATGGTACTTCTTAATGAACCAGAGCAAGTTTCTCAGTGAGGTTCTGGGTAGGCTCAGAGAAGGGGAACTCATTTATACTTATAAAGACCCAACATATGTGAAATCCCACTGTTGCAATACCGTTTACAAAGTTGTAAACTTCCATCTCTGAAGTTTATTAAAACCCAGGAAAGCCAGCCTGCTGCTATATTTGCTGGATTTGCTCATACAGTTATCCATAGGAGGCCTATCTGAAGAAATGGATATAGTTCATAGTTCATGTGAAGTTCAACCCTGTTCAAAAGGCTAACTAAGGAAATCCTCAGTGTGTAGTACTAGGATTCACCTGTGGGCAGAAATGCAAGAAGACACCCAGACAAATCTGAAAGCACTGCTTCATGATCCATGACAGTACAACACATCCAGGTTTGCTCCAACTGTAACATAACCTTGTAAATAAAGAGGGGTGTTTAGCAAGGACGACGACTCTTGCAACTATGTGCTTTCCAGACCCTGACTAGCTCCTGATTCACACGGAAAATCCGTGCCTGCTCTGATGTGCCCTTTGCCAGTGTCATGGACTTGTTAGTACTGCTTCTTTATTTGTCTAAATCCTTGTATCATGCCCATCACTGAGATGGCCAAATATGTGCCACTGCTACAGACAGCTATTTTGTGGCACTTGTGGTTTTAATTAATCTATTTTATACAAGCTGAGTGGTACTTAAACAGCTCTATCTCAAATTCAAAACTTGCATGTACATCCCTTTAAGTTGTGTTACTGAGGATGAGCGGGTAAGGACTCTGTTTCCCTCTCTGTTCTTCTTTCATGATTAATAGTGACAGCTGAAAGCAAGTGGCAGAAGGCCAAACAATCAAAGGGCATAGCAATAACAGCTCTGTTGCCCTGCAATTCACAAATTATTTCATTACCTTTCAACATTGCAATCAGGGTGCAAATCCAATACTCTACCAGCTGCCTGGGTTACAGTCATTCAGGTGGGTTTAATCTGATTGAGTAACGCCCACTGTCTCCAAAAAACTTTTTCAGCCCTAAGAGTAGACAGACCACTGGAAAATTTGATATTTTGTCTTCAAAGACCATGTCAATTGTACTTGACTACAAAGAAATAATTTCTGTGCAAGCACTGCAGTCTGCTGTGTTTGAAAGATCTGAGTGCTCATGTTTTGCATCCGTTAAAAAATGGAATGCGTTTTTCTACCTACTTTATAATCTGATTGTCAATATACTTCAAAAAAGACAAGTGGAAAAATATATTTGTGATGTTTTTAAATCATCTTCTTATGGGCTTGCTGAGATTGACAGTTCTGAAGAAAAAGAAACATTCTTCATTTGAAATTAAATAGAATAACTTGCAATATCTGAAATTGTCAGGAGGCTTTTTGAAAAGATGTCCTTATGCACACAACTGCAAGTCCATCTGTTGTTTTAATTTGTCTCTCTAATAATTCCCTGGAGTTTCACTTGGTTTGAATGTTAGAATAAACAGAAAGGAATCAAACCATGCATTCTTTAAACAAAATTTATCCAAAAGTACAGTTCTGTGCATTAACTGTTGCCTGTGTCAGCCTCATTTCAAGTTTCGCTGTTTTCATTAAAATTTGCTGAGTGTCTATTTAAAGAAAATATTCATTCCAACAGTTGCTCTGCCTTAAGCAGAACTTTATACAGTTTAGAACTTAAAAATAATTGAAGTATGCAGCTTAGTTAAAACAGATAGCTGTATAAACCATATCAACTGTTTGTATTTCCAGATGTTCTTAAATTGTCAAATTTTCCCTAAACATGTATTTCAACTTTCCAAATAGTTGGCAATGAGAATAATATGTTAATAGTTAAAAAAAAAAAGAAAGGCAATTTGTTTACCTAATTTCAAGTAATTCTATATATTTGAATAAACAAAGAATAACACACTGTATATTAACAATTTTGCTAGCACTGATGCATGATTCATCTTGCTGTGTACAAATTAGTGAAATGTGAAACTTGCTACATCTTTTTCAAAGTCTTAGGAAATATTACAATCTCTGACTCAGTGCTAGAAACACTGAGGATCCAGGCCACTTCTGGACTGATTTAAAGGAAAGTTTTCAATTACATTTAAATAGCAATTAAAAGGAGAGTATAAACAGATTCTTTACATTACATGAACTGATGGTTAACATTATTTTACAGCTAGAAATAAAATCAAATATTTGCTTCTAAACTCTGTAAAGTATAGCAGTCTAAAGAGGCAACGTCCAGATTTTTTCAATTTTTCCCTCAAGCCCAAATCTACTGTTTGTGTAGGTGAACCAGATATTTCAAGCTGAAGCCAAATCTTGACCTTTGAAAATGATAAAAATGCATTGGAACCAATATACCAGAGGCTATTATACATGCAAATGTTATGTTGCGTTGAGTATCATTTCCTTCTGTTAAAATTGACATTTGGAGTGAATATATTGGAATTGGGTCCTAAAATTACATAGTAAAACATAACCTTCCATTTTTTCACATATTAAGGTCAATTGTTTTTGTAGCTGACGAGAAAAATCACACAGAATCCAATGAAGGAGACTTCATTCTCACTCAAATGTCATATGAAATTTACTAGTACTTACAGATGTGCCATTAAAATCTTAAATTGGCTAAAAAAGAATAAAATATAGTGAACCAAACACTTTTAGTTATGTTTATTTTCATGCCCATTTTAAAACCCAGGCTAATTTCTGAACAGTTATTCTGGATTTTACCCGTCCACTTCCACAAGTGATGTTGCTGACTTAACGTGTGCCCTCATTGCTTTTATCTGTTGTCCATATGGTGAATTTCCCATTACATGTAGATGAATTTGAATTGGCATCCCAGAGGCCTCTGCATGTGCTTGTTCAGTTTCACCTGAACATGGATATGATGGAAAGCATTCTATGGGAAAGCCAAAATGTTACAGACTCTTAGTCAAAACTGTTACAGCCTGTGCTGTGATTGTTTCCGTTACCTACTTCATAGTCAAACCTTCACCTGGTAGAAACTAGCACAATTTTGGCAAAAACTGCAGATTAAAAGATTGGAGAACATAGAAACAAGGAGACAAAAAATAAGTCTCTGACTTAAAGTTGTATTAAATCTCTTCACTTACCTAAAACACACAGAGATGGGGGATTTATTAGTTTTATTCTATATATCAAGGAGGATGGGAGTGCATATACTGTACAGTAAAGAGCAGTTCCTTCTCCAGGTTTTCCTTTCAGGTTCAGATTATAAAAGCTGCCTTCCTCTCACTTGTTTGGAGGCCACAGGCAAACTGATTCTCTAGTCTTCACCTGTGCTTGCTCAAGAACTTCCACATCTGTCTTCCCTGCCACAATACTCATGGCAGGCTGCGAGGTCCCACTGACAACCCTGAAAGGGTTAACCATTAAAAAGTAGGCAAAAGGCATGACCAGCTACCCAAACATATTTTTACTAGCCCAGACTAATTTAACCCAAAGGCTCAGTTGGTACATAAGCAGTGTTGCTAATGTCTCATACATATCTGACGGGACTAAGACAAAGAAGGGCCACAGAAGTTTGATGTGGCCCTGTGGACAAAAGCTTCTTTTGATGATTCAGCTATTTGGAAAGGTAGTCCTAGGGAGTATCTTAGTATAAAGTGCAAGCCAGGGAGATATTGAAATTATTTTTGCATTACTTATTTTTACAGCAACGCATAGTCATGTCTGATTTTTCACTCCTTTCTATTGAAGCCTTCCTTATTCAATACTGTTATGACTAAACTACATCATTTCATATTGTTTTTGCAATACATTGCAATTCAAGCACCTCACTCTTCAAAAGCATTGCTTATAACTGCGTTAGTTTTTCCATCCAGTATCACCACGTTACACTGACTTTACTTAAATCAGCAGCTTATAAATGGATAATGTCCCTCTCCCAACCTCTGTGAGATAAAACTGTTATAAAAACTGTGAGCATTGAAGTATGTCAAAACGGCAGGCTGTCCAGCATGGCATGCTTGTTGAGCAGAGATGCCAGAACGAAGACAAGATGGATTTCTGCTTTGAAAGGCCCAGACGCTTTAACCTCGAGCAAGAGATGCCAAAAACTACATACCAATGTTCAAATACAAGATTTTGTCCCTTCCTCCCCTACCAGACCTTGGTCACCTGTGGACTTGCTCCATTTGCAACTATTAAAGGAACAAGGTTTTTAAATGATACCTTCAGTAACATGCAGTACACCATTAGATGCCCAAACACATACAGAAGAATTATTAATTCAGCTGCCCAAGAGAGATAATAATGATTCCTGAAGGCAAAAGTACTCTAGTTGTGACTGTGACCAACACAGCTGCTTTAGGTAGTCAGAGAAAATAAAAGAGGTTAATAGAGATGTGGGAAAGCCAACATGAAAAGCTGGAATAGTGAGGGGAAAAAAGAATCACACTTCTTCCACCAGAAGAGTCCGCTCAGTTGTAGTCTGTATGAGGTTTCACTGAACTAGATCACCTCCTTAAAAAACACAGATTGTTCCTTGCTGCAGAGAAATAATCAGGGAGTGCAAGAGGGGAAGGCTGAATTTAAATTCCATGTTTTCCCTGCTTCCTTCTGTCTCTTATGGGCTGCTGCGACTAATGGCATAGTCAAGTATGCAAAGTTCTTCGAAGACCTAAAACTAGTGTGGATCCTGCTAAAAACACATACATCTTTCCCTCCCTGGGACCATGAAACATTCTGCACATCCCTAAGGCAAATGAACACTCAGATTTTAACAGTGGCAATGTATTAATTTTAAAAATCACTGAAGTGTTTCTGGTTAGAGGGAGCCCAGCCTAATCACTAACACTCATTGCCTCAGGGAGGACTGAAGACTCTAGTTTCCCAATATTTCTGTATTAAGTCTTTTAAAAATATAAAAGACCTAACCAAGAGCAAAACAAATCTCCAAGTTGCTCAAATATTCTCCCAGCGATGCAAAATCCCTGCAGCCAGAAATATCCTTTAGTTGTTAGTTATGCTGCTATTAACTATGAAAACACCCTCTGAATAAGCAGTGGGTTGCAGACAGTTCTGACAGAAGAGACAAAAGCTTGCTATACATAGGCAGTGCCAAGTAAAAATCTTCAGCACGGTGCACGGACATTAAACTCCACCTAATTCTCCCACAGAAAATGTTTCTCTTTTGTTTTATTGGTTTCATTCATCAAGAATGTTTTGCCAGACTTTCATGTTCTTTTGGGACAAATTCCAGGACTCTCTCAGCTGCTGTGCTGTTAGGGACCCAGCAGACCAGCAAATTATGCTGCATCATGCACAGAGAGTACTTAAAGGGAGTTTAAGACCAAATAAACTTTGCAAATATCATCACTGGATTTAAATTACATGCCTGGTGAATTCAGTTCTCTTTGTTGGATCTAATCTAAAGAGGATTTTTTTCACTCTCCTTCCTGAAGGATTCATTTGCCCCTGCTGCTTATTACTCATCAAAAGTCATCATTTTCTGTCTGTGACATCCGGATAGGCTGTTGCCGTGGAAAAGATTATGAAGCTGAAAACAAGGAAACTGATTTGAATTAAGAAGTGAGTTTCAAAGAGTGCAACTTCTGTTCACAGAGGGACTTAAGACATATTTGATCAGGCAGAGATAACATTACAGGAGAAAAAGAAAAGACAAAGACCTTTGCTTTTTTCAATAGTGTGGTGATTGGTATCACAAAACAAATTATAAAATCAAATTATTAAAATTATTTTTTTCAAACACTCCTTTCCTGAACGTTCTTCTCCAGATTATCTTTCTCTTTTACTGAGCTCTGGAATAACAGAATAAACTTCCCACTGGCCTGATATCCTACAGATATGGCTTGGTATAGCTCCATTAACTTAGGGAAAGCTGTACCACTTTATGAAGCAAAGGATCTGAATCACTCCTTCAGAACAGAAATAACATGGCACATCAGGAAAAGTAACCTCTCTGGGCAAAAAGGATCACTTGACTGCAATCAGCCCTTGATGTACTAGCAACTAAGTGTAGATGAGTGTAGCTAACAACTGCACTGCTTCATGGCATTTACAGCTACCAAAAAACAACTGTTAATTGATTGGAGCATGAGATAAAAGTGTTTATAATTAGACCTAACAACATTCACACATCTTGATTTGAGATGAAAGCATCGTCTTACCTCTGAGTTCTCTTTTTGCAATATATAGCACTGCAGATGCCTGGCTTAGCAATAGAAAATTCTGCTGAGGTGAGGAAGGGAATAATTTATTACTCTTTAATGTAGGAATTGCATGGAGATGCTTTGCTGCTTTCCTTTTTGTGCTTCTCTTATTTGAGGAAAGAAAGGAAAACTAATTACCTTTGAAGTCTATCTGTGCAGCTGGATTTCTCTATTCTTTGACCTACCACAGATTCCTCTTCCTGATATTCCGTACATCACTCAGACCCAGAAAATCCAAAGATGGCTCCAGAAGTCAAACGGTTTAGTGGGTCCTTCTACCTCTTAAGTTAACAGTTTGTCTGCAAGATGATGCTGGATAACTATTAACAGTGGTGCCTATATAGATGAGTAGCCACACTCAGCTATATATTTTATTGATTAGAGCACTCTACTTTTATGGTGAAGGCTGGTCTCCAGCAGCATAGGCTGTTCTCTTAGTTGAGATCCTTCTGGGAAAATATCATCTACTTCATGAAGGATGAAGTCCAGGAAGATGCAGGTAGCTCTGCCAACCTGCCTTTTCCAGCAGCTTCCTCTCTGACACTTCAGGAGGAGTTTACAGAATTTCTTAATTCAGCCTTAGTTTTTGTTGTGCTCATACAGCAGTGCAGTAATCAACTCTACCACTTATTTATTCATTCGCAGAACACTAAAAAGTGATGAATTTCAAAATTCAGTGGCTTAATTATTTTATTTTCTCTCCTCTTTCTTTCATTATCTTTGTTCATTAAAACTAATATTCTTGATGATATTATTAAAGCACGACACAACATTAATTTTACAGCCATTTCCCTATGAATATAATAAATTAGTTTATAATAGACCCAGACCATTTTAATTTTAAATAGCATATTACAACACATCTTACTGAATTCATCATTATATTACTGTTAATCAGTTAACATAAAGTAGTTTTGAATTTACTTGTTAAGCTTAAATAATAACCTTTATCTATACTGTTGACCTTTTCTTATAATGTCCTATAATCTTGCCTTTGTTCCAGCATTTGGAGGGATCTTCCTAGAATGTTTGCTTTGTGAGGTCAGAGGCCGCATTTCTTTAGGAGGTTTTAATCAATGCTCTGAAATTCATTATTGAGTACAGAGGAGATGGACAATATATCCCAGGGATTTTAGAACTGGTTCAATAAACGGAATATTTTTGTGTAGTAATTAAATAGTGGAAAGTGTAGATTCTGGGCCTACAGGTTTTGCCGCTGAATTCAAAGACACAGTCAAGCAAATCAAATGAACATTATGCCCCAGAGCAAAGGGATTGAAAATCAAGAGCAGAAAGTCCCTTTACCTTGAACCTGTACAAAGTACATATCTCTTGACTGTTCATCATTACGTGTGAGAGTTGCTTGACTCCTCAACTCTGCTGAGTCCACTCCCTCCTCAGAGCTAGAAAGCAGAGAATCGCCTGTGTCCAGTGTATTGTGTTGCAGGCTGCCACAAAGCTGCATGTCACAATGTGTCTACTGGCACATACAAGCTGCATTAGAAAAGAGTAATCTTAAGACATCCGAAATCAGTGGATATTTTTTACCTGCTTTGCATCTGTCTAGAGGAGGATGGTCTTCAGTGCAGTCACCTGATGGCAAAAACACCTTTTGAAGAGTGAGTTCAGTTTGGCCACATGTGTAAGGATTTACAATAGGGAAAAAGACATCTGCATAACTAAGTGAATGCTTTTCAATACAACAAACATTTTAACTCTCTGCAAGCCTATCCTAGTCCTGAAAGCTAACCATCATGCAATGTGACACATAGTGAAAGGAGAAAAATCTCTCCAAGCTGAAATTAGGTGGTAAAGAGGAGGGTAGGAAGGGTAGTCAAGACTTTGAAGGTGTCTTTTTCTTCCTCCAGTTTGACTACATTTTTCTACTAAAAATGTACTAGAATGGCAGATAAAGATCTATAATAAAATTCAAAGTGCTTATTTGATCTGCTAATCACCTGCTTAATGCTTGTACCTATCTTGCCAAAGCAAAGAAATACAGCCTTCATTATGCAGGATCTTAAGTCCTCCAGTGCCTGCAATGACAATGATGCTACTGCATTCTCTACCCCTAGGAGTGTGAATATATAGTCTAATCTCCTCCTACTAAAGCCAATGCAAGTAGAGTTTTGACCTGCTGGTTTTTAGCCTCTCATCTCCATAAGAGATAGAAATAGATAACTACAAATTTAAAAGTTAGATTGTTCCTGAATATTTTTCTATGCTTTATTTAAAAGTGCTTTGAAAGTATTTTGCCTGTTTAGTCTTTGCAACAAGTAGGAATATTTGCCTGAATATTTTATTTTAGTTACATTTCACTTACAAGTGCTCCAACAAGAATTTGGCACCATTTTTATATTTAGTCCTTAATGCTTATTTTGTCAGGCATTAAGATTATCAGTGGTTCTGTAGGCCTCTGTATGCAGCTTATTTCAGATGATATCCACATGTCACCTACTAAATTTGGACCGAAACAGCTGCAGATTGTTTTGGGTTTGCTTTTTTTTGCCAAAATAAAAAGTGCATGTCATCGAAAGCAAAAAAAAACAATGAAAAGTCTAGTCCTAAATATTTCACTTCTTTAGGATGAATATATTTGCTGAATTTTATGGGAGCTCATGGAGTTTTTATCATCTTAAAACAGCATTTTACATAAATAAAATTAAATTGTTTTGACTGTAATTATATAAAACTATAGAAATGAGTTCCAAGCTGATGGTCATTTAGAAAACAGGGGGTTAGCAATTAGGACCCATAAAATAATTCTACCTTTGCATATTATATTTTTGAAACCTATACTAAAATGCTTCAAATGACTCTGGCATTCTCATTTCTTAAGAGTTGTTGACAAATTGAAGGACATGTGAAAGGAAGCCAAACAATTTAGTTTAGGTTTGGAGAAAGTACCTTACACTGAGAAACATAAAGATCTCAGTCTCTTTATTTTTCCAGAAAGAAGATTGAAAGGTAGTTTGATTACAGTGTATGGATATCTTAAATATGGAGGAAAAATGGGTTGCACAAAGGTGCTTAATCTATCAGGAAAAGGCAAAACCAAAGCCAAGAGCTGCAGTTTAAAACCAAATTGACATAAAATTAAATTAAATAAAAAAAATTAGTATAATAATAAGTAGCAAAAGACTATCTGGATTCTCCACCTCTTTTTAACTCTCTATATAAATGGGATGCTCTTTCAGAAGACAAGCTTTAGCCAAGACAAATTATTTTAAATTTGAAATAGTTATTACAGTCAATATTGGGTGAACTGGTTAAAGTTTAAAGGTCAGTAGTACTCAGGAAATCAGATTTGGAGAAAGTATGTTGATTCTCTACTAATGAAGTATAACTTACTAGCAGAGCAGAAAGCAAGACTGCACTGAAAATCCCACAGAGGACATTAGCCTGGGCTTTTTGCCAGTGACAGGGATGGCAAAGGCAAAGGGCTAACAAAGTACTGGACTGCAACTTGCTCCACAATCCTTGGTCTCAGAGTCTTTTGGCCTCAACCTCTACAGAAGACAGGCTAACAGTGCTAATTTGTGAAACCAGTGCATAAAAGCTTTGGCTGTAATAAAAGTATTTAATAACATGAACATTCAGCACTTAGAATGAATTTCATCAAGATTGCTGTGGACAACTCAAAGTGAAGTGCAGCAAAAAATAGCACTTACAGTGCTAAGTCATCAAAAAGCTACTGTTGACTTCAGTTCCTCTAGGAATATCAGCTATCCCAAGCAAAGGCCTCTCCAAACACTTTGGAGTACACTGAATAAATATATAAATAGATAATAGGCATTTTAAATACTTTTCTTCTCTTTTATCCTTTTCCCACCTTCTCCTCCAACCTTGCCAACCAGAAGAGCATCAACAGCCATGTGATATGCTGTGTGAAAGATTTTGTGCAGCTCGCTCCCAGAGAACACGAGGGCTGACAAATTAGACATCACAGATATTTCAAAGGGCTGGGGACAGGCCCTAAATAAGAATATTAAGATGAACTGAATAATTTTGCAAAGTACAAGGGAATAAAGTCTTTCAAAGATCCCATCTATGCCTAGATGCATATGGGCCAGAGGAAGAGGAGACATTGAAAGTAAGGTTACTGAATTCTCCAAATCAATCGCTGTCATAGAACTTAGTAGAAAAAAAAGTTGTAAAACTAAGTTCAACTGTACAGGGAATTAGTTGAGATTTTATACACACACTGACAAAACACACACCCACTTACAGAAGTTTCAGCATCTAGCAAGAATTAATCACTTCCAGAGAGAGACCTTATTTAAACAAAGGACTTTGATTAGAATTAACATAAAGTCAGATATAAATAGGCAGAATGATATGGCATTGAAATCAAGATCCTCAGCATTAAGAGAGGTGAACTGTTAATCGATTCATATGGGAATATACTGACCAGTTGACGAATAGCAGAAATGATCATGCTGGTATTGATTTTTCCACAAGTGAAAAGCCATTTAGTACTTCAAAAGAAACCTCAACATTTTTTTTTCTCTAGCCAAAAAAGCTCTGAGTCTCATGAGCAAAGAGAGCAAAGAGCATAGGTAACGCCCCTCCGTTGCTCTCTTCTTCTCTGTTTACACCCCTTCCACAGGATCTTTTAAGACCTTCAGAAGTAAAAGCTATCAATGCAGGAGAGAATGTGAGATTGTGATTCCAAGCCCTTCTGAAGCTGGAGACCCAGAGTAAGACAATCATATATTAGGTTAATGACACCTATTAAAAGAGCCTCATCTTCTCTCACATACAGGGAGGGCAGAAAAAAGGCAAGAATGAACCATATATATGGAGTTTTTTGATTCTTGAACACATTTAACTCTAGCTATCAGCATTTGTAAGATAAAAAATGAAAATGAACTGCAAGAATAATAAAAAGGGCTTTTCTCTCCCAGCAAAGCTCACAAGTGGCGCCAAACAAAAACTTTTAACTAAGCATACTAAAAAAGATGAAAATAAATAAAAATGACACCTTCTATATGTTTTGTCTTGGTTAACAATGCTACTATTTATGCCAAAATATTAAAACTAGCTGTGGTGGTTTGACTGTGGCTTGGCACCAGGTGCCCAAAAAAGCCACTTTAGCCCTCCCCTCCACAAATGAACAGAGGAGAGAAAATATAATAGGAAGCTCCTGGGTTGAGATAAGGATTGGTAGAGATCACTCACCAATTACTTTTATGGACAAAACAGGTTCAACTTGGGGAATTTTGTTTAATTTCTTGCCAATCAAATCAGAGTAGGGTACTGAGAAATAAAAAAGCAAGCCTTAAAAGACCTTTCCCCCACCCCTCATTCCTTCCTGGGCTGAACTTCATTCCCAATTTCTTCTACTTCCTCCACACTAGCAGCACAGAGGGACAGGAAGTGGGGTTGTGTTCAGTTCATCACACATTGTCTCTGCTGCTCCTTCCTCCTCAAGGGGAGGATTCTTTACACTCTTTCTGTCCTCCAGCATAGGATCCCTCCCACAGGAGACAGTTGTCCATGAACTTCTCCAAAAGGAAGTTCCCATGGAAGTTCTTCATAAACTGCTCCAGAGGGATCTCTTCCACAGGGTGCAGTCCTTCAGAAACTACCAGTAAACTTGCTCCAGCATGGGCTCCTCTCTCCTTGGGGCCACATGTTCTGACAGGAGTCTGCTCCAGTATGGGCTTCCCACCCGGTCACAGCCTCTTTTAGGCACATCCACATACTCCAGCCTGGGCTTCTCCATGGGCTGCAGGGGAACAGCCTCCCTCACTGGGATCTGCACCATGGCCTGCAGGGGAATCTCTGCTTCAGTGCCTGAAGCACGTCTTCTACCTGCTTCTTCACTGACCTTGGTGTCTGCAGGGCTGCTCCTCTCACATATTCTCACTCCTCTATCTCAGGTGCTGTCGTGCAGCACTTTTTTTCCCCTTCTTAACTATGTTATCCCAGAGGTGCTACCACCATCGTTGATGGACTTGGCCTTGGCCAGCGGCAAGTCCATCCTGGAGCAGGTTGGCATTTACTCTGTTGGACACAGGGGAAACTTCTGGCAGCTTCTCACATGAAGCACCCTGGTAGTCCCCCTGCCACCAAAACTTTGTCACGCAAACCAAATACAGTAGTTTACTAGTATTTTATGAGGAGTGCCTGAGGCAGGTGGGGTCATTTAGCCTGATGAGAGGGAGGCTCAGCAGGGAGCTTCCTGCTCTCTACAACTACCTGAAAAAAGGCTGTGGCAAGGTGGTGGTCAGCCTCTTCTCCCAGGCAACTAGTGACAGCACAAGAGGAAATGGCCTCAAGTTGCAGCAGGGGAGGTTTAGATTGGCTATTGGGGCAAGTTTCTTCACAGAAAGGGTTGTCAAGTGTTGGAACAGGCTGCCCAGGGAAGTGATGGAGTCACCATCCCTGGAGGTATCTAAAAGACATCTAAATCTGGCACATAGGGATGTAGTTTGGTGGTGGATTTGGCAGTGCTGGGTTCACGGTTGGACTTGATGAGCCTAGTGGTCTTTTCCAATGTAAAAGATTCTATGATTTTATGATTCTGTTCTTCAAACCCCATACCTATTATTATGATGAAAAGTCTCGTCCCAAGATTTTTTAAAATAATTTTACCATACAGTAGAATTTATCATTTTCCCTCCAAAACGAGGAACACTTTAAACAGTGGGTATGTGGTTACAGATCGAAATTTTAGTTCTTTGGGACTAGGAGAAAGCTTTGAAATATACACACATACATATACATATGGCATGTACATAATACAAAACATATATAGAATATAAATATACTCTTTTTATGCATACAGTGTGTGCACTACATTTATATTACTGTAGAGGAAACCACTCATCCCTATTTTGTTGTATTTGCAGGCCCTTCAGTGTGCTAAATACAGCATAGCTTGTTGAGTCCACTTCAGTTTTGGCTAAGTACCAACCCAGTTTTTGAAAATAACTTGAACATGTGCCTTACTGCTTTCACAAAATCAGAATTTTGCAAAAAAATAAGATACAGTAGTATCTTATCTGATTTGTCTCAGCTGAAAATCTTGCCCATTGTCTTTAGGCTCTATTTCATTCGTGTAGGAATATATCTAGTTTTAATTCTCCTAATTAGAGCTAATTGCTTAGCATGCCTTCCTTCATCAAACGTTTATCACAGATACTAAGTATCTAAATTGTATCATAGTTTTTGTAGACAGATTAGATCTATATCTACATCTGTAGTCTTTTTCCCTTCCTCTCACTTAGTCCTTGACAGAAGTCTTATGTTTGTTGAAGACCTATTAGAAGTGCTGTTCCCATTGAAACAGAAATAGCAAAGTGTCTTCAGAGGATGACAACAAAAGAACAACAAAGGAAAACTTTTTTTCAAAATGCAGTGTATTTCCACGTGGAAGCCCCAGGATCTGTACCTGTATTTTCTTTTCTTACTGAGAAATATTCAAACCCTGTTACTATTTCGCTGTTGTTTTTAAATGCAAATTCAACTGAAACTTTTCATTTTTCAGAAGGAAGAGAAACCTTTGCTTTTCAGTTACGTTTTAGAAGAGCTTTATTTTGATAAGTTTGTTTTATTGTTTTCCCACAGGTTTCAGGTAAACAGTTTTGCATTCCACTGCTTGATGTATCCAGGATGTGACAATGTCATTTCTGGGGAGTGTTACTGAAAAAAAAAAAAGGATTTTAGAGAAAACTTAGATTAGTCCCACTTTTTGCAGAGTTATCCCAGTTTTGGCCGTGCCATGTCATGCACAGTTAAATTAAAGTACCAGGACATTAAAGTAAAAAACATAGCAGTTATATGCCTGCATATAATTCCATAACCACTACCACAACAATTACAAAGCCCAATTCAGCCACATGGGGTTTTTGACTGACAGATAATTTTTTTTTATAACACATTCAATACTTCCCATAACTTCTGGTTCTGAAAATTCAGAGAGAGAAGACTACCTTTTCACTAGGGCCTTCAATACTGTTGCTTTCACTTTTAGTAAAATCAGGAATTAGTTATAAAAAAAATTAGATTATCTGAAGACAGAATTACTGAAGTTACACCACCTTTAAAGTCAATATCATGCCCTTAAGATGCCCATTTCTTCCCTGCCTTGCACTGTTGCATAGTGCAGACAGAATCAGCTCAGATATATGAGATACATGAGCTACAGAAATATTATCATGTATGGACTATAAGCTTCTCTGCAGCTGTTATCACCTTCCTGCCCACAAGCCTTCTCAAGTATGAACCTTATGTAATCAGTGCTAAAATAGCCTAAAGAAGGCACAATTTGTTTAAGTCCTATAATAATAATAATAATAATAATAATAATAATAATAATAATAATAATAATAATAATAATAATATTTATATTTTATCTATGAAGTTAGCTTATAAGAATCAAAGCATTTATGAGAAGGTCTAAGTATTTCTGGTATTTGTCATACCACAAATTTATTTTTTTTCAACATGAAATTTTACAAATCATCTAGAGTACATAGATGCATTATGACTCAACAATATGAGAAAATTAATAGGTCTTAGTAGACTTTATATGCGACTTACTAATGACACTATTTACAAGAAAACAAATATTGTAATCAGTTCTCCTTAGGAAAACATCTCTAAGTTAGTATTGCATGAAAGAAGACTTGCTTGTATTGTAGTAGATAAAGCTCTGAAAAATATTCTCTTTAATTTAAGACCAGGCATTTCAGGTTTTAAAAAACACTTTTGGCACTAAACTTTGCACATCCAAAATTCAAATTTATGATCTACTTTTTCATTTGTTTTCCATGTGATGGTGTGTGGAAGCTGGAATGCAGACAAAACACTGATTTCTCTTGAGCTGATATTATAGTTCTGTTTGAATACAACAGACTATAGTGTATAAATATGACAAACCTCTCAGGACAAGAATTCAATTTCACCTCTTGTGCTGAGCATTATTGCAATTACTCAAATGATTAAAGTTATAGATGACTTTAAGCACTTCCCTGAATCAGGGATTTAATGCTTTAAAATCCCAGGATCAAATCGAGCAGCACCAATATGGTTGTGATTAAGGGAAGAAGGCATTTTTCTGGTCTCCTGTTTTCTTCTCACATAATTGGGGAACATAGCATATGCGGTTTTACTTGGCGAACTTAGAAACATAGCACTGGAACACAAATTCAGTTTACCGGAATTTGTGGAGCCTTTATGAAAAATTAAATTAATGCCAAATCAACTTAAATAAAAATCACAGTTGTCTTTAGATCAATCTCTTGGCTAAAAGAAATTAGGGCAGAGAAAAACTGTCATAGAAAAAGTAACCAGTCTTCTGAAATTGCGAATAAGTTCTCCATATACCCAGGCTCACCTTTCATAACATAATAGCTTACAGAAACTCACAATAATTAATGAAACATATTTCTTATGCCACTCAAAGTGCAAGGAACACTTGTTATAGGTATTATTGACAAAATCAAATGGGTAAATACATGGCTTTTTGTATTCGAGGGGGTTATTGGTATTTTTCACTTAGAATATGTTTTCTAGAGAAAGCCAAGAAAAAATTTTGCTTTTAATCCTGAGACAGATACAGGCAGACAGAGAAACTCCACCCATAAAAATCTTCTTAGCAGAAAAAACACTCTCTAAATAAACAAACAATAACTCAGTACTGGCAGACAACAGCCATAAATTGCAACTTGGAAGGTTCAGACTGAACAACAGCAAGGACAGTAGTAGGTACTGGAACAGGTTGTTCTAGGAGACAGGGTTTTTTTGTCTTTGTCATGAAATTAAATGATGACCTGTGGAATATATTGTTCATTTCTGAAGGATGGGTAAGGTAGAAAAAGTCTAGGTGAGGTTAAATACAGTAAATATCCTTCAAAAGCAAAAAGGAAAAAAAGGATGACTCAATTCCAATTTCCATTCAAATGCCCACGCATATTATTTAAAAACACCTGAAAAAAAAATAGGGACATGAATGGCATGCTGTGGATATATCATAAGCAGATTAGATCAAACCAATTTATTTTCCTTCTCTGACAGAGAAATAGATTTTGTGGAGAGATGAAGTAGTCTTTTACGCATCTCAGCTTTAGTAAGGATTTACCTCAGATAGCGCTTCTGTTGCCCAGCTCAGAAATAGCTAAAAGGTCTAGACAAATGTACCAAAGCCGCACAGGTTTTTAGAAACCCTTTCTCAAGGTAGTTATCAACAACTTAATGCTAAAAATGAGGGCATCACTACAGGATTCCTCCTTAACTATAGTATCAATCTATACAGTCAATAATAACTTGATGAATGAACATAGCATATGCTTATTAAACACTATTCATGGTACCAGACTAGGAGGGACACAGTGTACAGTGAAAGCATCCAATTCAAAAGGTTCCTAGCAAATTAGATATCTGATTTTGAGGGTAAAGAGATTACAATTCAAGAAGCAAGCAAAAATCAATTGTAACAGAATTATAAAAAGATTATTAGAATAGAACTATAAAAATCCCAAACTGTCTACCCATCAACAATATCATGCCAGAACAACATTGTGTAAAGACCTCATGTAGTGGGAGGCATTAATAGGCATACAGCCTGTCAGATACAGAATACAGCCCCCCAGTCTTATCCAATCTTGGAGTGGCCTCAAAGTATTGCATCTACAAATATACTTCAATGAAAGGTATAACCAACTGAAAAGGTCAAGAGATGAATAAGGAGACTCAAATGGATGAAAATAAGAACTTAATGGCAGGTTAAAGAAATTAGTGCTCATTTTAATCTACTGGGAGAAAAAAAAACCAGCCAGCTTGAACAAGTGGTTAAATAGTGCTGTTAAAATATTTTAAAATCTTCTTTAGAGTATGTTCCTCACACTCACAATCATTAGAAGGAGAAATAACAGAGTAGAAGTGATTCATGGGAGTTTCAGATTAGGCTGCAGGGAAGACTTTGTAAAGGTAAGAATGGTAAATTACAAGAAGCTGCCTGTAGAAACTGTAGAGTCTCCATCATTAGGAAACACTTTTGAGCAAAACAGGCAAGCATCCATCAGGAATAGCATAGATATAACTGATTCTGCCTCAGAGTAAGAGGAAGAACTTAACCTTTCCAGTCATCTGATGACAAAAACAATCAAACAGTTCAGAAGAGACCCGAGGAATAGACATCAAAACTGGAGTCCTCAAGAAATTATTTTGGAAAACAAGCTATGACACACACAAGGTTGCTTTGAATGTCAGAGTAACCAGGTTATATTTGAATGTTCATGGGGATGAATGGTAGGCACAGAGAATTAAGGAGAAATACACCGGACAACAAATGGTGGATAAAAAAATGCACTATGTAGAAAATGCCCAATAGAGGATTAACAGTATGCTCTTGTCTACTGTTTCATGTGACGTATAAAATCAATAGAACAACAGAGGACAGAAAAAAATGAGAAACATATCTAAAGAGGTTTTTAAGAGAAATGAGAACTCAGATATCTACAAAATTATGCAGCAGCAGTCTCCGATATCCATACTGGTCTCCTCAAGAGATACTGGATAAATTATTCAAGTTACTTGCTCTCTGATTGAGCAGTTTAGGTTCATTCCCTTTTCACTGTATAAGACAAGAGCTCATACATGCATCCAAAATAAATGGGGAAGAGTATAAGATATTTTCTTCTTGCTACTGAGATGAGAAAGTCTAGGAGAAATGACTGAGAAAATATTGTCCATGACTTGCTGATGTTATGAAGGCCTATTCATGGCTGGGCTTCGCGAACGAAGATTTGGGAAGGGCTCTACCCACATTTGTTGCAGGCGCGTTGGTGGCTAAAAAGGCCAATACGAGATAGGAATGTCCGGTTGCAAAAGGCAGAGCAGAAAGACTCCTTAGATGGTATATTCTGCAAGGCACGATTCTTTCTGCGTTGTCTTTACTCCTCAAGGATGATCCTGTGTGCTTTCTCAAAAGCATCAGCAGCGTTATAGATGGTGTGTCTCCAGACCTCCCGACTGGAGGCCAGAGTAGACCAGTTATGTTGATCAATATGGCCAAGGCTGAGATGTTGTTTTAGGGAGTCCTTGTATCTTTTCTTCGGGGCTCCTCTCTTGCAGCAGCCGGTAGCAAGTTCACCATAGAGCAGGATCTTAGGGAGGCGGTGGTCCTTCATCCTGGAGACGTGTCCTGCCCAGCGCAGCTGTGTTCTCAGCAACATGGCCTCAATACTTGTGACTGCTGCTTGTTCTAGAACAGAAGTATTAGTCACATAATCTGACCAGTGGATGTTTAGGATTGAACGGAGGCAGCGTTGATGGAAGCGTTCTAGGAGTCGCAGGTGGTGGCGGTAGATGACCCATGATTCAGAACCGTATAAGAGAGTAGACAACACTATGGCTTTGTAAACACTGATCTTTGTACTTTTCTTCAGGTGTTTATTTCACCAAACTCTTTTATGAAGCTTTCCGAAAGCACTATATGCCTTTGCCAATGTGTTGTCTATCTCCCCGTCAATCTTACCATCCGAGATGAGGCTGCCTAGGTAATTAAACTGCTGGACTGATTTGAGTTCTGATTGGCCAATGGTGATGTGGGGGTGATGGGGGACTTCCTGAGGTGCAGGATGATGGAGAACTTCTGTCTTCTTTAAACTGACTTCCAGCCCAAAGAGCTCAGCAGCGTCTGCAAAGCAGGATGTTAAACGCTGCAGGGCTGCTTCTGTGTGGGCAACAAGGGCGGCGTCATCAGCATTAAGCATCTCCCGGACAAGATGTTTTAGGGTCTTGGTGTGGGCCTTCAGTCGCCTCAGGTTGAATAGGCCTATTACATAACAAAAAAAAGACAAAACCAAATACACTCCAACCCCAAAAAGTACTCCACTGGCTTGGGAGACTTAATTTGCTTGTACTGAAATTTATTCTGTGATTGGTAACAGTTTTATTAGAAAGAATCTACTTTTGATGATATAAAGGGATATTATCTGAATGAGATTCTAATTTGGAGGAGTAATAGAACACAATGAAGTATTTTTGGTAGCTCAAACAGGGGGGAAGGGGAGTGGAAAACAAGAGAACAAAATGTAGTAAGAAAAAAATTTAACGAACAGAAGAACAAATAAACAAAGGAAAACAATATATCAGGGAGAAAGGAGAACTGCAAAAAAATGCGCAGTATTTGGAAGCCATTGCTGATTATGCATTTCCCAATAAAAGCAGTTATAAGAAGCAATAAAGAGTTTCCTTTGAGTGCAAATTCAGTTTGGTAAAATTTAGACAAACCAATACAAAGTGTGTGTTAACCCGTAGTTTCAATGAAAAAGTCTCTTGAATTAAGATCTCAGTCAGTTTCTCATTGCAGGAGTTGTTTTTAATAGTATTATCAGAACTGGAGACCAATATCTTCTTTTCCTTTAGTGTCTGAAATCTCTAAGTGTTGATGTGTGCAAAAAAGAAAAAGCCTCTTTGGCCTTAGTCTACCACTGTAAAAGGTTTCACATCTTTATTTATGGGAGGCCAGTGTTAGATGAAATTGACCATAAACTACTTATTGCTGTTGCCAAAAAAGATCTGACAAACACTCCCACTGAGAAAAGAGGGAGGTTTTTTCCTGCTACAAATATAGGATTTGCAAATTGAACACAAACCTGGAAAGATTTGTGGCTGTAGGCTCACCCTCTAGAGCATTTCAGCAAAACAAAGCAGCTGAACAAAGTCCAGAACTAAATTAAATGCACGTCAGTCTGAGGAAACAGAAACGTACACATCAACCACCAACTGTCCAATCTCAGATAAAAAACAAATGGCAATTGTCAGAGCTATGGCTAAGAATGCAGAGAGTAATGAAGGCTGTGATCACAGTCCTATTATCAATCTGAAGGACAGCAGCTCGCAGTAAATGAGTTATTATTTAAGGGCACAAGATGGCAATTGCCGAAGCAATAATGTTTAAATACCTAAAGAAAGAGACCTTGTTTCTTCCTCATTGAGACAGACCAAAAGCTCCTTTAAACTCTGTCTAAAAAAGGTCACTACAAAACCTACAATAGTACAGGGACCCATGGAGCCACATGCTGTAACTAGATCATGATGTTTGATTCCAGCCAATGATTCTATTTAGTGTTCATACAGACATTTCATTTTCACATTGTTCATACTTTTCACCTTGCTTTGCACAAAAAGTTCAGTTTGGTTGTTTTTTTAAAGCTGATAATTTCAAACCTGACAGCTTCATTCATTACCCTTAACCTTTTGTATTAGAAAGGTTTGTGAATAACCATTCCTTATGTATCAAGGTGGGATATCAAGAATGCCATATTGTTTTCAAGGCATGAGAAGCATCATTATTTATACAGTTGTATACTGCTTTCAGTTCTGCTCACTGCTCCTTCATTAACTGGCAGGAATCTACGCGTTTTTCATGACTGTATTTGAGCACTGACCAGCTCTCATTGCTGCAGTATGACAACTCATTCAAATGCCATCTCTGAGGAAACAGAATTACTTTACATTTACTCATTTACTTTGTATGAAAGTAATTAATAAATGAAAAAAAATAGAAAATCTCAAACAAACAAACAAGATAGAAGAAAGGGCAGTTCTCCTCCTCCTCCCTTGTTGGCCAAAAAGCTACTATAGAAGTCTCAAAGCTGAATAACTGAAGAAATTGAGTGTCAGATCTATTCCAAAATATAACTAAACACAACAAACATCACTGAAATAGTGTTGTTACCTCCAGACCAAAGATCCTTGAAACAAAGTAGAGTTATATTTTTAGGCTGAAACAATCCTATCTCAAAACAAAAGTAGCCTTTAGACAATTACTGGAACTCTCATACGATAAAATTATCAAAAGATGGTATGTCTAAATGAGTATTTGGTCTTATAAAATCCATTTTCTGTAGACAAGGCTCTTTCTGACAGTGGATGCTAGTTTGGTGAGGACAGTGCGAACTCAGACCTTTAAAGTTCTTATTTCAAACAGGCTTATTCCTGACAAACAGAGTCTGCTGAAATCTCTTAACATGACATAAACATGCCTGTTTCATGGCTTGTTCAAAGCATTAGCAACCTAATCTTAAATTATTTTTCTGTTAAGGACCATGTATCTCAGTTACTTTTTAATGTTCTGTTTTCCTACAATATCCATTTATTTAGAAGGTTTAATTTTTCATCATACTTGGATTTCCTTCTTTTTTTTTTGCCTCCACCACCTAATAATAATCCAAAACTCTTTTCTGTAGACAGGAAAATACACTGTGGTCCCCTTAGAATTCTAGTCTTCATACTTAGGGATAAAACCAAAGGTATGGGACTCATTTTTCAGACATCAAAAATAGAGTCACAGGTCATTTAACTCTTAAGATTAAAGAAGGTTAACAGAAAAAATGAACTGAAAATCTGCTCATCGGAAAAGACAATGGATTCAGATGCCAGCTATAATGAATATTCTCACATATAACTGCTGAAGTCTGCTAGGGAATAGGTAATTGAAACACTCTGATTTTATTCTGATGCTTAATATGAACATAAACACAACCCCCCTTAGTGCATCAGCTATACTGTCACTGTATATCTCATATCAGAGTGTAAAAAAGACTCTGGATCCTGTGAGCAATGCAAAGTTATCTCTGCTGTGAATTTGTGACTTCACACAACCAACAGAAGAGATAAATGGTATACTCTCATGTCCTCAAAGAATTAGTCACTTGTAAAATCAGCAAATTAAGAAATAAGCCTTAGAAGGCACAATTTTAGTGCATCAGATGCATGAAAATATAATTTCAGAGAAATGTACAGAATAGCTGAAGCATTTAGAGACATATAATAGCCCTGTAAATTTTTGAAATAAATAAAAAACCTTTTTTTCTCTACCTCCCACACAGTGTTTTGTTAATGAATTCTACAGTTTGCACAAGTTAAATAAGATTCTCTCATGGAAAAGACAGACACAATCTAGGAACAACAGAAAAAAAGTAATTGCACTAAAAATCTGTACTAATAATCATGTTAAACAGATGAGAAATCATCCTCATGTTGTATGTAATTAAACCACCAGCAAAGTTGTTTCGTATCAAAATTATAAAGCAAACTTTTATATAATTCCAAATTGCTTTTAACTCAGAACATAGGAATGTATATTTTTGCCTTTATATTTATCAAGCTTTCTCCTTGTCTTTAAAAGTCTAATATATTCAAGGCTATCAGACGCTGAAAAATTAGTTAGCATGGTAACATTCTTTGTCTGCCTCAGAGATCTCTAGGTAAAGCGATAAAATTTTTTAAAAAAGAGTACTGTATTGCAAAACAGTACACATATAATCAAGCAATAGACTGAGCTTAAAGTGTAACTACAGCACTCAGTATACACGTCTCATCATCTGTTGCAGGTTCTTTAGTCAGACTCCACTAATTCTTTCCTGGCTACATCAATACGGCAAAAGATTTGGAAAGAAGGCATTTATCAGAATTCATCACTATTAGAGGAAACGTTCAGAAACTGTGGCAAAACAGACTCTAAACATTCATACAAGTTAATAAACAGATTCACACCAAGTTAACTGAAATCACAGCCTCAGAAACTGCTGCATGCTAACAGTCAGGTAAATGAGTTCCTAATCTGATTTAGTCTGTTTCACTGTGCATTTATTCTCCAGGATATCAAATTACCTCAGGGACTACTTATCAATACACAACTGCTAATCAAAGCAATTGCTCAACATTTGAGATACATGTTGCTCGTACAGAAAGGTTTTGAACACTTGGAGATAAATAACCTTTCAATAAGGTAATAAAAATGACCTTTAAGTACAACCTTTTATTGAAGATGCCCACTAAAATTATTTAAACAGCTTTGACAACATTACATGCTTAAAATATTCTTTCTCTAACTCACCCATAAAATTTTAAATATTGAAAAAATATTTGCTTATGTCTGCATTTTATTCAAATTAATCTTGAAAATTTATGTTATACATTTTGATGCCATTTGAAGGTGAAACATTTGGTGGATTTTATATTTTCTTTTGATTACCACCATTATAAATATTAACTTATAGTAAAATACAATAGTGTGTTTTTTGCCTCTAAATATTTATTTTCCAAAATTTTTACAGGAAAAAGTATTTTTTTGATAATCTCCACAAAGTACTCTGGGAAGATAAAGAGAGTACTAGTTGCATGTACTTTAGATGAATACTATCCAGTTTATGACAGATTGAATGTGTTGGAGAGAAATGGATTATAGGTGACTTTGAGGCTAGATTCCCAACTCAAATCCTCTCCTTCTCAGCTTTACTGAACACTTCAGTGCCACAGAGATTCTTTGTACTAGAAAGCATTAGACAAAAGGAAGACCTGTGCTCCAGAAGTACAGGCCATATACTGACACTTTTTATGATAACAAGAGCATTTGAGATCTGTTGAACCTTACAGGAGAACAAGTCTGAAGTAGATCAATTACAGAAGAAACCACCATCACTTCCTGATTTCATACAAATGAAATAAAATACTACTGATAGCACACTTTCCATTAAAGAAATTTTAAAACACATGAATAAAAAGAAAAAAAAGAAGCATAATTTTTGACTGTGCTATGGAAGGAAAGACCTTCAAAATGCAGTTAAACCACTACTGAAAGCAGACAGACAATAAGCTCTCTGGTACATTATATTTTACTTTTAAAGCTCTACATTAATAGAAAAAATATTGTTATTATTATCTCAAGGTTGACATTTTATCAACATTTACATGGTTACAATGAGGTTATCAGTTTATGGTGCATGTAGATGAGCCATTCTAGTCTTCACAGTAAAGTATTTGCTTTGCTCTTTTTGTAAACATATATTAAAAATGTCAATAACAAAACACAAAAGTAAAAAAAAAAAAACCACAAAAAACCCAGAAGAAATAAAAATAAAAAACCTTCCCATAGAATATTTGAAATTTCAGTTGATAGCAAAACACATAGATAGAAGAATGAAACAATAAATTGTACTCTACTTTTGGGCAAAATTATGATAGACAGAACAAAAAAAAAGATTGTTCACCATTAGGTAATTTAAGACTACCCTGTGTACAATTTTCCTCCTTATCTTGGCAGACAAAGCTGTAATAAACATGCAATTACTAATATTAGTGAAATACATTTTTCTTCAAAAGACAGTCATATCATATTTACTCACAAATATGTTAAAATTTTTCAGTCTGTTTCAGCAATTACACGATACAAAGTGTTAAGACTCGATGAAAATAAGCAATTGCTATAGAGAGAATATTTTTCTGAAGGTAGTAGACTGTCATCCCTTTTCAAGGGCTGTAATAATAGTGAAGATGAAATTACAATTCGAAAAAATGCTGCATAGTCACATTAAGTGTTTGTGTTGATTCCAAAAATCCCAGCTGTCTCACCTGAGATGCTTATTTTGGTTTTTGGGGGAATCTGTGTGTGTGTGTGTGTGTGATTCTTTTAGTCCCTTAAATTGGTATCTGAAGCACTTCCCTTTGTGTATTGTTAATCTGCCCCTTCAACCAGTGTAACGTGAATTCAGAGCATTAAATTTCCATTAGGGATACCACACTGGCATAAGTGATTGCACAGATCGGCCTTATCTGTCAGGTACTCTGCACCTGTAATTTCTATTCCCTTCATTTGAGCTGGGGCAGGTATTCAATAGTCCATTCAAAGTTTCAGTGCACTTATGGGATCCACCTAATTTTTTGGCTGGTCACAGCTGGCTGTACTTTAAAGTAATAGGAGTCTCAGATCATCTTGCTGAAACTGTCTAGGATGTTCACTTTACACCATCCCAGTCTCAAATACTGTCCCAAATTTTTCTAGGAACAACACACCTGCATCCAAGTATTTCCATATTTCAGCACAGAATAGGAACCAAAATATCACCTTGGACACCTTGCGTCCAAAATAGTGCCTTGGACACACTTAGCCTTATGTAGAATCGCCGATTTCGCAGAATTGGCACTGTCTAATGGAAAAAAAACCCAACAAAACAAAACTAAAACGTTAGATGGAATAACTGGCAAAGGAGTCAACAGTGTTTAAAGGGCTGGTATGTTTTAAGCAAACGTTGAGGACAGTAGTACATTTCCCAGCTTTCAGAACATTAAGGAACTAGTACTAAACATCTAAACATAATTAAATGGACTGTGGTGGGTGCAACAGCGTAGCTACAGCCTCTGGTCCAGATTCTAATCCTAGATAGGCATAGTACAAGATCTTGCAGAAAACTTTCATCAGTAAAAGATGAGTACCTTGGGAAATGGAAGGCAACCAATTTCTTTCTCATTATGTGTTCATTTCTTAATTTGCAAGGGATAAGTTTTGCTTCTTTGTAAAGCCTTGCTGGAAGTAACAGGATTTGCATAGGTGTAAATGAGGGCAAGATATGTCCAATTATTCTAGGTTTTGAAATTAAAAAAGGAATTACTACTAGATTGCTGTGACCCTTCATTTTGCAAAACTACCAACTTACCATCCCTTTGTTTAAGAGAGTTTTTGTCCTTTCACTGTAAGCACCCACCACTGATTTGCAGTCAGATGACTAGAAATGCATCGTTTTCATCCTAGAGAGAGACTCTGTACTCTCTCAACTTATGCACCACTTGGTAAGACTGAGACTTAGAGATGTATATTCCATTTAACATTATTTACCTTTCATTTTTCTAAGAGCAGGAACTTTTTGGTTTAGTTCAGGGAGTAATAAAACCTCAGAAGATGCAGATCAGCTGTGACCAGAACCCTTTGCTCCTTCCACACTCTTGGCCTTATGTAGAATCTCCAATTTCACAGAATTGGCACTGTCTAATGGAAAAAAAAAAAAAAAAAAGAAAGAAGTTAGATGGAATAACTGGTAAAGGGGTCAACAGTGTTTAAAGAGCTAGCATGTTTCAAGAAAATATGCCCACTTTGAAACTTTTCTAATTAAGCTCTGAAGCTTTTCAAAGCTACTTAGCTCTGATTAGAACAGAACCTTTTTGGCAGGAATAGCAAAACTGATGATTATTTATGGCAAGAATCTTCTATAGTATTATAGATGCGGAAACCAGGCTAAAATATTCAAAAAGGCAAACAGTCCCCTCTAAGGAGATCTAAAGAGTAAATGCAATACTAGTATGAATCCCTTTTCTAGATCCTCCCTTAAAGAATACGACAACAAAACATAATGTTATTGACCTTTTTAACTTTGTGGACTCTGAAAAGCAGAGCATTTTACTTTTTCTCTTTTCTTTTATGGCTGACAGAAGTGAAGGGAGAAAAAAATGTCTTCAATGTTACCATAAGACAGGTAAAGCTGAGTGAATTATTGTCAAGCAGTAAATTGTACTTGCGTCAAAATCATAAGGAAAAGCAATGACTTATTTGGTTTGACTTGTGTGTTCAGACTCTCTGATTAATGTCCTCCTACAATTTTTTTTCTAAGTTGGATATCTTGTGAAGTGTTACATCCCTATAAAGAGGAAATTTGTCAAAAATGCCAGGAGGCCTCCATGGATGGATAAGGAGATGCTGAGCAAACTCAGAATGAAAAAAGAAGTTTTTAGAAGATGGAAAGGAGGACAAATGGCCTGGGAGGAACACAAGGAAATTGTATAGGAAGCTACGGATAAGGTTAGGGAAGCCAAGGCTGAGTTAGAATTGAGTTTGGGCTGCATGAAAAGGAGTGTGACCAGCAGGCTGAAGGAGGTGATTCTGCCCCTCTACTCTGCTCTTGTGAGAACCCACCTGGAGCACTGTGTACAGTTGCGGGGCCCCCAACATAAGAAGGACATGGAAGTGTTGGAGCAAGTCCAGAGGAGAGCCACAAAGTTGATAAGAGGACTGGAGCACCTCCCCCACAAAGACAGGCTGAGAAAGTTGGGGCTGTTCGGCCTGGAGAAGAGAAAGTTTCATGAAGACCTCACAGCAACTTTCCAATCATGAAGGGGACCTACAGGGAAGCCTGAGAAGGACTCTTTGTCAGGAACTATAGTGACAGAAAAGGAATAATAGGTGCAAATTGAAAGAGGGGAAATTTAGGTTAGATATAAGGAAGCAATTCTTTACTGTGAGGGTGGTGAGATGGTGGAACAGGTTGCCCAGGGAGGCTGTAGAAGTCCCAATGCTGACAATGTTCAAGGCCAGGTTGGACAAGGCCTTGAGCAACTGGTCTAGTGGAAGATGTCCTTGCTGACGGCAGGGGCAGTTGAGACTAGATGATCTTTACGGTGCCTTCCAACCCTTAACATTCTATAATTCTGTGACCTTGTTTGGTTTCCATTTCCCCTTTTTGCTGAAACTGCACTTAATCATCAGTAGCTACCTGTCATACATTGTACAGGAATAGCTATCATAGCAGAAGGAAATTAAAAATAAAACAGGAGACAGAGTTAAAGACAATCTCCTCTACCTCCCTAGATTTCCTAGAATTGTTTATGGAATCACCTCTGTCAACTCCTGACTTTGTCCATTCCCAAGGAACAGCAATTCATTGAACTCCAAACTGCTGCATCTGCTACTTTTATATAATAGGTATTAAGAATACAAAAAAAAAAAAAAAAGCAAATGTTGGTGATGTTTTCTGGAAGCTGGTATAAACAGATCTGAGTTATTATTGCAAGTGTGCCAACCCCAAAAATACCTGCAAAAACACAAATAAAAGTATGCACCTTATCCTTCCATTTCACCTTCTTCCTTTCTATTAGACCCAGTTATTTCTTATGTCACATCTCATCACTTCCCAGTATAATTATTATTTGTTATACCAACCTGCCTTCATTCACCTTCTCATTGCAATACAGCCAATTAAATGATGATGCTCAAGGAAAATAAAAGACGAGGTATCTGAACCTAACAGTACTGATCATCTGGATCTTCATCTTGTATCAGCTGTAACTGAGGGACTTTTGTATTCTTTATGTGCTTCTTTCCTCAAGGCTATAGATTTCTCCAGTAAAGCCTGCATCTTCTTCTGTGCCTTGAATTGGGTGAACTGGATTGAGCATACTGGATTAAATCAAACAACTGCAGCATCCCTTTCAATTATTTTTGAAATTTACAAGTGCTTACTGTAGTTCTGAGTTCTGAGTTCAGCTGACAATACAAAAAGCAAGTATTCGCCACTTTTTGTAAAAGGCAAGCAGATAAAATGTGGTGCCTTGAACAGTGATGAGAGGAATGCAAGTCTAACACAATCTGATGATTGGGTTTGTTTCTTGAAGAAAATAACGTATTCTGAAACAGTACAAGAAGCATCACTAAAGAAATTAGACAGCCATACAGGGTGACAATTCCTTCTCTTGTGCTTTGTACTGTTTCATTTGGTGCTTTAGAAGTACTTTCCTGCAATTATGTCTGGAGGAAGGATTAAAAAATTTATTAGGCATTTAAGCTGTGAGGGTAAGGTTAACAATATATCAGGACCTGCAAACAGAACTCCAATGGGGATAATTGGCTTGTAGAAAGCCAAGAAAAGCTACATTAAGGCTGTGAACTCCTGGTTGTCATGTCACTCCCCAGCACTCCCTCAGTGACATAGCTCTACAAGACTTGCTTTAACAGAACTTGTACACTTTCAGGGTATACCTGTGTCTCTCAGTCCTTGCATACATCTCCCTTACAGTCATGTTCTTCTTCCTGCATGTGTCAGAGACTGCAGGAAATAATTCATCAACTTCTCAGAGGCAATGTCAGGGCCATTCTTTACAGGACTATCATTGAACACTTTCTTCTGTCAACGCTGCTGGCTCTCCAGGCTGCTGACTCACCTTTTCTTTTCCTACCCACCCTATGTGTCTACACCCTCACTCCAACAACCAATGCCTCCTTGAACAGATGTAGAAGGAAAGAAACAATACTATCATGGGGTTAGTCACTACCTCCCTTCTTCACTTTCTTCATAGGGTGAGAGGACTCCACATAGCAAGTGCTCCACTAACCTGTGTGTCATATTAAATTTATGCTATGGTTTAGTTAAGGAAAATCTTGCCTTTTTACAATCAAATGAAGCTAATCTTTACTTTTCTCATTTATTTATTTACTTTCTATTCCCATAAATTCTGCTTTACAGACTAATTTAGAAGAGTCGCATGAAGAAAATAAAGAATTTGTTACCTACACTTCAGCTGAAATATTAAGAAACATTCAGTCAGAATGACGACACCTGTGGCAAAGTTGCTGATATTTTGCTTTCAAATGATCCATTTCTTTTCCTTAAAACAGAAGAAAGAAGAAAAGCTGGACAAGTATAGAGAAATAAAGCACAGTTTTGTCTCTCAATTGTTCAACACAAAGGATTACATTCTGGGCCATTAGAAGGGGAAATTAATGCAACTGGCACAGGTAGAGCTGATGAATTTGATATTTCTCATCTCTGTTACTGAAGCTCCTGCAGATGAACACTGTCATTTATGCTAAGTGACCTTTAATCCAGCCCTTCCTTTTCTTAATGCACTACCCAGAAATTTGTAGGGATATTACTGGAGATATCAAAAACAAATTCAAAAGTAACATGACAGGAAAAAAGGATTTTATTTATTGCCTCTATCTTTAACTAGATAAAGAGCTGTTGAACCCCATGCTGTTACAGATGTCTCTATTTGATCTAATAGACTCTCTTGTGCCTAGTACAACAAAGAGCTCAGATTTTCAGCAGGAGGATTGCATGCACACAGTGCAACTACACTGATTGACATAGTACCTGTTAAAGAATGGTCTTATTTAATTGAAGTCTTGAAACAAAAAATTGTTTGAACTTTCTGGACAGCACTGCATCACCTTTAGAAATGCTCGCTCTGGGCTTGTTCTCTGCCTAATTACATGACAGGCCTCGGCCTGATTCTCGTTATAATCGGTCTAGAAGTTCCAGACCAGACACCAGCTAGCCTGGCTCAGCCTGAGCATGATTTTGGAAAGAGAAATAACTGGGAAAAACTCTAAACTCTCCCACAGGCAAGTCTTTCAAACTTAAATGCAGCCATTAGAAAGCATTTGTGTCAAGTCAAATTGAGAACAGAAGCAAATATCCCAGATTTTGCTAACTTCAATCCTACAAGCTCTTCTTTCAGAGGGCTCAGCCTGGTCCCTGGTCTCCAGACCAACTGTGGATTTTTGCTTCTGTACAGCTGCTTTCATATTAGCATTTCCTAAGGGCTTGCAAAACTGTTTTATTTCATCTGAACATATCACAATCCCTTTGGTACATTCTTTATTTGGAGAGCAAGTTGCAGCGCCTAGCTCTCTTTTTTTCTCTTGAACTGTTCACATAGCACTGCTGGAGATAGTGATAATTGCTACCGTTCTTCTAGACAAAAAAAATATACATATATATATTTACTTTAATTACTATTTGAACTAGAAAAAGCAGAAAGTTTGTTTTCCAGCATTTGATGATGGCTGTGTGTGTGCCTCACAATTTTACAGTAACACAGACCTCATGGGCACTTCTGCTTCTAAAGATGACAACAGTTTAAACAAAACAGGAAGTTTCATAGGGAAAAATAAATAAAATTACTAGCTACTATCAATGCATGGTAATTTATAGTTCCAAACAGCAACCCTAACTACCGCTACCAACTCGTAAATTGGAATGGATTACTAAATTTCACATTTTTCTTGTGACATGTTGTTTTTTGGGAAGTGAGGAGAATCATAATGTTACTATGAAATGCATAATGAAACTCTGCATATTTTTTACCATGTCAATAACATAACTAAGTGTACTAAATTATGCCACATAGTGAACTAACAAACAGTAGCATTATCTGAAATTACCATAAGATCTTGCTTAAAAGCTCAAAATTATCAGTGATTACTAAGAGCGAACGTACAAGACTGGATGTCAGCACTGATGCTGCACAAATACAAACATGTTGCTGTGGGTTGCCCTTGGCCACCTGCCAGGTGCCCACCCAGCTGCTCACTCACTTCTCTTCCTTGACAGGGGGAGAAAATGAGATGTAAAAGATCATGGATCAAAACAAAGACAGGGAGATCCTTTACCGAAACAGACTTGACCTGGGAAAATTAGTTTATTGTCAGTTAAATAGATTTGGATGGTCAGAAACAAAGAAAAGAAATGGAACACCTTCCCAGCATCCTCCCACTTGTTTTCCCAGGTTCATTGTCACTCCTTCACTCCTGACTCTTCTGCCTCTTCTCCCTTGAGCAGCACAGGGAGATGAGGAATGGGGTTTATGGTCAGTCCATAACAGACCCTCTCTGCTGCTCCTTCCTCTTCCTGCTGTATCCATGCTCCAGCCTTGGGCCTTCCCACACATTGTAGACCTTCAGGATAAACATTCTCCAACGTGGGCTCTCCACTGGCCATAATTCCTTCAGGGCATCTCCACCTGCCCCTACAAGGTCTCTCCCAGGGCTGCAGGGCCATCCCTGCCCTCCTCCCACTCTGCCCTCGGGGCTCGCAGGGCTGTTTCTCACCCGGTTCCCCTCCCTCAGCCCTGGTTGCTGGGCAGTGTTTTGCCCTCCCTTGCCCAGGCTTTCCCCGGGGCTCTTGCCCGCCCGCCCGTGGCTGAGGGGCTCAGCCGCGCCCTGAGCTGGGGTCACTGGAGCCGCTGGAACCGGTGGTGTCAGGAGGGCCAGCCCCAGCCGCCCCTCCAGGGCTGTCACCAGCACTGGACATCTGCACATGGTACAACATGTTCAAAACTAACACTGTACAGTAGCAGCAAAGGATTTACCATCCAATGGAACAATTGGCCTACAGGTAAAATAGCAAATCCCACATGCTTCCACCCAGTGAATCAACATGGATGACCGGCTACAGACAAACTTTGGTCTATTTACTGATTTTATGCTGAGTGAAAAAATCTTTGTCTTCCTTATACATAAGTCCCAGTGGTATTATAGCTCCCAGCCTTAAAATCTGTGAACTCATCCTCAGAACAGAAACATGATGCTCTGGCAAACAGACTAGAAAGGAATGGCTGCTTATTGCAAGGCTCCCCATGCTGCCCTTGCAGCACAGGTCACAGGTTATGCTTGCCAGCAAGAGCAGTGTAAATCCACCCCAGTTAACAGACAGATGAGAATTGTGCAGCAGGATCTAGAAAAGCACTACAGAGCTCAGGAACATGGATAAATAATCCTGTTGTTCCCCAGGACTGATTATATTAGCATGTGAATAAATGAAGTGACTTCATCAGCTCAGTAGGTAAGTAATGCATAAATAGGGCAAGTATCCAAAGAAGTTATTCCTCCTATGCAGTATTTGTGGAAATCTCCCTCCTCTTGCAGGAATGGAAGTCGCTTGATAATTTTGATCAGTGGAAGTGCAGTTGCAGTGGGTAGCTCATAATAGTGCATCATCATAAAATTTGCTTCAGTTTTAAAGAGCTTCTAAACAAGCTGTTATGAAAGACAAACATGTTCTTGTTTTAACAGTAAAACAGACTCTATGTGACAAATACGATAGTGAAGTTTTTGCCAATAACACAGCACGTTAGTCAAGAATATTTATCCAGCTCCAAATATTTCAGACTGCTTAAATTTAAACTAATAATTATTACAAGAAATTAGGCCTGTTTCTCATACTCTTTTGCTATTAATTTGTTATTTTCTCCCAAAGCAGCTGCAAATGTCATGTTGTGCACAATAAAATATTTTAAATTGCTCTCCTTCAGATCAAATCTCTAGTATTTCATTTTGGCTGCTCCTAATGGAGTATACTTAGAAAAAACTTGCAAGTGTGTTTTCAATCTACTAAGAAATTCTAGTCAGGATTAATTGGAATTCAGATATCTCTCTTACAAATCATGACTTCTTGATCCAGACCCCATAGGAGCCTTGAATTTTGATTTTCAGGTTCTGCAGGCAGGTGTTCAAATCTATGCTTCCATCTGTGGCTGGCACTGCTCTGGCCTTGAATACATGGCAAAATTTGTTATCCATCTTGTGCTTTTATTCTTTATCAGACTCAATAAACTTACTGTTCCTGTTCCCAGATGTTCTGAAGGAGGATTCATTCTCAAAAGATGCCTTGTGGCTTTTACAGTTAACCCAGTAATTGCCACCACTGTAAAAAAATCAGGCAAGTGAGAATTCTAGAGAAAAGAAAAGCTATTTTACATAAAAGGTCTGCAATTAGATCATTTATTTAGGAAAAGTAGGACTGGAATAGATTTCTTTCTCTGCTTGCAAAGACACATTCTCCTTCCAAGGTCCATTAGACTGGCTGTACTATCTAGTGGCTATACATGTTGGTGGCATGCAATCCTTCTTCTTGAGAACTTTCTAACAAACAGAAGAGATATCTTATGCTACAGATAGAAGCTCAAGAAAGAGCTTGAAAAAGTAGCCTAGTGATTAGAATGGTCATCTGGAAAGGAAGTTTTGTGGTTGAAATTTCTGTTCCGAAGAACAGTAATATATTCAATGACTACACCACATAACAGGGAAGGTAATAGATAGGTTTGGAATGGGGTTTCCCCTCTTTTTCCTTTCACGTCTTGCTGGAATCAGAACTCCGAAGTTTTGGCTGTGAATCAAGTTAAACTAGATTTGTATCCAAGGGACCAATTCTCTACTTGACTAAAAAGTTTAAACAACGGGATCCAAGACTGCCTGGTCTTCCTATCTGCATATCCTTAGAGATGGCTGCCAAGAGTACTAGAATATTAACAGAAATGACATTTATATGGCAAATAGGCATGACATGCACTTTAATGAGCTAAATGTAGGTAAAATAAATCAAGTGTTTTGAAAATCTGGATACTTCCTCAGATTTGTACAGTTCTAAGACCTATGAAATCTCTTAATCTTCAAGGAAACAAGAAGATTTGTTCTATTGTTGCTTATTTCTAGTATAGTTGTGAGAATTTAGGAAGAAAGCCTAGCTTTAGCTGAACATATGGTCCAGTTATACAGTTTATACCGTAATGAAACATAAATAGAAATGCTTGTGTGACACTTTTAAGAACAAACTGGCTTGAAAATTTCGAGTGCAGCATTTTATTGACTGAATGACACAATGAATTCTAGCATCCCTCTGCACTGCCAATGGATAATTATGATTATTACAAGGAGCATGCTTTGACTGAGAAGTGAAGTCTCCATTTTCTGTAGCTCTGAAAGACTACTTCCCTCTAGAGGCCATATGCAGAAGTACAAAGCAATTTTATATTACAATTTTCATTTTGACTTTTTTTAAAAAAATAATTAAAATGCATATGAATTATACCTTTCACCATCCAATATAATTAAGGGGAAACAGGATCCATAGAATTAAGAAGTACTTCAAGTACAATATGGGATTCATACAGCCAAGTACATCCATTTTAAAGCCACTGGAGCAAAGCCTTAAACAACTAGATGCAAACAAAACCCACTCTGCCAAATTCCGCAGATCATTATCCACTATTGAAAGAACCTAAAAAAGTGACTTACGAGAGTTGAAATAGTGCATATATTATTTCCAAATTACAGACTGTCAATTTCATTCCTTCCAGAAAAAAAGAAAAAGAGAAAAACCATGTTAATCTGATGAAATTAGGCGATTTTTTAATGTTTTTCACTGAATAAGCAGAACTCTTAAATATTTCAATTTGAATGTTTAAGTGTGTCCCTACACATAGTTTAACACACAGGACATTCTACATCTTTATCCACTTTCTCACAGGACACCCGAGAAAGCACACGTTACTAGTAGGAAATGCTAATAGACTGCTTTCTCAAAGTACTCTTAAATGAAGGGGTTTTTGATAAAGTATCCACAAATTTAAAAAGCAAGCTAAATGTCAAAGACCAGAAACTGTACCTTGTGTTCCCTAACCCATCTGTACATACTTCAGAATGCAGGGTGGAAACCCTTCAACCTGCCACACATACCTCTGTCATTTGAGTTAATAGAACAACCCTTTGAGAAGTTTAGTGTCTACAGTTGGAGCAATCTCTGAAGGAATAGACAAAGTTTTCTCATCTTGCTTCTCTTTTCCAGATCAGAGCCATTTTGTCAAATATGCAACTGTGGTTTTCTCCCTAGTTTTATAGGGTGAGGGACAGCCCGTTTCCTTCCCGTTCCTCTTCAAGCTTCATTTCCCAGGTCTTTCCACATAGCCTTTGTCCAGAGCCACATCCTTCCCAAATCTGTTGAGCCTAATGTCTCCCTCACACCATGCTTCCTACCTCTACGAATTCCAGTGAGCTTCTTTCTTCCACTCTACATTCCAAGCTTACCCAAGCTGTCCCACTGAATTTGACTGTGATTTGGCCATGTATCTTCCCTGCCAGCCCTCAGATCCTTGCTGGAGGCAAAGGGTATCCAGATGATACCTTTGATGGAGCCAATGGTGTTTAAGCCTACAATTTAAGCAAAACATAAACACTACCTTTTAATCTTGAATATGGGTTGCTCATGTGAGCTCCTTAGAGTACCTGCTCCCAAGTCCATGAAATCTCCTGCCAGCTGCTTTCCCTAATGTCCAGTCCTGTTTCCTAAAACTCTCCCTTGCACATTACCACAGTCCTTTCCCCCTCTGCAAATATAAGCTGTTTGGTTTCAACTATTCTAGATATCCAAGAGAAAAGATTCATACGAGGATACAGAGAGGCAATGCACAGTTTCTGAACAAAGTCAGTTTCTTCCTAAAGATAATGCTAGATATTACAGATGATTAAGTAAACTCTCTTACTGTTTAAAATTAGCTCGCCTTTGTCAGACATTCATGGAGAAAGGTAGGAGACAGATTTATTTAAGAGGAAGAATTCCCCTTAATTCATTTTGTGTCTAGAAACCTATCATCAGTTTTCTCAGCAAAAAATAAGGATTCTCAAGGTGGATCCAGGTCATTTGGGTTGATCCCAGACCTCTCTTCTGCAACAATTACTTTCTTTCTGACCATCTTTTGGCTTAGCATTTTGTTCTAAAGAGTCCTTTGAAAAAATTCCTCCTCCAGCTTGGCACCTTGTACAGCTACCTACACTTTCTTACCACTATTGTAGTCTAGACTCCAAGGTCTCATCTGTTTTTTAGCAGTGACTATCCTTATTTCTTTTCTCTCTTTTTCATCTGAAAGATAGGAAAACCCACCTTCTTACTTCCAGTGATCTCCTTACGTGATTTATTGCTGATCAAAGTGTTTTCATTAAAACCAAGCATAGTAACACTACCGTAGTCTAAAATATGTATGGAAAGGCCAGGAACATATGCTGGTAGAAGCATTTTAACAGTAATTTTAATAGCATCACTATAGAAAGCTTGCAGTAAAAGCAAACTCTACAAACATAAATTGTGTAGAAAACCATGCCAAATCGCAGTGCTGCTTTACTCTACTTCTTCCACCTGCATAGGAAGTTCTGTTCCGTTTTGAGGTCTTGGCCTGAGGCCTCACAGGATGAGGCTAGAATATCTCCCAGCAAGAAGTAGGGAATGGAGCTCAGTAGAGGCAGTATATGAAAAATTAGTTTTCTGAGTCTACTACGCAGAGTGTTTCAGCAAACTAAAACTCAGCAGCACCTAAGCAAACTATGACAGGAACAAATGAACACCTTGATAGGCATGCAAAATTTGCTTCTGAAAAGCATGTATATATTAAAGCTTTTCATTGAAATAGCTGTGACAGCTCATCATGGATATGATGAGTTATGCTAATATTACTGTCAAAGACAAACCAAAAGCCCAACAATGGAACTGTTAAGACAGCACGAAGAAAACCCCCAAACCTAATAGTTACAGTTAAAAGTTTGCTTTTTTTCATGGGCAACTGCAGTTTACCACTGTGCCATCTGCAATAATCTTGCTTTAGACCATCACATCTGTGAATGTGGATGCACGACCCAGATCAGTTAAAGTTTTCTAGAGCCTGCTGAATGAAACATGGTCACTTCAACTGGCAACAGTTGAAGCATTTAGTTAACAAGAAGCATGAATTATACCCACAATTGATGCAATTCACACCAGCCCCCAGGATGCATTCTCATGAAAGTCGAGCTGGGCAATGCGTGTTGGATCATACTAAGAGTCCTCAGTGAGGGATCTGGGCCTTTTTACATTGGGTGCCCTGAAAAGCAACACTTATATTCTGAATAAAAAGTAACACTTATTTTCTAAACTCACAGATTATGCCTGGAAGCAACCCCTAGTGTTATTTTTTCCCCTCTCCTGCATTTTCTATAATATATACTGTAAGGATTCACTTTAATTCACTAGATAAATTACTAATTAGAAGCTGTTCTTCAGCTAACTAAGAAGAGGTTGAAACAGTTTTATAGTTAGTTACATACACTTAGGTGAGTCACAGGGAAAGGTATACACTCATTTTCAACTTTAGATTTTCAGGGCTACGTTAATTTAGTTCTCAAAAAATAAAATTAGACACATACAGAACATTACTCACTATTTTGTTCCTCTTATGGGTTGTCTTTGGTATCAAGGACACTAAGAAGGACAAGTTATTCTTCATATGGCACTATTGTTTCATGGGCCATGGCACTATAAAAGGAGTAGCGTCTTCTAATTGATCACTGGTAGTACATCTTTCCAATTACAGTGTTGAAAACGGGATTGATGACAGCAGGGATGATTTAAGTTAGCTTTTACCACAACTTATGGAGAAAAGGTTGTCAAGAAATTATTTGAGGTGTAGATGGCTAAACTCAATCAGACAGTTTCATTTTCTTGCTATTTGCTTTGACAGTTGTAGCTCAGATTTCTAGTTTGGGTTGCTTATTATGTTTCTTTGTCCTTCTAGCTTTGCTGTCATTATTACCTTTATGATCCAAAAATACTTACATGGTTGATGGTACTTTTTCCATCTTAAAAAAAGTATTTTCTTTTTCAGAACAAACATTCAGAGAGACTTTCATCCCACTTCCGTAGAAAAGTACATATGGAAATGGGTGTTATTTTTGTGAGTCAGATTAGACTCTGCATCTATCAAGATATATCTGAAAAGGAAACAAACTGTACTCTTAAAAAATGCAAGTAGTGAAGTATTTTTTGTTTGGTTGGTTTTGGTTCTGTTTTTTGTTGTGAGGTGTGGGTTTTTTTAAAATATTAACTCTGCTTCTACAGCAAGGTAATTGAAAGTCATTGACTCTGTCCCTGAATGAGTCCTGTCACATCAATATAAACTTCAGATGTATGATCTTTCACAGAAACTGTGACACACAGTAACTGGTGTCCCTGTCTGAATGACTAGTTGTCAGAGATACAAGACACCAAGAGAAGTAAACCTGTCCTGTGAGTGAACATGAGCACAAAGACTACCACTGCCAGCTTGCTCTGAACTGAAGTCAAAGGTATAGCTCAGTCACACAAGCAGCACTGAGGCAGCAGAAACCCCCTTGGTGCATGTTTTCTGGGTCCTCTCTGGGATGCTCTGCTCAATAGCTCTGGTGCTTTTACAAGCTCTCAGCTGTCACTCCTTTCCCCACTCCCCCAGTTGGTTTTCCCATAAAACCAACTATCTGTCCTTAAATTCCTTTTTCTTCTAGCTAATTCCCATCCCAGGAGCTCTTCGTTGAAGGTTGGACAAACATAAAGCCCACATAGTAAAATGACAAAAGGTCCAAGACTGGATGACATGAACCATCCAAGAATTGCTTTTACTTACTTTTTTCGAGGCACAGGAATTTCAGTATGCTACCTGATGTTTTCCTTGGTCTCAGTTCTCATGTACCCATTTGTCACTTATACATTTTATGGAGCAGTTTAGATCAATTTAAACGTAAAATTCTTGCCCATCCAGAGATACATAATTCTTTTAAAAGAATTATGATGAAGAAATTCATGAAAGTCAAGTATGATGCCTCAGACTTGAACACAGGGTTTTGTTCTTCCTTTCTCTGTTGCTTGCTGTCTTTCACCTTAATCTAGGAAAAAATGGACATTCACAACACAGAAAAGAATGACAAAGAAATGAATTGCATATTGTGATTTTAATTCCATTTAATTAAATTGCTATATGTTTAACCTTTATGTCTTTTATTCATGGAATATCAATTAACTTTAAGTTCTTCAATTATTTCAACAACTTAAAACAGTTCAATTTTCCAGATTTAATAAAATAAGTTATTTTCTTCTAGGAAAATACCCTGGGATGGCCTAATGCTATAATTACATCTAAAGTAAGTATAATAAAAAATACTGTTAGAACTTTACTAATTCAATTATGAAAGGATCGAGAGATGCATTAAAAGCTACTTTAAAAATTCATTGTAATTCTTACATACTGTTATAATTTTGGTATCCTGTCTAAGTGAAAATAACTCGTCTTCCCTATATGAGGCTAAGATACAACTTTGGCTTGTTTTGGAGGCTTTTTTTTGAAACCTGAATTGGAGCTGGTATCACTAAGAGAAGTAATGGATGTTTTAAAAATGTCAGTTATAATAAGGAGAAAGAGGACCCCCTTTTAAACCTCCACAGGATACTGTGGGTTTGTAGGTCTAATAGGAACTCTACTGCTTGCTTTGGAAAGGTTGGAAATGGAGAAATAAGAGGGAGAGAGCCACATGTAATAGCCAAGACCAATAGCACATGCGTACAGTGTCACGGAGACAGAGCTGAAAACAGGATAAGAGACATAGCAATATAGCTGTACCATGTGAGAGAAAGGAACAATACAGTTGTCTGGTAGATGCAGTAGGCTGTTTTTTTTCTAAGCAAAATCACCAGAGAGGAAAGAAGTAATTTCGAGCAGGACTTTAGGCACAACTTATGTAGTTATACTACCTTGTTAAAAGTTGTACGAGAGATCTAGGCAAATACTATTCACCTTCTTAAAAGGAGGTGTCTTTGATCTTGGTGGTGACCTCCACCTCTGATATAAAAGACCACAGACTTCTACTTATGAGAAAGTGAGATGGTAAGTATTAATTGCTTTGGCCTCCAGGGAACAGAATATTAGCTTGAACAATAGATAATAGAGCATATATCTTCAAACTATGTGTATGGATATAAACACCTCTGTAGTGTCTTCCAGTTCATGAACATAGCATCAATCAGCTTGAATTTCAGTAGATGGCCTTCATTCAAGCTCTCACCTCCATTATGCACTAGGTAAATCACAAAGTGGTGTAATGCAGACAACACAGCAATCTCTCTTCATTACCCCTTCTAACAGCACCATATAGGCATTGGCCAGGAGATGCGACAGGAGAAGATCCATCAGGATCCTATCTAAGAGTCTCCTTGGAACAAAACAGCAGTTACTGGGCATGACCCTGATATTATTTATCCTACCTCATCTAATTGAATGCCAAAATATGGTCATGGTTATTAAGAGAAATATGACAAATTTTCCTCTATTAAGCTAACAAAATAGCACACAACAAGAAGTCTTTAGCAGCCTTAGCCTCTAGCATTGCTAGCTTTGAAGGTAGAAATATTATCTTCTCTAGTGAGTTGATGTGGAAGCAAGAACTATCCCAGTCCTCCAGAAACACCATCCCCAGCAAACCTAGGTCCTCCTCTCAAAGGCATGTCTGGATTTAACTAAAAGCAACTGCACTGTCCATTTGACTTCTTTCTCTTGTTGCAGTCCTTCTGGTAGGTATGAAACACTGGACAATTACAACAGCAACATTTTAAAAAACAATTTGCACAGATATAAATGGCTATCCCATGTACAAAGTGATCACTTTTGAACATCCAAGTTGATGCTGTCTGGTCTAGAAGAGAAACAATTCTTTTTTCCATGCAGTTCAAAGAGAATGAGAAAAAACAAACCTCTAAAATATCTGTTATTTCAGATGGGTAATCTACTTGCATTTTAAAATAAATAAATTGCTTTTTCAAAATTTTAAAAAAAACCCTTTAGGGTATTAAAAACCATCTGCACAATTCCTTGACTCCAGATGCTATTAATATAAACAAACAAATTTAAGAGGTTCATTTTGCATAAAGGATGCACATAGTTCTCCATAATTCAGCTCATCCTTGACACTACACATGGGCTCCTGAGTAGCTATTCAATGGGGCAAGGTTGGTGAAGAAAGCTTCATTAGCTGCTTTGACCCTATGACAGTTAATTACTCTGAAAGAGTTTGTGTGTGGAAGAACAGAACAGGGAAAGCAAAGCACTCACAGTGGAGCTTTTCATCCTGTTATTATGCTTTGTTGGTGTTGCTTTGTATTCAAATCAGAATGATTGCAATATCACTTCTGAGAAAGTCAAGGGCATGTGAGGATGGAGTCCCTGAACATGTGCACAAGCAGAATCTGATCAATCTCACAGGGATAAGTACACAAAAAATGTAAAAAATTTCTCTCCAGACCATGAGATATAATATATTATTTCATTATTCTTCTTAGCAGAGAAACTTCACAAGAAAGGATCAGATAAAAACTATCCAATATGAATTAAAAAAAAAATAATCTATGCAATGAGACAAGCTCTTCAAGAAGTGACACAATTAATTGCAAACTGAAATGAATGTCACAGAGAAGCTACTCACGTTCTAAAGACATCGTGTAGAAGGGCTATGCTGAGTTTATGGTTGTCTCATGGTCAAAGTGATATGCAGTGCATGCCTCTGGAGACAGTATAACTTCTACAAAGTACAGCTACAGGTAAAACTTGCCACATACATTATGTCTCAACAGCAAAATTAGTTGTGTCATTTACACTGTGTTACAGGATGCCAATAGCCTTGTAACAATTACCTGTACAGCATTTTACTTAATCTTCTTGTCACTTGTAAAAGGTGACATCCACATAGCAGAAGGAATCCGCCTTCAAGAAATACAACAAAGTAACCAGAAGCATAAATTTAGATGCACATGCAATATAGGGGGAGGGGAAAAAAGCTTACTTGCTTCATGAAGTTATGGAGGTGAATATATTCAAGAGCATTAGAGGTACAATATGCAATGGTTTACCTAGTTTTACAGTGTCACCACTAACAATACTGGACCATCTTTCCCTGCCCTGGAACCAGATACAAACTTTTCCTACTGTTCTGAAATGTCCTGAAATGTCTCAGAAGCTGTTCACAGTGAACAGCCTTCTAAGAAAGCATCTACCTGTGCATGGCAGTTATTCTTACGCAGTGCTGCAGCTGGTGTCAGCTCTCTCAATACAAAACTTTCAACTTCTATATTCCCCACAAGTAAAAGAAACAAAACAACACATGACTACGAAAAGAGAACTTGTCTGTCTGTTCACCAGCTCCCACTCCTTATATGTTATCCACCTCCCTCTCAAGCATCCATTTTATCTCAGACCACCACAGTCAGGCAGAAAAATTATTTGCTTAAAATCAAAAAAATTCTGCAAGAGAGCTAGGAACTGACTATTGGTCCCCTGACTCCAAATTTAATGCCTTGCTTTAAATCCACTTAAATTGTGATGTGGACTAAAAGCAACGTGCCCTCCCCACTCCACACATAACAGTCATCTATTAGCAATTCCACAACTGAGGCAGTAAATAACATATTTTTCCATTGTTTCATATGCAACACATGAAATTAATTTCCTATGTTCCCTGGATCTAGAAGTGAGCTCCTTAACTGGCTCTCTTGTCCAGGTTCAAGGTAATCTTTCATAACAAATTAAAGGAAATCCAGATGTTCACAGTGTTACCTTGGAGTTTTTTATTTTTTTATATTTTGTTTTAATTTTTATAGGTTTTAGAAGTAGTTATGTAGTGAATGTAAGTTTTAGAAGTAGCTGTATTATATCCCTTACCCTTTAGCATGGTAGTTACACATATACCCAACCCTATTACCCCAATTCCATATCAAGTCCCCTAAATTCCAGTGGAATATTTAGTCTTTTTTTAAGGTAGGTCTTCATTCTGTTTAAGAACATCTGCACCCTGGCCTGGACAACCAGATATCACCCAGTCAAAGCAACCTTCAAGCCCAGAACTTTGGGCAGTCTCCAAGGACTTTATGTGCTTTGGAGAAGAAGAAGATGAGCTAGAGAGGGTCCCAAAACGCCCCCAGACTCAATTCCTGAGGAGCAGGCCAGGGGCAGAACAGGGCAAAGGCCAGGGGATGGACAAATGGGGATTGGCTGGACATCATTATAAAATTATAACGCTTTGATCAGGGGGGGTGTGCGTGGTTTTGTATTTCCCAGAGTCTAAGAGGTTTCATTAAAACCTTCCCTTATCTTACCCCCTATCTAAATTGCCCTGAAGTTTTTTTTCTCCTGGATCTTTTGGTGACAATGGTGACTGGAGAAGAATTGAGTGGCAGCACATAAATCAGCAAGAATGGTCTCCCAGAACAACTTGTTAGCAACTGATGTAGCATTTGTAGAAAGATGTCTGTGACAGTGTTCTTTCTGAAAGTAAAATATCCACTAACTATTTGCTAGAGTTTTCTCCTCCCCTGCTAAGTAAAGCATCAATTAGATCAGCACCATTTAGAGTTGCACAGTTCGACATTTCTAATCCCTTGAAGGCTGCTCTTGTGCCTTCCCTGCATGCTTGCATAAGAATTACATGTTGCTTGTCAGCTTGAACAATTATTTTTCTATTTAAAGAAAAAAAGAACACACAAAAAGGAAGAAAAAAGAACGAAAAAGAAACGTTTCACCATAAAATATATAGAAATTTTTCTGGAGGTAGTGAAGAGGGATAAGTTTATCCCCAAGTCACCCTGAATCTGAATCATATCTGATCAGAGAAAACAACCTACGCAATGTCATAACATGGTCTTTCTGTAATCTTTCCTGTAGCTGATTCTGTTATCTTATTTGGTAAGTGACTAAAAAGTGAAGGGCTGTGGTGTCACAGGGAAGGTCTGACTATGCAAAACAGATTGTTCCCAAAAAGAGCCACTGAAAGATGCTCAGTGAACTGTGTGAGAGCAAGCATGCAGGGAAAAACAAGATTCCCAGAACTTCCCAAGGCTCTGAGCTCCCTTATATACTTCCACCAGTTTTAGGTCAGAAAGATTAGACTTAAAGGCACTTAGGAGATTACTGTAGAAATAATAGGTATTTTATCTTGTTTAAATACTCGTAGATGGTCCCAGTTGAATATTGGCCTCCACAGCTATATCATCGGTTGCATGACTTGTTACTTCCCCTCCAAGCCCCTTTTACATCAGATAAAACAGTTGTTACAGATCAAAACAGTCAAAGAGGAAAATTATTATGGAATTCTCAACTGCGCAACAGATGTTACTGGGGCTACAACAAAACATCATCCAATGCTTCATAAATTTTTGGGTTTGAGAGACACACCAAATGCCCAGCACATTCAGAATACACATTAACCCACTGAAAAAGGAATGAAATTTTCCTTGGAGACTGATAACTCACTTTTCTGCTAGCTTTCAAAAGGTATCTAAATTTGAGCAAGATCTAAAATCATCTGCTGCATCCAAGGGGCCAGAAAATCCCTATGGAAAGAACAGACATACAAACTGCACAACTTGAATCAGAGTTCTGAGGTAGAAAAAAAGAAAACACAGATTTGTACACCTGTTTTAAAACACCTGCCTAAATGCAAAGCTGTAGTAAACCAGGTCACAGCAATGTGCATGCTAATAAGAATCCTGTTGTACCATCCGAGGGTTCAGGAGGAATCATGAAAAGCATTTAATGTTCCCTTTTCTATCCCCTCACAGCGTGTGATTGTAGTCAAACCTTTTTTTTTTTTTAATAGACTTAGAAGAATGCAAATGGTCTTTTTAATTGTTCATGAGATGTCATTAAATTTTCCTTTTACGCTTAGAGTTCATTCTTTTAATCAGCTGTTTGGTCCCTTCCAGACAAATGTAAGATACTTCATAGTTTTTTTTTATTTTTCTTCCTTAATAGAAAATGGAACTTCAAAGTGAAATGATTGGAGATTTTAATTTTTTTAAAAAGCATACACTTGGAGGATTAATTAGCATTTAAAAATGGACTTTTGTTATCAAAGCTAAACTATCTCACCTCAGCTTTGTATACTCATTGTGAATTCAGAAGCTCCTCAAGGAGCCTGATTTATGATAAATTATTAATATTTTTCTACTTTCATTTTGCTGCATGCAAACCACCACCACAGATCAACAGTTAAAAAACCTGGGAGAATTAAAGACCCTATTCCCAGAAGCAATGGATACATTTCAATAGACAAGGTGGTATGAACACCACCTTTTTTTTTCCTTTTCTCAGTAGGAGAGCTCTTCTCAAGCTCTTTAGAGTGGGAAAAAGATACTCAAAGTCAGCCTTAAAACAGTAACTGTACAAATGTTCTGTTCAAGCATAAATGGTTGCAGGAACTAACAGGAAGACTATTGGAAAATATAAAAAAATTGTCAGAATACGTTATACCAGCTTTATGAAGACTCCTCCCAAGCATTCATCAGATCTGGGAATGACAGAGAGGCAGCATATCTCCACAGCCAAGCAAAGGCTAAAAGTTTAAATGGAAAGGTCATGAATACTACAAGTAGAAAACAAATATTTAACTCCAGTGGAACAAGCGATGCTCCTGTAAGTGTGTGTCTGTTTTCAGTGATTTGATTAGACTGTAAAGGGACTCCATTTTATATGCAGTTTCAGTCTTGTAAATACAAGTCTCGTGGCCTTATCCCAGTTCTTTCTTGTGGATATCATAAGACACAGCACAATCGAAAACCAGGCCTAGAAAACAGCTGAATTGTGCTTTGGTGTTGCCAACATGCATGACCCCTTGCAAAACAACTAGCCATGTAGTATTTGCTGAAAAATCAACCTGGATAGCCTCAAAGATAAATGAAAGCCAAATTAGCTAAGCTAGATACCACTGTCAGTGTGATCATACATATTTTTTAATTTTTTTTTCTCTACTTCTTCATATTGTTGTTGGGGAACAGGGAGGAGGGGATTTTTTTGTTTGGTTTTTTTGTTGTTGTTTAGCTAGTTGGTTGGTTTGTTGTTCGGATTTTTTTTTTTACTTGTTTTTAGAGTAAACTACTAGAGTTCTACGAGTCCAGAACCTTAAAGTCTTCCTCTCTTTTATGAATCTGTGAATGCTGGCATGTTTGTCTGGCAGTATTTTTTTTTCTCTTTCAAAGGTAACTAAGACTTTTTTTTTTTTTAAAGCCATTCCTGATTTCAGGACTGGATTGAAATTTTAATAGAGATAATATCTCTGCTGGTGAACCTCTGCTGGTAGGTTAAACATTTAGGAGGCATCTTGTGATTGCTTTCATAGAAATAGGGCAGCAAAGACCCCCAAACACTGAAGTGACCTGTGATTAAGCCATGTTCAGTGACATAGACAGACACCTACAGATACGCCTCACAGGGTCCTTGAAGACATCAAGTGTGCAGGAACATGTTGCTATCAGTGAATATCAAATTCATCATTATAGCCTGAAACAGAAATAGAATTTAATCACATGATTATTTGAAAGATACAATTTCTGCTGGGAGAAAAATAGAAGAATGTAAACTACAGACTCTTGCAGCTACGTATTTGCTTGGTTGTAATCATCATCAGTAATCGTGCGGACAAATAAATCAGAGACATATACTAATTTCCTTTTCTTCTCTATATTTCTCATTTTGACATATTTTTATCATGCAACAAAGCAAATGTTGGTTCCAAGAACAGACCACCAATTCTCACAATTCTTATCTATAGACTGAGCTTGCAAGCTCAGTTCAGAAGTATTTACTTAGATTAGTTACATTGATTGAAATAAGACAAAACAAATCAGTATGTTTGTTTTTACAGCCTTTAGTGCATAAACATTATGTTAATGGGGTCACTAATACAGGAAGCATCAGGCAAGATCCTACAGTTTCATGAATACAAAAGAAAATATTCCTTATAGTATTTATAAAATCTATAAGGGTCTGTCCATTTCTATTAAGAATACTAAAACCCCATATATATCAAATCTCCTTATTTTTAGCACTGTAGACTATCCAAGGTGTTTCATAGAAACTGCTCATTTGTGTTCTACTTGTGATTTCAGACCTTTTAAAATTTGCTACTGAGGGGCAGCAGAAATTTTTAAACAGGGTGCCTATAAAGAAACCTATGCATTGCTTAACGACAAACTTAATCTAAAATCTTACTGAAAAGACTAAGACGCACTCCATGGTTCAATCATTCTTCTTTAAGTTAAAAAAAAAGGAAGGTTTCCTGACTACCACCGCCAGAGACAAGTTTCTAATACATCCCTCCCCTCCCTTCAACAGGCCACAAATGCAAAACTGGGAGCAAAAGTAAAGTTTCCCACACTGAGATTTTACTATCACTGCAAAGCCATAGACTCCGAGTCAGCTTAGTCTATCCAGGAAATTACAAGTTTGGCTTAGCTGTAGGACACAGAAGTCATTCTGAGATCTGCTGACCACAGGATTGTCCTGTCCAAGCCTTGCCCTGCAATGGGATGACACTCAGATACACCCTTGTTCCTCAAACTGTTTCTGTGGCATGGGAAGACGATAGCATATTGAAGAGCATTACACAATCGAGCAGTCAGGAAATCTTAAAATGCTGAGGTTCTCATAGTAAAATGAGGAACTTCTATCTTTCAACATCAGACACACTAACAAACCTTTGATGATTTCATGTGATATTTCTAATGTGTCTATTACAGCATCCAAAGCACGTGCTGCAGGTAGCAAAATTATGGCTCAACACTGTAGACACTAATTGATAGATGAGATTTCTGAACTCTTGCCTTGGTAAAAGTAGGATGTATTTTCCTTAGCAGTTCTACTGATTTTGCTAATATGAACAAGTTCTATTGGGAGAGAGACACCTGTAGTTGCGCTATTAGTTGTGCTTTATTTAGGTGACCTATTTATATTAGGTGGCAAAACATACAGCTTTTTGCATGTCGATTACATCATCTGAAATCAGCCTCAAACATCTTAATATTCACACTTTTTTAACCTTTGAGATATTCTGTTTTCAGTATCACAAAATCCAAAGCTCAGACCATATGTTCAGATTATAATATCTTCCCAATAGAGAAATCTCTTGTTTCAATGTCTCTAAGGTCATGTGGTCTTGAGCCCATTAGACATTAATTGTATATTTTATAATCAAATGGGACATATTGACAGATAGCAAAATCTGAATTAAGTCAGCCTATGATTACTACAACAACAAAATCACAGAATTTATCAAAAAAAACAGGCAAAGAAACAGCCTGTTCAAACTACTGAGTAACAACTTGTAAGTATTTTCATACAGTGATTTGGTAATTCAGATAAGAAACAGTGATTAAAGCTTTAGCAATTTTTACTTGGAAGGGAATGAAAATTTCATGATGCACCATGTTACCATTAAGCGAGAAAGCATAGATTTTTCCTCAAAAAAGTCAAAGTAATTTTCATTTTGTAGGTCTTGAACCAAATTATTTTGGAGAAAATCATCCCTTACATTATACTATTATCTACTAATAATCTTAATGGATAAATGTTTTCCAACCCAGTAACACCTCCTAATACAACAACATCACCTTCAAATCTTCCTGTCTCTGTACAGTCTCCATTTTTGTTTTAGCCAGTTAGACTCTAAGCTTCTTAGTCTCTCTACTGAGCGTTTGTATAATGCTCCCAGCATGAGGTTGCAGGCTTGACTGGGATTTCCAAATATTACCACAGTAGTAGCAAAGCTTATTTGACCTTGTATCTCTACTCTTCCCTTCCCACGCTCACCTCCTACCAGGGATGGGTAAGTATTCCCACTAATTTTACAGAGAAAGCACTACAAGGAAATTTATTTGAGGGAGAGAGCAAGCCAGAAAAGAGACCATCTGAGTTCCAGATATACAAGACTACCATAGCACTAACATACCTCTCCTGCAGACTCAGCTCCCATCTGTGTGCTTTATCCTCATTGGTACAAACAGACATTAAGTACCTGACTCAAGGTTTTTCTGTGATTCGGGTCCCTTGGGAATTAGAAAAGACAGATGCCAGAGCGTGTGCGTGCATGTGAGAAACAACACAAGCTAAGTAAAACTCAGCACAAAGACAAAGTATTTATCAGATGATCATCATCATGGCTAGGTTTCGTGAACGAAGATTTAGGAAGGTTCTATCCACATTTGTTACAAGCACGCTGGTGGCTAATGAGGCCAATATGAGATAGGCATGTCCGATTGCAAAAGGCACAGCAGAAAGACTTCTTAGGTGGTATATTCTGCAAGACACAGTTCTTTCTGCGTTGTCTTTTCTCCTCCTTTCTCAAAGGAAGCAGCAGCGTTATAGATGGTGTGTCTCCAGGCCTCCTGATTGGAGGCCAGAGTAGACCAGTTATGGTGATCAACATGGCCGAGGCTGAGATGTTGTTTCAGGGAGTCCTTGTATCTTCTCTTTGGGGCTCCTCTCTTGCCCAGTCGGTGGCAAGTTCACCATAAAGCAGAATCTTAGGGAGGCGGTGGTCCTTCATCCTTGAGATGTGTCCTGCCCAACGCAGCTGTGTTCTCAGTAACATGGCCTCAATTTATCAGATGATAGACAGAAAATAAATTTCTCAAACAGTCTGGCACCAAACAGACATACTAAGACTGCAGATTTAATAGGCCAGTTCCAAGGTAGAAGTATGCTGGGAAAAGTTGAGCCTAAAAGAGTTAAAATAGGTTGGCAGACAGTGATGAACTGCATTTAGAATTATTAATAAAAAGGTTCATTTGTAATTGACACCAACTAGAGTCATGACCATTTCTGGTGTGGCACCCATTTGGATAAGTCCTATTAGACTTGCTGAAAAAAGGCTTTAAACCGGGAAAAATAAATAGAAAAGGGGAAGAAAAAAAAGAATCTGTCTCCACTATGACTTTAAAACCAAAACCAATCTCCTCAGCCTGCCCTTCCCCAAAGACCACAACTATGCAAAGAATGCACAAGCATCATCAATTGACCGATATTGTAACAGCAGTGTCAGTCCTTTATATGTACTGCATTGCAAATAAGATTTTGTGGATTGCTTTCAAGCATGAAAATTATGGTACAGAATAGGCTTGAAGTTTCTAATGAGCAAAACTTGCAAAAGGGAGAGGGATACCAATGAATATCAATTTTTATGACCAGTTACCGGTCATGAGAGAACCAGTTTTTGAGATATAGGCATAAATTGTCAATAAGTGAGAGAAATAGTAGAAGATTCATTCAGGCTGTTTGGAGAAAAAACCTCAAAACAACAGCAACGCATCTCGCTGGTCTTTAAGAAGTTTTCTACTTGAACAGATAAGGATTTGGATTTAGATTATGCAGAGATGTTGAAAGACAAAGTGCTCCATTTTGTACAGATTTAATTTGTAAGAGACTAAGCTAGTTTCAAATGAAGTATATCAAATAGGAAGTTGTTGCCCACATTTTCTTGGGTAATCTGGCAAAGATCTCATAAGGACCACTCCAGCCAAATAATTAGGGCAGTCTTAATGAAAGAATTTTGAGGTTGCTTTCTGGCTCCTGTGGATGGATAGCACCCTTCCCTACACAGCAGAAAGTAGAACCAGTTCCTTAAGTGAAGTTGTTGAACCAAGTTATGCTTCGGCTCATGTTTGCCAAGGATCCAGGCACTAGTAAGACATTTATAAGTGGGAGACCTTGGATTTCAGGTTTAGGTTAGCTTGAAAAGGTTCAGGGTCCTTTCTTAAAGGATGTTGTGACCACTGCTTAGCCTCAGAATTGTCTTTCCTACTCCTCCTCCTCCATGAATGATCCCTGAGCAAAACAGCTGGATGTTAACCGAATCAGATAATGCTTTCTGTCCAAAACTTGGCTTTCCCATTTGTCATGGTTCTTGGAGGAAACTTGGGCTTGAACCAGCTCACAATAAGAAAGAAACTGAACATCATCTATGCACAGCAGCAATCTAAGCAGTCAGCTGTTTTGCAAGATGATCTGTCATATGCTCTTTCTCACTAAAATCCATTTTAGAAGCAAACTGTAAACACAAGCGAATTTTGTAGGTAATTCTTATCTGTCAGTGTACTTTAAGTATCATCAAAATTAAGTCACTTCAGGAGTCTGACAGAGTAACACTTCAAAATCTTCCCACCACTGATTATTCTAATAAATCTTATTATTGTTATATCCCATTTTTATACTAGAAGGAAAACTGAATTTTCAGGCAGCTCTGATCTATAGTAAAGTTTGGTTCTCTGAAGGCTCCAATCCATTCAAATATCCCTGAGGGGTAATTCTGTCCTTTCTGAAGAATTTAACTTTCTGGAGGTGCTCTCAGAACAACTGTAGCAAGTAAGCATATTCTATTCTTATACCAAGGTTTGTTTGTTTTCATCTAAAATAAATTAAAAAGCAGTCTAATACTTTTTTCACTAATCCTCCCAAATCAGTGCAATACAATATAATTCAGCTTTTTCAGTCTCCAGCAATCTATTCTCACAATCACCACATTTAAAGAATGCCATTGCCAGCAGTCAAACTTTTGAAAGCAAGCAAACAATGCAATGGTTCTGATTTTCCACATCAATCTGATCTTGCTGTATTTCAAAGACAAAAGTGGCTCAGATCTGAGTTCAAGTGAATCCTTCCTTGCCTTTAAAGTTTGGAGTCAAAAAATCCAGAGGAAAATGTCACTAGAAATTTTCTACCTTGTTTTTAACCATGAATTATTAGTGATGAAGTACACTAGGCATTAGATCTAAATCAAACATGAATGCAATTCAGTTGAAATAAGGAGAACATGATACAGCTTAGGACAACTTTCTATTTTTAGTCTAGACTTATGAAATTTATGGGATGATAGGCAGTACTTGGCCTGGTACAAAGCTATACTATACATTGAACTAAAGAAAAAAGAACTAATTTTACCCAATAATTTGAATTGACACCAATTCAGCATTTTGGGTCACATGGCTGAGATGCTTGAGACATTTTTAACTGATAACTGTAAACGCTCAGCTAGATTTATTGTATCATCAGGTCACAAACTCTCATCTATTTTTGTGAATATGTGATTTCACAACTGGTTAATTTCTCAGTCCTGTGAAGAAATTGTAGAGAACAGAAACAGTTTAAAAAAGTAATTTTTATGACACAATCCCTCCCATTTTGGATATATTTTTTGCAGCAACATGATACTGTTGTATGACTAGGACTATAACAAAATGGAACCTGCAATACATACAGATTGTTCACATTATTATTCTTTTCAGTACTCTCACATCAGAAAAGCAAATAACAGTAAGTGTTGCTGGAAGAGTGTTTGGCCTGTGTAAATGGATAGCACTCATTGACTTCAGTGGAGTTTTGCAATTACATCAAAAGTTCACTTCAGATGATTTTGAGCTTTCAGCTGCATGCATAATGAGAAAGAAATCAGCCATGAAACAGGGCAAACCTTTCATAATAAGATCAAAAAACCCAAACAAAAACAACAACAACCCCCCCCCCCAATGCCCCTATGTACCCAAAAACTAAACTGCACACAATGGATTAAATGGGAGAGAAATATGCAGTCATGGCTTTCCTCATGTTTTGTCCTAAGTAACTTCTCAAGAACTTTAGGTAAGGTCCAGCATACATTGTGCAGTTTTCTCTGTGGACTCAGCATCTTCAAGTGGGATCTGGAAAGATTCAGGATATCTAATACGTTCCCTTACAGGTGGTTTCATTTCTATCTTGTTCATAAAGCCTTCCATTTTCATGGGACAGGTGAACAAGATAAATCGTTATAAATATATTCAAATGTGTCATCAGTTCTGCACAGTGTAGCCTCCTGAGTTACTATATTCCATGATCAGTGATGAGTAAGCTGTTGATTTTCAAAATATCAGCATTAGATATCCCCCACGAGTAGTTATCTCAGTAAAAGCTGAACTAGTTTTATTTACTACATTACATTTGCAACAGTTCATATTCTCAAGCATTTTTAGTCTGGTAGAAATAAAAAAGCACTGATTTAGAAACAGCAGCAGGGCTACAGTGACACATAGACCACCAAGGACAACTATATCATAATGTTCTCAGCTCCTCTGACTGGTAGTGGCATTTCCACTATGCAGTGGTGGGATTTTTTTTGACCACCATACCCATCCATCATACCCACTAAAGGGTGGTATGCACCCCTGTCTCACAAGAACCCTAACTCCATTTGCAGGTGGGAGGCAGATAGACAAAGCAACTGGGAAAGATCCCTCTGTTCTCTTTCTTTGGTTCTCTATGGCTTGAGGAAGATGGAACTTGTGATAACCTGGATCCTTGAAACTTACTCATCTTTTTGCCTCTACCACCACTTTCCCCTAAAGCCTTGTGTAACAGACTTACCATGGGTAGCTAAAATAGATCACTTGTACAACAGCAAATGCTAGTTTGCCACCTTGAGTTCCCCAGCTACCAGTACAGGGGCTGTGTATCTCCCTGGGTCACGCAGCATCCTGCCTTGGCAGGCAGCCCAAAAGCTCAGCAACTGGGGAGCCAAAAACCTCGGAGGACTAAGCAGCTAACCAGTGCAGTGACAGAAATGCCTTCCAAAATGCTCAGCAGCAGGTTTTCAGCTAGGAACACTCAAATAATTTTTCTACACAAATATATTATTAATAAATTGCATCTATTTTTTGTCAACACTGGAATGTTTTTGTTTTCAAAAAAAACCTGATTTTTTTTTTTTTACACAGAAAATTTTATTCCATGGTTAGGTCTATTTACTTCCCTGTATCCTATCTGTCCTCTCTGATGTGTATTTATTCCCCCTGGGTTGCTGTTATTTGTGTGCTGCCTAACAGAATGAAGCATTACTCTTAGCTGGGAGATGCAGGAGGCATTGTAATGTGAACAAGTAATTATTATTATGAACATTTAATCAGGAATGGGTTGAGCTTTGTCTAATACAAGCAGCCACGTCTTAATCTCTGTGTAAGAAGAAATGTGTTCAAAATCTGTATTTACTGTGTTTTGTTCTTGGAAACATTTTGAAAAAAGAACAAACCAGAGTTATAGTAGGCCAGAAATCTTCCTTCTGGCTGGATGTGAGATCATTAACAAGTGGAGCATCAACAGTAAGCTGCCACAATCACACATCAATCCCCTTCAGGGAGCTGCAAGAGTGGGCTGCTTTTTACAGGGTCAGCCAGGGACTGAGGATGACAGCAAGGCAGGCACGGGCAGTGTCCTCATCAACAAGGAGCACAGTGCTGTGGGATGCTAAACATAGAGAGCAGGGGTGCTCTGATCAGTGACATTAAGCAGGGTCAGTCGGGAATCCAGATCATGGAGCCAGCCCATAGGGATGTGACAGGCCTGAGGTCAAGTCAGGAAGGCAATAAGCCAGATCAGGTCAAGATCAGTACAGCCCATGGACGGCCAAAGGTACAGCTGCAAAGTAGTCAAGGCAAGGTTCAAGGGCAAGGGGCTGAGCATAACCAAAACCCCTGAGTAAGAGAGGGGCTAGGTGAAAGGTATCTCCCAGCCTATTCTCAGACGTTTTTTCTGCACAGTAACATAGCTACACTGCATCAGAGCTAGACTTGAGCACAAGTGGCTAAACTTTGAGAGCCCTGAGAAGACATGTAGTTTTCTGTGTCTGTACAAAGAGAATGCTTCCGCACTTTTGTGGTCTCAGTATCAAGAGAGAGCACTAACCAGGTGACACACCTGTTCAGATTGGGCATTGGAAGTATTTTGGAGTCCTGTGTATATCTGTAGAGATGAATTTAACACATCTCCAGGCATATGAGCAGTCTAGCAAAATATACTTCAGGTTTTTTTATTTAATTTTAAATTTTTTCCCTCTGTTTTCATTAAACTGCACGTGGTGTTCTAATAAGCTCTGCTGCCATAGGGTCACCCATGGGCTCTAAAGCATCATTTACAAGTGAGGTTTTGTATCACAAAGAAAACCTACCATCTTAGCACAAGAATATCAACAAAAGTAAAAATATGGAAAGAAAGTTGGAACAATGTCCTTGGCTGCAAGATCAGGCCTTTTTGGAGGATATGATGAACTATCAGCCTCAAAACCAAAATATGTTAGTTTGTTTTGGTAGCAAAATTGCCATAGAGAGACCACCAGCTCTTGTGTAGAGAGCAGAAAACATCTGTGTCTTTTCTTTTTTTTTTTTTGGTACAGCTTCTGACCATAAACTGTTCAGTTCAGACTCTAACAAAAAATCCCACAGTCATATACCTACTTCCTAATTTCACTCTGGTACTTCCAGTCTCTAGCATTCTTATACAAGAGAAAAAGAAAAAATTTAGTAGAGTTCCAACAAATAAATTAATATGGAAATTTAATTTGATTTACAAGAACTGTTTGTAAATAAATCACATTTACTAACAAATGAAATCTCATGTATTTGACACTTCCTGTGTTAGATCCCAGCCTAATTTAAACTCTACAAAACAAGGGAGCTAAACTAGTAAATGCTGAGGCTCTAAACCCACAGAACTCTATCCTGTTTGCAGGACTTTTTCAAAATCTCTATACAAGTAGAATTTTGTTACATGCTCTATACGATCTTGCTTTTCTCCCAATATATTTTGATTGTATTAAATAATAAAATAATGGAATTGTTTAGCTTGGAAAAGACCTTTACGATCATTGAATCTAACCATTAAACCAGCACTGCCAAGGTCTCCACTAAACCATATCCCCAGGTGCCACATCTACGTGTCTTTTAAATACCTTCAGGGTATTTAATACCACTTCCCTGGGCAGTCTGTTCCAACACTTGGCCACCCTTTCTGCAAATAATATCCATTCTAAACCACCCCAGCACAACTTGTGGCTGATTCCTCTCATCCTACCGCTGGTTGCTTGAGAGAGGAGGCTGACCCTCACCTTGCTACAGCCTCCTTTCATGTAGTTGTAGAGAGCAATATGGTCTCCCCTCAGCCTCCATTTCTCCAGCTAAACAGCCCCAGCTCTCTCAGCCATTTCTCATAAGACTTGTATTTCAGACCCTTCACCAGCTTCGCTGACCTACTCTGGACACAAACCAGCACCTCAATGTCTTTCTTCAAGTAACAGGCTCAGAAGTGGACACAGGACTTGAGGTATGGTCTCATGAGTGCTGAGTACAGGGGGACAATTACTGCCCTAGTCCTGCTAGCCACACAAGTCTTTATATAAGCTAGGATGCCATTGGCCTTCTTGGCTACCTAGGCACACTGCTGGCTCGTATTTTCATGTCTGGCCAACAGCATCCTCCAGGTCGTTTTCCACTCAGCAGCTTTCCAACCAGCTGCCCAAAGCTTTGTAGCAAATACACATCACACAGTGGATTAAAACTCATGTATTCCTATTGACAGTAACCAGCAATCCAAACACTTCATTATTTGTCTATGAGCTCATTTCTTCCAATCCTGAAGGTAAAACTTCCTTCCAGAGAAATCAAGGAAAAAAACCCTTCTAATTCGAAGAGGCAAGGACTTTTCCTCTCACTTTTGGTTGCTACCTTGAAAGGAGAAAAGGGTCAAATTAGAGTCCCCCCCCCCCCTGTATTTTCACAATTCAGGAACAAAACCACTAAAGAAATAATGAGATTCAATACCATTTGCAGAAGAACGTCTTTTTCGTGCATTCTGAAATTTTTTTACAATTCACAGAATCACAGAATATGCTGTGTTGGAAGGGACCCAGAAAAATCATCAAGTCGAACCCTTAGCCCTGCACAGGACAATCCCCAAGAGTCATACCACGTACCTGACAGAATCATCCAAAGGCTTCTTGAGCTCTGGCAGACTTGGTGTTGTGACCACTTCCCTGGGGAGCTTGTTCCAGTGCCCAACCACCCTCTGGGTGGAAAACCTTTTTCTAATATCTAACCTAAATCTCCCCTGGCACAACCTCAGTCCATTCCCTTGGGTCCCATCACTGATCACCACAGAGAAGGTATCAGTGCCTACCCCTCTTCTTCCCCTCATGAGGAAGTTGTAGACTGCAATGAGGCCTCCCCTTAGTCTCCTCTTCTCCAGGCTGAACAGATCAAGTGACCTTAGCCGCTCCTCAAGCAGCTTCCCCTCAAGGCCCTTCACCATCTTCATTGCACTCCTTTTGACACTGTCTAATGGCTTAATATCTTTCTTACATTGTGGCCCCCAAAACTGCACACAATATTCAAGGTGAGGCTACACCAGTGCAGAGCGGAGTGGGACAATCCCCTCCCTCGACCGGCTGACTGTGCTTTTCCTGGTGCTCCCCAGAACATGGTTGGCCCTCCTGGCTGCCAGGGCACTGCTCACTCATATTCAGCTTGCCCTAGACCAGGATCCCAAGTTCCTTACCATGACACTGCTTTCCAGAATCTCGTTCCTCCGTCTGTACGAACAGCCAGGGCTGCCCCATCTCAGCTGTAGAATCTGATACTTTCCCTTGTTGAACCTCAGATGGTTGGTGATTGCCCAGTCCTCCAATTTGTTGAGGTCTCTCTGCAGGGCCTCTATACCTTCAAGGGAATCAACAGCTCTTCCCAATTTTGTGTTGTCTGCAAACTTGCTTAGTATCCCTTCCAGTCCTGCATCCAAGTCATTTATGAAGATGTTGAAGAGGTCTTGGTAATACCAATATAGATGGAAAATTCTTTTTTAAGCATAAATCACAGTCACAAATGGTTTGGGAGCAACCTTTAAAAGATCATCTAAGTCCACCCACCTCTGGCTTGGCTGGAACATTTTTTACTAGATCAGATTGCTCAAAGACCCATTCAACCTGACCTTGTACACTTCCATTGATAGGGCATCCACAATAGGGTTGTCTCTGGACAACCTCTGTCAATGCCTCACCACTCTCATAATAAAAAATGTCTTCCTTATGTCGAATCAAAACCTACTGTCTTTCAGCTTAAAGTTGTTACCTCTTGTTCTGTCACTAGAGGCCTTGGTAAAAGTCTTTCTTCAATATACAAAGCCAATCTTTTATATTGAAAGCCCAGAGACTTCCCTTCTCCAGGCTGTACAGTCCCAGCTCTCTCAACCTGTCTTCATAAGAGAGGTGCTCCAGCCCTCTGATCACTTTCATGATAACTAAATGTAAACATCACAAAAGTTATGGTGTACAGATTGTATATTCAGATCTCATTCTTATGCTAAAGATAATTATTTACACTGTGCCATCACAAATTTACACTGTGCCATCAGATATATTTGCAATACATAAAAGAATTGGAACACAGTAGTATTACTGTGCAGTTTAATCTCTCCCTTAATTTTACCTTCCTGGACTGTGTTTTCCTGCATTAGAAAATTTTCTGGCTTTTGTGACATACTAGTAGTCTTTGCATCTCCAAATGTAGTGTCATACTCCAACTTGTTAAGTAGTTGACAGTGAAAGCCATAGAATTTAAAGGTGACAAGGAATAAAAACTGTTCTCTATCCATAGCCACAAACCACAATCTGTCTGCAGGTTCACCCATCCACTGTACAGGAGGACATGCACCCACATGTCAAAACCCCTGGTTTACACTTACAAAAATCTTTATCAACATATCAAATAACCTGTAGGTGCAAGCATGACAGTGCCAAGCATATGCAGTGCTTTGGACTTCTCTAAAGTCTCTAAGAAGTTGTTGGGTTGGGCTTTTTTTTGGAATTGCTGTTCTTTTTTCTTCCAGAGCATCTTAAGAGTAGTGCCAGTGAAGAAAGAACAGGCTTGCCCTACAACACATTCTGAAGCAACACACTACACACCTTCAGGCACATAAATCACTTTGGTGAAACAGTGGTTCTGCAGTACGGCCATAAATGGAACAGTCTGCCAGGTGACGGAAGAGATTGTACATTAGATGAAGACAGAAAATTCAGTATGTGGTGCCTTCATTACAGTTCCATAGCGAAAACAGATAGATTTGATTTTCATTCTTTTCCTAAGAGTGTTTGGGATCTGATTTTCCTTCAATTTACATTGGTATAAACTAAGGGGAAATCTGGTAATGTTATTGGGTTTTCATTAACATGAAGTTGGTGTAATGAATGGAAAAAATTACACCATGGCTCAGAGTTTTCATCTTGTAGAGTTCCACTAGCAAGTTGATCCGCACACATATAAAGGTTCGGCTTGTCTCACTGATACTGCCTTTTAAAGTAATTTGGTACCTTAATTGCAGAATCCAGAATATTATACTTCTTATACATGAGAACAAATTGTGACAACCCAAGGCAAGTAGTAATACAGTTACAAACAGATCTTTTTATAGAGAAGAAAAAAATATGGTTTAATTGCAATTAAACAGAATGCTAGTGTTTAATTTTCTCCTTAAGAAAGAAAAAATGGTGTGAAGCAAGACTCAAGAGTTGTGTGTGCTGCAATTAAAAACCCACAATACATACAAGTAGAGCTGGCTGTAATATTTAGCTTCACAGGCATGAGTCATGGCAATATACAATCTCAAAGACTGTGTCAAAATAAAATCAGGTTGGCTTGGTAGAAATTTTATTTTATGAAAAACTTTGTAAATAACTCTAATAAAACCATTTGCAGAATGAGATGTTTTTTTTGAATTTGCTTTATTTAAAAGCTGTAAAATAAAACAAAGCAAAGAAAACAGTTGATTGTTACACTTGATCCAGACCAGTCTCACAGGTTTCATTCCAATTTGGAATGACAGTAAATTTATAAGTCCTTGACTAATACTTCGCAGAATCACTGGGGAGGTTTTGTCTCTTTGTTTTACTTTATTTGCTTTTTCATGACTTCCAGATGCAAATATTTTTTCAGGAAAAATCCTTAGGAGAGTTAAAATTTGGGGCTTGCATAGATTTGAAGAACAAAAGACAGCACTGTAGATATTTTGACTGACATGCTCCATAACACAAAGCCCTCTGCAGTTGTTTCTACATCAGGCCCATGCCAAAATTCCTGCTTGAATAACAGCCTCTTTTCTAGAAAGATTTAGAATATTCAAGGGATGGAGAATCAAGATCCTTCTAGACAATTTTTTTTCCAACACGATCTATTACTCTCACTATCAAAAAGCATACCTAGTTTTTCTGTTATGTATCCTTGTTGACCTGTTTTGTAATAGCTTCTTATTGACCCCTCATACTGGAGGGTTTTTCCATTTATCTCATCATATCCCTGAAGACTTTCAACTTTAGTAAAGACCAAGATAACATTACCATATCTCACATCAGAGCAGTGTCCTTTCCCTCAATTGCAAACATTACATTTGGCAGAGTCAACATTCATCCTTTTCAATGTAGACCCTTTGTCCAATTGCTCTGATTGACTCCATATGAGTACTCGTCATTTACTACTTCACATTATGAGGCAACCCTAAATTTTACCAGCAGTATTTCTACATCTGATTTCCAAGCATTAAGCATATATCCACTTGTTTACGGGAAACACATTTTCCTTTAATGTCACTATCAAAGTCCCCTAACAAAATTGCTCCTTGATAATCCCTCGTTTGACAACCTCCTTATTAATCACTTTTTAATATAGGCTACATTGACCACAAAATTTAACAGCCTAAAAAAAGAGGCTGCCATTTTAGAAAATGCCAGAAACATCCCACAAAATTCTACAACTAATTGATATATAATCTCAGTTTTTCTGCCTTGGCTAAAACCAGCAACTTTCAAGGAAAATGTCTGTGAGGGTTGAGACACTCATCTTTGTATGATAAGTTCAAGCCCTTAATAAGATCACATGAAGACACAGTGAATTCAGTATTTTCCAAAAGTTTCAGTACATTTTGGAATTTGTTTGAAAATCCATCTGTCTTTTGCAGGTTTTCTGCAGCCCATACATCTTGCTTACAAACCCCAGCTATGGACTTAAATCTGACCTAGTATCAATCTTGCTTTGCTCCATGCTATTGTAGCAACTTTGCACTATGGCTGATAGTATCTCAGCACTATGAACCTCCTCTGCCCGAGCATGGCCCACCTGCAGGTTGCAGTCCCTTGGGGTAACTGCTCCCATGAGCACATCCTTAGCCATGCCTCCACATCTGCTTTTTCGTGTCCTCTCTGCCACTTCCTCAAACATACCTATGCAGCACACTGCCACAGATAATAAGAACTAGCTGTGACCACCTGGAACACTACCCCCCTGTGTTTCCAGGTGTGACACTGCCAGACATGCCCAGCTCCTTCACACAAAGTGCCACCTGGTTCAGAAGACAGGAGCTCAGCTGACCCATCCTGTTGTCCTGGATGTGCCCAACCTCCTCAAGAGGCCAGAGGGAGCCTTTGGTCTGAAAGCACTTAGTAGAGCAAAGGTCACAGCTAGTCACTGAGAACTGACTGGGGGTTCAAGCACATTTCACTCTTACAAATAAAAGTCACAATATATAGTTCAGCTGTTGCTGTAGCAATCACATAAAAACCTAGGATCCACAAACCTCCCAATTTGTTTTTGTTATTAAATTTTAAATGAGAAATCAACCATAACAATTGTATTTAATTTGGATACAAGTTATTATTTACACTGTTCAATGAAACAATTGATTCCAATCAATTGCACTTGAGCTTTCTCCATTTTAAAAGAAACAGACAATTCATCATAACCAGATCAATTTTTTTCTCATTGGGGAATTCAGTAAGGATGGGAAAAGGCATTGTCACCAGCATTGGACCCTCCTAGGACACGAGAGGCATTCATACAGCTAAATACCTTTGTGGGAAGCCATTTCCAACCACTCTGTGGCTCCAGAAGGACTGGTACAGTGCAACGAGGCACAAGCAAACATTGCATAGCTCTGGGACAAATTTTGGTGGCCCTGTCCTTGTTCAGGCCAGGACAGGGTTAATTTTTTGCAGTAGCCCGGCTGGGGCATAGCCAGAATCGGGAGGTTATTTGATACCACCTCATGTAATTGCCAGTAGTGAGAGAAAAGGACTCTCTTCTGGGAATAATGTTTTTCTTTGTGTGTGAACAATTTATTTTCTTATATCTTTTCTTATTAATATTATTGCTGTTATTGTTCATTTTTTTAATTGCTATTTCCAGTAAACCGTTCTTATTTCAACCTACTATTTTTGCCTTTTGTACCTTCAGTTGTCAACTCCATCCTGCTGCAGTGGGAAGTGGAAGGGGAAAAGGGGGGCATGAACAAGCAGCTTGTGGTTTGAAGGGGGAACACAAAATTGGTGAATATCATTCCTAAGCTGTGACATGCCCTAAGCAGAGACATAAGGAGATTAAAGACAGTTAAAGGAACCTTCCCTTCCCATAGTTTTCAAATGTTGAGACAAGTGCACTGATCTTCCGTGAAAGAGTAAAAAATATACAGTTGGCAAAAAAAAGGTCATGTGGTTCAGACACAGAATGGGAACCAGGCAGCATGATGAAGGTTGGAAGGACCTGAAAAGAGAAACTCCAAGTTAGAGCTGCTCTGCAAGTACTGAACAAATATGTCCCAACATGTGTGAAGTTGTGAGTATAAAAGGGAAATTTAATCAACAGAAGGTGACTGTCTTTTGGTTTTATATGTTTTTTTCTTATTGTTTGTTAAACTCTACTGGGTTAGTTCCACAGAATTGAAACAAATAGATGCACTAAAGTCAAGGAATACTTCCTATAGGCTTCAATAAGGTTTCCATCAAGGTTCAAAATAAATAAAACCAAAGATCTGTAAAATTCCCTATCTTTCTTGATACAAGGATCTATCATGGCTAGGCTTCACGAACGAAGATTTGGGAAGGGCTATACCCATGTTTGTTACAAGTGCGCTCGTGGTTAAAAAGGCCAACATGAGGATCTATATTAGAGTCATAAGTGATCAGGTGATTTCCCCGGGATTTGGTTTACAAACCCATGTAGTCCACTATCAAGTCTCCAACAACGGCCGTTAGAGAAACTTTGGGGCAAAGTTATGAGAAGCAGGATGAACATAGGATGACTTTCCCTCTGATAACCTCTAAGCATCTGTCAAGAACCATCCTTTCATAAAAACCTTGGAATAATCTTATCTTAAGTTTATATATTTTATATTGCAGACAATCATGGGTTTTTTTATTATTCATTCATTTATTCCATGTAGTTCCCTGCCTATCAAAACCATCAGGTCCAAATGAGAGAGATTTAGGTAGTCTGATATGCAGATTCAAGCATGAAAGGGTCATGTACTTTTCAGAGGCTTTTCCTTTTACTTCTGCCTTTGTTCTGTTTCTGGGACTCCTAACCTGGAAAACATTGCTTCCCTCTCCTTTATCTCACTAAGAAGGGAACAAGAGAGCTTCTCTAAAATCCTTTAACCCTCTTTCTTCTTCACAAAATATGACTCATGCCTACCCTTGTCAGCTACATTGCCTGTATGCCTTTCAGTGAATTAGTATTAACACGAAAGTGTCAGAAAAGAAGCAGGGGCTTTGTTTCTATGTTTTCAGGGTTGCATAATTCAGAACTGAATGTAATTTTCAAAGTAGAGCCCTTTAATTGGCATAATATATACTTGACCAACTGGAGTTCCTTTCTTTTTTTGTTGCCTTTTTGCTTTGTTATAAGTATAAGCTAAGATTTGGCTTGCATTTAGAAAGACAGAGTGAAGCTTCAAGTTTTCATATCTTTGAAATAGTTTAATGGACAACATAATTTTTCAATGTAAATAATCTAGCCTTCTTAAGGCAGTGCGAGGTAGTACAGGCCAAATCCTCAGCTGACACTTTGGCATAAATCAAATGAAGCCAGTGTTTTCAGATTAAATAATTGCAGAAGTGTAGAAAAACTGAAGAATATTTATAGATGTTACCCATAGGGACGCGATCGCATACGGAACTGAAACTAATAATTCAAAAACATCTAAATCTCTATAGTGTGCACTACATTTCTGTGAGGAGGAATATATAACTAGAGGAAAAATTCACAGCCATCTTTTTTGTCTCACATGTTAATCATTTTAGCTCAGATTTTTTCACAATATGTGAGCTTCCTCCTATCCCTTTCCCAAAAGAATATTATAGAGCAAATCACCTCCGATTTTACCTGAGAGAACTGGTAAGATTTAAAAGTGTGGGTAGACAGGACAATCAAGATAAATTTAGAGTCACCGTTCTGACAATTCTTAACCAAATCCAGGAGACTCCCAAGTCCTAAAACTGGGACAGCCCCAATATCAGTTAATAAAACATTCTATAAATGTGGAGACTTTTAAAGCTCTATATTTGACTATCTGTTACAAAGTTAACTTTATAAAGAGAAAAGAGATTTATTTGTAAGAAAGTTTTATGTGAATACACTTCTGCCCCTGCTCACATGGGAACAAGGATATTTGCTACTCACATTATCCACCACTGGCTATTTTGCTTTACAAGTTTCAGACATCCAAGCTGAACCAACAATAAACATTGGATGCAAAGAAAAGCCAGCAATCAGAACAAACAGACTAAAGAGAATTGTCGCATTGAAAACTGTTTGAGCAGACTATTTGGTAAAGTCTTGTAAACAGTAGAAGAATCCAAAATGCTAATCAACTTGCAACTAGAAAAGAGTTTCCATGAGCTTCGTGGTCTTCAATAAATTGGTCAGATTATATCACTGGGTTTCAGATGTATCCTTACTTACTAGGTACCATAGCAACACTAAGGAGATATGACCTATCCAAAATCCTTGTCTGGATTGAATCTCCATTTGCTTTCTTCTTTCTCATCTGGAATCTGAGCTCAGCACAGCAGGATAGAGAGCTCCTATCAACAAAGCAGGTCCTCTTTCCTCTACTGCTTCCTGAGATATTAACATACCTTAGCAGAAGAGGAGAGCTTGTTCTCTTCTTTCAAGAAGTCTATTGTCTCTATATACACAGACTTGGACAAGATAGTTCACAGATCAAAAGACCAACTTCACCTTATTCTCTTCAATGACTACTGCTTCAGCTCACCAACCAGACAAAACCAACAGTTCTGAAGTAGTCTCTTATATACTATGTTAAAAAGTATCTGGGGCAGTGTAGAAATGTAAACTAAACTGAATCATCCAGATTCCAATTCTTTTTTTAACTATGTTCTTGAAATTATCTTTCACACTGGAAATATATTTTTTCTTTAATGAAGCCAGTGATGGGAATTGTTTACTACCTAGTAGTAAATCTTTTTCATATATAATACTTGACATGGAAAGTATTGTAGCAAATAACACTTAATAGCATGATATTAACAGGAGCATTAAGTTGATCTAGTTAAGTTCGAGTGCTGTCTTATTGTGCAAATTAACCTTGGTAAAAACCTTGGCAAAAAGTCAATGTCACCTACCTAAATTAAGTGCATGCAGCCATGTTTTTGATCCCTGGTAGAAGCATCCTCTACTCATTCTGGCATGCATCTCTAATACCGAACATATCCATAAAATGAAGGAGAATTGTAGCTGTTCAGTACATTGGGGCAGGGCCCAACATACAGGTGTCAGAGACTGAAAGAGTTAATGGCTTAAACTCTGTAAGATCACCAGAAGTCTTCTGCAAACTGAAAAGGAACAGCTTCACAACCAGCAAAGCCTATCCCTCCCTGAATATACCTGCTGCTAAAGGACCTTCAGGTCAGTTAAGTGAGTACCATTGTCCCATCATCCCAGGTGCAGAAGGGTATGCATACCTGCAGCTACAAACTGGATTTCCAGATAAGGGAAGAGGCTAATAAGAGGCAAATCCTATGAGGTGGGATAATCCTTCTTATCATGCCAATGTCCTCCCTTACACGTGACTTTGCTGTAAAAATCCCTCTGGGGACCTTCGAAGACATTTCGCATCTAGCCTGGGCTATTCATCTCAAATGTTGGACCATGATGGATCATGACTGATGCTGACATACTAGGCAGCTGTAATGTCTTAGGAGGTGTCAGAGACTTGTAACACCTCCCGTGACACAATCCATTGTAAAACTCCGAGGCCCAGGGGAGGTACAAGGTGTTCCCATATAAGCTTGAAGTGTATAATAACTCATAAATCTTTGAGTTTGGTGGGCTTCCCCCACCCCCAACAGATAAAGACCATTGCTTCAATCAATATATATCGAGGCTGCAACTACCAAGTTTCATCACTGGATCTAGCAGGCAGTGACTATATATATGTCTTTACACTTTTATCCTTTCTTTCTCTTCCTTTCCTTATATATTTCCTTAAGTGTTGTTTTCATGCTTTAATATTACTGTATTACTATAGATGATAAAACCCAAAATGGCAACATACCTGTTTACTTTTGAAACAAAATTATTCTAAAATAAACCCTACATATTTATGTTTACAAACACCAATTTTTCAGTGTCATTTCACTCTAAGCCATCCCAAGGGATTTGTTAATAAGAACCTGGGTTACCCTCCCCTTCTGGGGCAGGTTGTAACAACAAGGATACAATACACAGGATGTAGAGAAACACAGTTTTCAGGCTTAGACTCTTTGAATCAGTGGAATGAGATACTCTTATTATATTCATATGCTTTTTTTGGATCCGGGTCTTTCTTCAGTTGGGTAACTTTGATTTAGGTGAGCGCCTATGCTAAATAGCTTAATTTTGCAAACGTAGTTAACTAGCATGATTCAGAGTGGGGGAAACAAACTCAAAATTAAACTATTGCTGGTATTTCACTTATTTCATTCCATATAAAACTGTCTTTCAACTGTATCTTATCTGTCATTTTTAAAGATGTTGCAAGCTGCTGGTGCTGAATAAATTCTTGGTCGACTGCTTATGAGTGATCCATTTCTCACTATATCTCTTAGG